>NC_064633.1:332521740-332828845 GCF_023864275.1 Schistocerca cancellata | reverse complement strand
TCATCATCATTCGTGATAGTGGCGAGACTGGACTGTGTAAAGAGTGGGAATTTGTACGGGCGCTGACAACCGCGCAGTAGAGCGCCCCACAAAACCAAATATCATCATCGTCATCATCACATCGGATGTCAACCCCGTCCCACTGCCAGTATCCAGGAAATCAAAGACCAATTACAACGCACGTGGGCCCTCTTGCCTCAGGAGAGGATGTAACAGCTTTATTACACCCTTCCGAAAATAATCAGTGTTTACATTCAGGGTAGAGGAGCCGCAACGTGGTACTGATAGGTGGCCTCACGCTGCCACTGTGGGAAGAGCAGGCCGTTAATTCTTGTTTTCCCCTGGGCAGAAGGTAAGGTGTTGAAGTGTGGACACGTGGACGCAAAGCGAGTGGTCTACACTGACAGAGGTAGTCCACTTAATAGTGCAGTCACGACCACAAAGAAAATATTAGATTGTCAGTTATGTGATTTGTTTGTCGAAAGACTTTTAGAAACAGATGAGTGTACATATTAAGATACCACGCCGGCCGGGGTGGCCAAGCGGTTAAAGACCCTACAGTCTGTAACCGCGCGACCGCTACGGTCGCAGGTTCGAATCCTGCCTCGGGCATGGATGTGTGTGATGTCCTTAGGTTAGTTAGGTTTAAGTAGTTCTAAGTTCTAGGGGGACTGATGACCTTAGAAGTTAAGTCCCATAGTGCTCAGAGTCATTTGAACCATTTAAGATACCACATATACAAATATCTGCAATTATATCCATCAAACCATACATGTACACGTGCGCGTGTGTGTGTGTGTGTGTGTGTGTCTTCAAAAATTATTAAAACAGGCAGGTTTTTATTTAAGATTGAAAACAAAATATTACCATCTTTCACAAAATTTTCAAATTATGAAGAATAAAGTGCTTCACTTAACTGGACTAGGTTGCTTGAAATGAGCAGTAGTTGAGGATGTTGTTGCAGCGAGTGTCATTTGAAAAGCATTTGGGATAGAACATTTCTGCAGGGGGACCAAGAACCAAATGTGGCAAACGGAGTGAGAGAAGCGGGGAATGGAATGAAGAGGAACCGTTACGTGGGGAGGAAGAAGAGTATTCTGTAAAAATTGAAAGATTGGGTACATCTTTGGATGAGTTTCATGGTCAATTAGAGGAACATGGTTCACGTTCCGTTTGTACAGGCTGTGGCGAATGCGTGAGAAGACCTGCAGAGGCATAGTTATTCTTCACGCAGTTTATAAGAAACTGAAGCAGGAAGAAACCATAACACGTCGTGCCATATGAAGTACCCTCTGCCACGTGCTCTGCGATACTTTGCAGAGCATGTAAATACACGTAGAGAAAGTCCAAACATTTCTAAGTAATTCGTTTCCACATTTGCTTCGGAAAGTGTTCGGAAATTTTGCTCCCATCCAGCATACGAGTAATGTTTCCTCCAAGATAATTCTTCTTATGAAGTATCCACTACTCTTCGTCTATGGCATATTTTATTGCACACGCTTTTCATTTCCAACACTCCAATTGTTTTTGTGCTGTTTCTTGGGGTTTTTCATCTCCGGCTGTAATTTTGCTACTTCTTTCAAGTGCATCAACTTCTTCAGAAGCTGTCAGACTTAAATTTATCTCACCATTTCCTGATTTCTGAAAACGAAGAGCAATATTCCTTATTAATCTCCACCAAATTTGGGTTAGCTTATGTTGGCTATAGTTCGTCCAAAGCATTTTCTGTTGTCACGGTATTGCAGATTGTCCGTTTCAAGACGAAAGCATTTTGCACTAATTTTGTACTTGATACCTTAAAACGTCTGTGGTAGCTTTAAGAGGCAACCACTCATAAATACGGACGCGAAAGAACATGGAACAAGTTTACGTCAAAAGCGCTGCCCCATTAAGTTGTATTTCGCTTCAAAGCAAAGCACCAAAAATATTTGGAGAAACAATGTGCCAGACAGCAACTGAGCTCAGTGGAGTCTTAACCACTGTACATTGACATCTGTACATCCTAATAGCTTTTGCATTGTGGAAGCCTGAACCCAAAGTAAAAAATAGAGTTTTCTTCGCAAGATTTCCAACTGAAATGCTTCCAATGTGTTTACTGAACTTCTATTGTAACTGGTGACCCTAACAGGGAACTTAGAAGGTGGACAGAAGTGTCACTAATTGGGAAGTTCCTACGTTTATTTAAGTTAGTGCGTGGAATCTGCGAGACTGGAGACATACAGGGTGTTTCAAAAATGACCGGTATATTTGAAACGGCAATAAAAACTGAACGAGCAGCGATAGAAATACACCGTTTGTTGCAATATGCTTGGGACAACAGTACATTTTCAGGCGGACAAACTTTCGAAATTACAGTAGTTACAATTTTCAACAACAGATGGCGCTGCAAGTGATGTGAAAGATATAGAAGACAACGCAGTCTGTGGGTGCGCCATTCTGTACGTCGTCTTTCTGCTGTAAGCGTGTGCTGTTCACAACGTGCAAGTGTGCTGTGGACAACATGGTTTATTCCTTAGAACAGAGGATTTTTATGGTGTTGGAATTCCACCGCCTAGAACACAGTGTTGTTGCACCAAGACGAAGTTTTCAACGGAGGTTTAATGTAACCAATGGACCGAAAAGCGATACAATAAAGGATCTGTTTGAAAAATTTCAATGGACTGGGAACGTGACGGATGAACGTGCTGGAAAGGTAGGGCGACCGCATACGGCAACCACAGAGGGCAACGCGCAGCTAGTGCAGCAAGTGATCCAACAGCGGCCTCGGGTTTCCGTTCGCCGTGTTGCAGCTGCGGTCCAAATGACGCCAACGTCTACGTATCGTCTCATGCGCCAGAGTTTACACCTCTATCCATACAAAATTCAAAAGCGGCAACCCCTCAGCGCCGCTACCATTGCTGCACGAGAGACATTCGCTAACGATATACTGCGCAGGATTGATGACGGCGATATGCATGTGGGCAGCATTTGGTTTACTGACGAAGCTTATTTTTACCTGGACGGCTTCGTCAATAAACAGAACTGGCGCATATGGGGAACCGAAAAGCCCCATGTTGCAGTCCCATCGTCCCTGCATCCTCAAAAAGTACTGGTCTGGGCCGCCATTTCTTCCAAAGGAATCATTGGCCCATTTTTCAGATCCGAAACGATTACTGCATCACGCTATCTGGACATTCTTCGTGAATTTGTGGCGGTACAAACTGCCTTAGACGACACTGCGAACCCCTCGTGGTTTATGCAAGATGGTGCCCGGCCACATCGCACGGCCGACGTCTTTAATTTCCTGAATGAATATTTCGATGATCGTGTGATTGCTTTGGGCTATCCGAAACATACAGGAGGCGGCGTGGATTGGCCTCCCTATTCGCCAGACATGAACCCCTGTGACTTCTTTCTGTGGGGACACTTGAAAGACCAGGTGTAGCGCCAGAATCCAGAAACAATTGAACAGCTGAAGCAGTAATTCTCATCTGCATATGAAGCCATTCCGCCAGACACGTTGTCAAAGGTTTCGGGTAATTTCATTCAGAGACTACGCCATATTTTTGCTACGCATGGTGGATATGTGGAAAATATCGTAGTATAGAGTTTCCCAGACCGCAGCGCCATCTGTTGTTGACAATTGTAACTACTGTAATTTCGAAAGTTTGTCTGCCTGAAAATGTACTGTTGTCCCAAGCATATTGCAACAAACGGTGTATATCTATCGCTGCTCGTTTAGTTTGTATTGCCGTTTAAAATATACCGGTCATTTTTGAAACACCCTGTACCATCCACAATACCATCCACACAATCTCGAATACATCGAAAGCTCATAAATCACCGCACAATCAACTTAACGCCCCTTGTTTCCAAATTACTTCCAAGACTTATATTTAGCAGAATAGAAAAGAAAATTTAGTATCCGTTCAATAACGATCACCTTGGCTTCTGGAAAGATGAAGTGACCAGCGAATAAGTTACGAAAAATCAAGTCAGTTTCGTAGGATTCTACAACTTAAAATGATGCAAGATGTTTGTAGTTCTTACAAGGGAATCTCCCCATCGCACCCCCCTCAGATTTAGTTATAAGTTGGCACAGTGGATAGGCCTTGAAAAACTGAACACAGATCAATCGAGAAAACAGGAAGAAGTTATGTGGAACTATGAAAAAAATAAGCAAAATATACAAACTGAGTAGTCCATCCGCAAGATAGGTAACATCAAAGATAATCTGAGGCTAGGAGCGCCGTGGTCCCGTGGTTAGCGTGAGCAGCTGCGGAACAAGAGGTCCTTGGTTCAAGTTTTCCTTCGAGTGAAAAGTTTAATTTCTTTACTTTCGCAAAGTTATGATCAGTCCGTTCGTTCATTGACGTCTCTGTTCACTGTAATAAGTTTAGAGTCTGTTTTGCGACCGCACCGCAAAACCGTGTGATTAGTAGACCAAAGGACGTGCCTCTCCAATGGGAACCGAAAACATATTGCGCACGAAATACATCTCACGTATTTAATGCACTTTCGTCCAATGTAGCAAACAGTCAACTGCCAGCCAGGGAGCCTCGTTAGCAGGAATACTCTCTCTTCCGTGCGCTGTAATCGACTGACGTCGTGTGTTTCGATGTTTGTTTAGTTGTAGCGTCCCCATACTACGGCGCAGTTACCTCGCATCGTACGGACGGACGGACAGATAATTGTCTGAAAACAAAAAATTAAAATTTTTCACTCGAGGGAAGACTTGAATCCAGGACCTCTCACTCCGTATCTGCTGACGCTAACCACGGGACCTCGGCGCTCCTGAGCTCACTCTATCCTTGTTGTTGCTTATCTTTCGCATGGACTACTCAGTTTGTATATTTTGCTTATTTTTTTCATAGTTCCACACAACTTCTTCCTGGTTTCTCGATTGATCTGTGTTCAGTTTTTCAAGGCCTATCCACTGTGCCAACTTATAACTAAATCTGAGAGGGCTGCGATGGGGAGGTTCCCTTGTTAGAAAAATATGTACACTGTCCTGTCACGTTAATGTGACCACCTGAACAACCACCTTTTGCAGGTAGAACCGCTGTGCACGTACAATACAAGAGTTAGCGAATTTTTGGAAGGTGCCGAATGGATGTGGAGCCATGTCGACTCTTGTTCCGTGCTCAGCTGCGCTAAGGAGACATGGCGCAAACACCCTGATGGAGGTGGTCCTACAGATTCACAATAGGGTTTTAATCCGGTGATATCGATGGCCAGAGGAACACGGTAAACTCACCCAGGTGCTCTTTTTGAGCCATGCACATACGCTGTGAGCTGTGTGCGACGATGCATTGTCCCTCTGGTACACGCCATAGAGCCGCGGTAAGACAAACTGCGTATAGGAGTGGACATGCTTCACATCGATAGATGCATACTTGTTTTTGTCTGTTACGCCAGTCACAATGACGAGGTAAACCAGGGAAGGCCATGAAAAACTTCCCCGGACCATAACGCTCCCTCCTCTGGCCTGTACCCTTCCGACGTTCGTTGCAGGGTGTTTGCCTTCACTGCGATGGAGCGTGAAACGCGATTCGTCTGAAAAGGCCACCTGTCGCCACCCAGGTGCAACTTCCAGCCTTCGTCACCGACGAACAGCAGTCACCATGGGTGTATAAATCAAACACCTGCCGCATAGCCTCATAAGCAATAACTTTCGCTGGGAGATCGTCGAAGGGGTACTTGGGTAGTCCCTTGGCTCACCTGTGTGGTCAGTTGCTCAACAGTAGCACGCCTATTCTCGCGTACACATCTCCGCAGCTGTCGTTCACCTCCATCTTGTTTCTCGAGGCGCACCACATTTGTCTCGAAGTCGGTTTTGGAAAGCGCCATTTTTCCGTTCACGGCATACTTTAACCACGACGGCATGCGAACAGTCAATCCCTTTGAACCTTGCATTACGACGACGACTGCACTGGTTTTCGTGACCCGCCGACACCCTTTGTATGCCCTCTACTGCTGGTGCTGCCAGCTGCCGTATGTGAGTGATTCTTGCGCGGTGGTGTCCAACGTAGGCAGTAATCGCATTAATAGGAGAGGACCGTGTGTAAGGCTACTGAGGAGGGCGTGAGGGCCTTGAAAGTAAGATGACGTAGCTACTAGTCTAAGGCTAACTTCTCTTACTAGTATTCAAAACATCCTGGATGCCGGAATCGAACCTCACCACTGCTTAAATTTATAAAAAAAAAACATCAGAAATGGCCGCCGAAGACGCACGGCATTAGAAGTCACCCTTTTCCTGCCAACAGCTTTCTCAAAGAGGGTGGACCAGTGGATGCAGGTTCAGGGCACTCTCTTGCTCTTAGGGAGGGAAACGGTACCTAAAAGATGGAAGTCAGCAATGTTCAACGGCTTGAGGATGCAGAAGGCAATGGAAACCACCGTTTTAAAGACACACAATGTATATCCACTGGACTTGTGGCTTGTAATTGAAAAACTGTTACGAAGATCTCTCCATTCGCAAAAGTTCCCGGACTAGTCTCCCATTCGGATCTCTGGTAGAGGACTGCCATGGGGAAGGCAACCGTGAGCAAAAGATTGACTAACCAGCGAAAGGATAAGGTTCTGCGAGTCGGTGCGTGGAATGTCAGAAGTTTGAACGTAACTGGTAAGTTAGAAAATCTGGGAAGCGAAATGCTAAGGCTCAGTCTAGATACAGTGGAGGTCACTGAAGTGAAATGGAAAGAAGAAAAGGACTTCTGGTCAGGTGAGTTTAGGGTATTATCAACTGCAGCAGGAAATGGGACAACGGGAGTGGGATTCGTTATGAATAAGAAGGTAGGACAGTGTGTTACTGCGAACAGTTCAGTGTTAGAGTTGTTCTCATCAGAATAGACAGCAAGTCAACACCAACAAAGGGAGGTCAGGTATACATGCCGTCATTGCAAGCCGAAAATGAAGAGATAGAGAAAGCATATGAGAATATTGAACGGGTAATTCAGTGCGTAAAGACAGATGAAAGTCTAATCGTCATGTGGGATTGGAATGCGTTTGTAGAGGAAATAGTAGAAGAAGGGGTTCCGGGAGAGTATTGACTGCTGGTAGGCATGAGAGAGGTGAAAGAATAATCGAGTTCTGCAAGAAATTTCAGCCTGTAATAGCCAACAGTCTGTTTAAGAATCACAAAAGGAGATGGTATACTTGGAAAAGCTAGGAAGATACGGGTAGGCTCCAGTCAGATTAAATAATCGGCAGGCCATTATTCCGAAACCAGATATGGATTGTAAGGCGTATCCTGGTGCACATATGACTCAGCTCACAATTTAGTAACGAAGAAAATTAGGCAGAAGTTTAAGAGACCAGTCAGGAAGAATCAATGCGCAAAGAAGTTTGATACGGAAATACTAAGGAATAAAGGGATACGCTTGAAGTTCTCTGACACTATACGTACTGCGATAATAAATAGCTCAGTAAGCAGTCCAGTTGAGGAGGAATGTACGCCTCTAAAAAGGGCAATCACAGAAGTTGGAACGAAAAAGATATGTGCGGAGAAGGTAATTGCAAAGAAGCCATGGGTAACAGAAGAAACATATCAGTAGATCTATGAAAGATGGAAGTACAAAAACTTGCGGAAATTCAGAAATACAGAGATGCAAGTCACTTAAGAATGAAATAAATAGGAAACACAGGTAAGTTAAGGTGAAATGGCTTCATGAAAAACGTGAAGAATCGGAAAAGAGTTGACTGTCGTAAGGACTGACTCCGCATGAAGGAAAGTCAAAACAACCTTTGGTGAAATTATAAGAAATGGTGGAAAATTTTAGAGCGCGATGGGGATTCCGTTGTTAAATGCATAGGAGAGAGTGGGTAGGTAGAGAGAGTACCTACAAGACCTATATGAGGGAAGGCGGGAGGGGGGGGGGAGCTTTTCTGATGGCTTCATAGATAAGAAACAGCAGTCGACAGGAAGGAATGGAGTATCCAGTACTAGAACCACAATTTAAAAGAGCTACGGACAATTGAGGCAAAATAAGGCAGAAACATTCCATCGAAATTTCTAAAACTGGTAAGAAAATAGCAACAAAGCGACTGTTCACGTTGGTGTGTAGACTGCATGAGACTTGCCACATACTATGATTCCGAAAAAATATCATCTACACAAGATCAACGATAGAAAGAGCTGGCTAGTGCGAGAATTATCGCACAGTCAGCTTAACAGTTCATGCATTCAAGTTTATGACAGGAGCAATATCGAAAAAAAAAATTGAAAGGAAAACTGAAGATCTGATAGATGACGACCTGCTTGGCTGCAGGAAAGGTAAAGCCACCAGAGAGGCCGTTCTCGCGTCACGGTTGATAATGGAAGCAAGGCTACAGAAAAATCAAAACAGTTTCATAGGATTAGTCGACCTGGAAAAAGCGTTCGACAATGTCAAATGGTGTGAGTTGTTCGAAATTCAGAGAAATATAGAGAAAAAATACACTCCTGGAAATGGAAAAAAGAACACATTGACACCGGTGTGTCAGACCCACCATACTTGCTCCGGACATTGCGAGAGGGCTGTACAAGCAATGATCACACGCACGGCACAGCGGACACACCAGGAACCGCGGTGTTGGCCGTCGAATGGCGCTAGCTGCGCAGCATTTGTGCACCGCCGCCGTCAGTGTCAGCCAGTTTGCCGTGGCATACGGAGCTCCATCGCAGTCTTTAACACTGGTAGCATGCCGCGACAGCGTGGACGTGAACCGTATGTGCAGTTGACGGACTTTGAGCGAGGGCGTATAGTGGGCATGCGGGAGGCCGGGTGGACGTACCGCCGAATTGCTCAACACGTGGGGCGTGAGGTCTCCACAGTACATCGATGTTGTCGCCAGTGGTCGGCGGAAGGTGCACGTGCCCGTCGACCTGGGACCGGACCGCAGCGACGCACGGATGCACGCCAAGACCGTAGGATCCTACGCAGTGCCGTAGGGGACCGCACCGCCACTTCCCAGCAAATTAGGGACACTGTTGCTCCTGGGGTATCGGCGAGGACCATTCGCAACCGTCTCCATGAAGCTGGGCTACGGTCCCGCACACCGTTAGGCCGTCTTCCGCTCACGCCCCAACATCGTGCAGCCCGCCTCCAGTGGTGTCGCGACAGGCGTGAATGGAGGGACGAATGGAGACGTGTCGTCTTCAGCGATGAGAGTCGCTTCTGCCTTGGTGCCAATGATGGTCGTATGCGTGTTTGGCGCCGTGCAGGTGAGCGCCACAATCAGGACTGCATACGACCGAGGCACACAGGGCCAACACCCGGCATCATGGTGTGGGGAGCGATCTCCTACACTGGCCGTACACCACTGGTGATCGTCGAGGGGACACTGAATAGTGCACGGTACATCCAAACCGTCATCGAACCCATCGTTCTACCATTCCTAGACCGGCAAGGGAACTTGCTGTTCCAACAGGACAATGCACGTCTGCGTGTATCCCGTGCCACCCAACGTGCTCTAGAAGGTGTAAGTCAACTACCCTGGCCAGCAAGATCTCCGGATCTGTCCCCCATTGAGCATGTTTGGGACTGGATGAAGCGTCGTCTCACGCGGTCTGCACGTCCAGCACGAACGCTGGTCCAACTGAGGCGCCAGGTGGAAATGGCATGGCAAGCCGTTCCACAGGACTACATCCAGCATCTCTACGATCGTCTCCATGGGAGAATAGCAGCCTGCATTGCTGCGAAAGGTGGATATACACTGTACTAGTGCCGACATTGTGCATGCTCTGTTGCCTGTGTCTATGTGCCTGTGGTTCTGTCAGTGTGATCATGTGATGTATCTGACCCCAGGAATGTGTCAATAAAGTTTCCCCTTCCTGGGACAATGAATTCACGGTGTTCTTATTTCAATTTCCAGGAGTGTAGATTGCTACTTGCCGTAAGGATGGCATGTTAAGCTTCACACAGGTACAGTTAAATCACATTTACACATTAGCTTTCGGCAAAGCCTTCGTCAGAAAGAAGAGAAAGAGGAACGCACACACATTCACTCACGCAAGCAAGCACATCTCACGCACACATGATCGCTATATCTGGCAGCTCAGACCAGAATGGCCTTCTAATCCTTTTCTAAGACATATAGGAAATGACGGGTGATATACAATGTATACAAGAACCAAGATGAAACAATAAGAGTGTAAGAACAAGAACGAAGTGCTGCGATTGAAAAGGCTTTAAGGCAAGGATGTAGTCATTCGCCCCTTATGTTCGGTCTACACATCGAAATCCAATGACTGAAATAAAACATAGGTTCAAGGGTGGAATTAAAATTCAAGGTGAATTGGTATCAATGATAATATTCGCAGAAGACATTCCCATCCTCAGTGAAAGTGAAGAATAATCATAGTCACTGTTGAATGGAATGAACAGTCAAATGAATACAGAATTTAGATTGGGTGTAAAACGAAGAAAGACGAAAGTACTAAGAAGTAGCAAAATGAGAACATTGAGAAACAACATCAGGACTGGGGATTACGTAGTTGAGGAATTCAGCTATCTAGGCAGGAGCAAGGAGGACATAAAAAGGAGACTAAAACTGGCAAAAGGGCATTCCTGGCCAAGAGAAGTCTATTAGTTTCAAATATAGTCCTTAATTTGAGGAAGAAATTTCTAAAAACGTACGTTTGGAGCACAGCACAAATTGCAGTGAGACACGGACTGTGAAAAACCGGAAAGAAGAGGATCGAAGGCGTTACTTATAGTTTTCTGTTGAGAGCAACCGCAGTTGAAGTAATCCACGTTTCCGAAATAAACCGCTTTCAGCTGTATATTAACTTTTACAGGAACACGACGGTTTCGTGATGTCAAATCACATTTGAAATATGACGTCCTGTTTGTTGCAGGTTGCAGTATATTATTTTGAGTAAGCTGAATTCCCCTGTGTCGGGGCATAAATGTTTTACTGACTTATGCACGCCTGAAGATTTGATTTGACATCGCGAAACCATTCGTGTGCCTGTAAAAGTTCATATAGAGCTGAAAGTGGTTTATTTCAGAAACCTACATTTCAGATGGGGTGCTTCATGTGAATGTTGGAAATTAGGTTGACTGATAAGGTAAGAAATGAGGAAAAATGGAATATATGGAAAACACAGACAAAAAAGATATGTACGTGACAGGATAATAGGATATTCGTTATGAAATGAGGGATTACCTTCAATCGTATTAAAGAGAGCTGTAGAGGGTAAAAACTATAGAGGAAGACAGAAACATCCAGCAAATAATTTAGGACGTATGCTATAAATGTTCTCTGAAGAATTTATATACAAATGTACAAAAATGAAGAGAGAACAATACAAATCGAAGCCCACGAGAGAAAACACCTAATTAAAAAAGTTGTAATGCAAGAGTACAGCCTTCATTCCGTGTTGTTCCACATGTATATTGTAGAAGCAATGATGAAAGAAAGGTTCAGGACTGGGACCAAAATTCAGAATGAAAGGATGTCCATGCTAAGATTTATCGATGAAAATTATGTCCTCCTTGAATGCGAATAAAAATTAGAGGAATTGTTGAATGGAAGCAGCAGTCCGACGGACACAAAATGTGGACTGCAAATAAAACAAATAAAGGTGAAAGTAATGATAAAACGCACACGTCAGTTGAGCGACAAGCTTAATATTATATTTAGTAACCTCATAGTTAGACGGAGAAACGGCAAGACGTGGAAAGCAAAAAGGAAGTAATAAATAGATAACACAGATAAAGGGACCATTCTTCAACAAACGAAGTTTACTAGTCTGAAATAAAGAATTTCACATAAGAAAAAAATTCAGAGGACGTAGGTTTAGAGCACATAATTGTACGGAGGTGAATTTTGGACTGCAGGGTAACGGAAAAAGAAGAGATCGAAACATTTAATACGTGATGCTACAGAAAATTAGGTAAATCAAGTGGATCAACAAAATAAAAAATACGGAGATTTTCCTTTAAATCGGCTAGGCTTATTCGTATAGCTGGAAAACACAAACTGGACGAACGAACAGGATAAGACAGGAAATAACTCTCCTGGTACTAGAGGGTAAAAACTATACAAGGAGAAAAGTAACGAAAGATAATGAAAAAATGATGGCGCATCCTGGGTGTACGTACTACTCTGAGATGAGTCTGCCACGGGAGAAAAAATCATGGCGAACCAGATCAAAACATTCAGTTGCCTACTTTACCAACCTTACTACTTCGATATCTCGGTTTTGAAGTTTTTTTGGTAATCCACATTTCTTCTTAGATTGATCTCGCCGAACTCAGGAAAATCAAATCTTATAGCTCGACCGCAAATTACCAACTCCGATGGTTCAGATGTTCCCCTAGATATCATTAGTGTTACTTAAACATAGGGTACAAGCGTATTTTCAAGTAACTTGAAAGCTTTCATCGGCAGTATCATTTAAGGAAAATTGCATTTCTTGGCTCCACACAGTAATCGGGTCAGTTCCCGATTTAAGTCATTTTGGCTGCAACGAATTTACATCACAGAATTCTCATTGCGGTAGCAACGCTGACCGTAGCGGTTATCTTCAAAGACAGACGTTGCTAATCATATCACTCAAGGGCAGTTCTCTCCATAGCAGGCGGCTGCGTAAAGTTGGCCATCCAATTTGGCTGTCCTTTGGCGCCAGTTGCTGCATAATGCGATTACCCTAATCCCAGAATTAGTACCGGCGCCATGCCTTGCTGATTGAGTGGCTGTCCCGCTTTGACGATAACCGACAGGCCGGCCTAACGCTTTTATCGGCTATTCGTCTCTCAGCCATCACAAACAGGAGAGTCCTTCACAAACAACTGACATTAAATTGTACAAATAAGGGTTAATTTATTTATACTCCTGTGTTTAATGGAAGCGGCCCCTCTTTCGCGACTTTAACATCAAACTGGAGAAATAATAGTGACATGTCAAGAACTCTGCTCCATACTGTAAAGTGCATGGTGACAGGAGTTATTTAACTTGGTCACAAATTGATGTTCTGCCAGATATATATAGAAAAGGCAAAATTGTAATATCTGGCGTCCGTAGGATGAATGAGTGACCCTACAGCGTAATTTCAACGCGCAACTGGCAAGGACAGTCGATATCAGGACATAGAGTCTTTGCAAATTACATTCCGTGTACTCAGTTTGACACTAGCCACGCATCGCAGACAGGAGCGTGAACAATATACGGAGATGACAGCATTTGAGAGAGAATGTGTAGTTGGACTCAAAGAAACCGGTCGGAGTAACCAAAGAATCGCTCGACATTTCAATAGGAATGATGTCACTATTCGACGATGTTGGCAAGAGTGGGTGAACCGTGACCGAACACAGCGTCGAGAAGGAAGTGGTCGAGATAGTGAGAGAACGAAACTGAGGACCTAGCAATTGTCACAGAAGCACTCAGAGCTCAGGATTTATCTCTATCACCGATGCCATGTCCAACTGATGTTTTAGTCACCACGAGGACCATTAAGGCGGTTCACAGAAAGGGGGTTGAGTTCATGGCATTTCTTGCACCGACTACCATTTGACCTTTGTATACCAACATGCCAGTTAATAGTGGTGTCGCGCGCATTCGGCCTGGTAACTCATTCACTGAAGTAGAATTGTCTTCACCTTCGAACTGAACTCCGAGATCAGCGAAGAAGTGTCTGGAGACGCCTCAGATAGCGATGGGATATTAACCTGACTATCGCCCATCATACTGCCCAACTTCTGCATCCCAGAGCAGCTGCAGCTTACGTCCTCAATTATTTGCTGGATGAATTTCAATATCTGTCTTCCTCTACAGTTTTTGCACTCTACAGCTCCATCTATGACCATAGAAGTCATTCCCCGATGTCTTAACAGATGTTCTATAATCCTGTCCCTTCTCCTTCTCAGTGTATTCTACATATCTTTTCCTCTCCGATTCTGCGCAGAACCTCCTGAGTCCTTACCTAAAAAAGCCCATCTAATTTTCAACATTGGCCTGTAGCACCACTTCACAAATGATACGATTCTCTTCTGTTCCGGTTTTCCCAAGCTCATGTTTCAGTACCATACAATGCTGTGCTCCATACGTACATTCTCAGAAATTTCTTCCTCAAATTAAGGTCTATATTTGACACTAGTAGACTTCGCTTGGCCAGGAATGCCCTTTTTGCCAGTGATAGTATGATTTGATGTCCTCCTGATCCGTCCGTCACTGGTTGTTTTGCTGCCTAGGTAACAGAATTCCTTAACTTCATATACTTTCCGACCATCAGTCCTGATGTTAAGTTTCTCACTGTTCTTATTTCTGCTACTTCTCCTTAGTTTCATCTTTCTTTCATTTATTCTCAATCTATATTTTGTAGTCTTTAAATTGTTCATACTATAGAGCATAACATTCCATTCTTCTTTATTTTGAGTCAGGATAGCAATGTCATCACCGAATCGTATGACTGATATTGTTTCAAATGGAATTTTAATTCCACTCTTGAACCTTTCATTTCCATCATTGCTTCTTCTTCTGGCGCTGCAGTCCGGAACCGCGGGACTGCTACGGTCGCAGGTTCGAATCCTGCCTCGGGCATGGGTGTGTGTGATGTCCTTAGGTTAGTTAGGTTTAAGTAGTTCTAAGTTCTAGGGGACTTACGACCTAAGATGTTGAGTCCCATAGTGCTCAGAGCCATTTGAACCATTTGAACCATTGCTTCTTCGATGTGCAGATTGAACGGTAGAGGGGAAAGATTACATCCCTGTCTTATACACTTCTTAATCCTAGAGCCACGTTCCTGGTCGTCCTCTCTTATTATTCCCTCTTAGTTCATTAACATATTCTATATTACCCGTGTCTCCTTAAAGCTTACAACCACTTTTCTCACAAGTTCGAACATCTTGCATCATTTTACACTGTCGAGCGGTATTTCCAGGTCGACAAATCCTATGAACCAGTTTTGATTTTTCTTTAGTCTTGTTTCCACTATCAACTGCAACGTCAGAATTGCCTCACAGGCCGATGTGGAGGAGCGGTTCTTGGCGCTTCAGTCTGGAACCGCGCGACCGCTTCGGTCGCAGGTTCGAATCCTGCCTCGGGCATGGGTGTGTGTGTGTGATGTCCTTATGTTAGTTAGGTTTAAGTAGATCTAGATTCTATGGTACTGATGACCTAAGATGTTAAGTCCCATAGTGCTCAGAGCCATTTTTGAATTGCCTCTCTCGTGCCTTTACTTTTTATAAAGCCAAACTGATCGGCATTTAGCACATCCTCGATTTTCTTTTCCATTCTTCGCTATATATCCCTTGTTAGCAACTTAGATGGATGAGCTGTTAAGCTGATTGTGTGATAATTCTCGCGCTTGTCATCTCTTGTAGTGTTCGGAATTGTTTGAATAACATTTTTTCGAAAGTCAGATGGTATGTCACCAGTCTTATACACTCTACATACCAACGTGGAGAGTCGTTTCGTTGTCACTTCCACCAATGATTTTAGAAATTCTGATCGACACCTGTTCCTTCTTCTGTCACATCAGGCAAATCTTCCCTTTCATAGAGCCGTTCAATGTACTCTTTCTACCTATCCTCACTCTCCTCCGCATTTAGCAGTGGAATTTCCGTTCCACTCTTAATGTCATCAACCTTGCTTTTTGTGCCACCGAAGGCTGTTTCGACTTTCCTGTATGCTGAGGCAGTCCTTCTGACATTCACTCCTTTTCAGATTTCTTAACATTTTCCATCAATCATTTCGTCTTCGCTTCCCTGCACTTCCTATTCATTCCTCAGCGACTTGTATTTCTGTATTCCTGAATTCCCCTGTGTGTTTTTGTATTTCCTTATTTCATCGATCAACTTAAGTATTTCTTTTGTTCAAATGGTTTATTCCCAGTTATCTTCTTTCACCTATGCGATTGCCCTTTTTGCAGGTGTCCTTTCCTCTTCAACTGTACTGCCTACTGAGCTATTCCTTATTGCTGTGCCGTCCGGAGTGGCCGTGCGGTTCTAGGCGCTACAGTCTGGAGCCCAGCGACCGCTACGGTCGCAGTTTCGAATCCTGCCTCGGTCATGGATGTGTGTGATGCCCTTACGTTAGTTAGGTTTAATTAGTTCTAAGTTCTAGGCGACTGATGACCTCAGAAGTTAATACGCATAGTGCTCAGAGCCATTTTGAACCTTATTGCTGTATCTATAGCCTTAGAGAACTTCAAGCGCGTCTCGTCATCCCTTATTACTTCCGTATCTCACTTCTTTGCGTATTGATTCTTCTTTACTAATCTCTTGAACTTTAGCCTGCTCTCCATCACTACTATATTTTGATCTGAGTTTAAATCTGCTCCTGAATACGCCTTACATTCCAGTATCTGACTTCAAAATCTCTGTCTGTCCATGATGTTATCTAACTGAAATATTCCCCTGTCAACCGGTCTTTTCCAAGTATACCGCTTCCCCTTGTGATTCTTGAACAGAGTATTCGCTACTACTAGCTGAAGTTTATTACACAACTCAGTCTTTCCTCTGTCTCATTCCTTGTCCCAAGCCCATATCCTTCTGTAACCATGTCTTCAGCTCCTTCCGCTACAACTGCATTCCAGTCGCCCTTGACTATCAGATTTTCATCTCCCTTTATGTACTGTATTACCCTTTCAATATCCTCATATACTTTATCTATCTCTTCAGCTTACGATGTCGGCATGTATACCTGAACTATCGGTGTCGGTAATAGTTTGCTATCGATCCTGATAAGAACAACCCCACAATGACCTGTTCACTGTAACACATTCTTTGCCCTACCCTTCTGTTCGTAACTAATCTACTCCAGTTAAACCATTTCATGTTATACCATTTAATGCTGGTGTTGATATTACTCTATACTTATCGGACCAGAAATCCTTCTTTCCATTTCACTTCACTGACCCATACTATATCGAGATTTAGACTCTGCATTTCCCTTTCCAGATTTTCTCGCTTCCCTAACACATTTCACGCGCCGACTCGTAGAACGTCTTTTTCTCATTGTCACATGCCCCTTGGCAGTCCCCTCCAGGAGTTACGAATGGGGAACTATTCCAGAATCTTTTGACAGTGGAGAGATCATCATGACAGTTTTTCCATTACAGGCCGCATGTCCCGTGGATACAAGTTATGTGTCTTTAATGTAGTGGTTTCCATTGCCTTCTGTATCCTCGTGCAGTTCATCATTGCTGATTCTTTAGCCTTTGGTGACAGTCTCCCAACCCAAGGGCAAGAGAGTGCCCTGAATTCGACGATATTCTTCACCCCTTTCTGTTGCCCTTCGTGGCAAGGCCTCTTGGGCTCAAATTTCAGCAAGATAATGCCCACTCACACAGGCGAGAGTTTCTACTGCTTGTCTTCGTGCTTGCCAAACCTACCTTGGCCAGCAAGTTTGCCGGACCTCTCACCAACTGCGAACGTTTGGAGCATTGTGAATAGCACCCTTCAATCTTCTCTTAATATAGTCGATCCTATGATCCAATTGGACAGAATCTGTCACATTATCCCTCAGGAGGACATCAAACAACTTTCCCAATCAGTCCATAGCTGAATAACTGATTACATAACGGCCAGAGATGGACCAACGCGTTATTGCCTAACTCAACTGGTGAAGCTCTTTCTCTTGAATAAACCATCAAACTTTTCTGAACTTGTAATCATTTGTTTTTCTGTACATGTACATCACATCTACCGATGTCCGTCCCATTTGGATAATTTCTTCGTGGTGTGGCGTTTTTTTTTTTTTTTTTTTTTTTTTTTTGTGTTGAGGTGTGTATACTTCCCACCGTTGAAGAGGAACTCGGGGATGGCGATTGCATCTTTCAACACGATCGAGCAGCTATTCATAATGCACGGCCTGTGGCGCAGTGGTTACACGGTAACATCACTGTAATGGACTAGGCTGCTCAGAGTCATGACCTGAATCCTATTGAATATCTTTGGGATGTTTTGGAACGCCGACTTCGTGCCATTCCTCACCGACCGACATCGATACCTCTCCACAGTGCAGCACTCCGTGAAGGATGGGCTGCCATTCCACAAGAAACCTACCAGCAACGTATGACTGCAGGAGTGGAAGCTGTCATCAAGGCTAAGGGTGGGCAAACACCAATTTGAATTCCAGCATTACCGATGGCGGGTGCCACGAACTTACACGTCATATTCAGCCAGGTGTCCAGATTCTTTTGATCACATAGTGTTTTATACCTATAGATTTATTTAACCCTATTCAAGAATTTTCAAGAATTCATCTATGGTATAGAAGGAGTTGTCAAGGAGATTGATTTCAGTTTATTTTTAAACATGTTACTGCTGTCTGTCAGACATTTTATTTCATCTGGTAATTTATCGAAAAGTTTTACATCAGCATATTTTACCCATTTCTGCGCCAAAGATAGGTTAGTGTAAATCCCAGTTCACCATATATGAGTGATGGAAAATGTACTAAGAAATACCAAAACTAAACTTGGAGGACACACAAACCGGAGTTGATGGCAATCCCTAGTACAGAAGATGATCACTCAAAAACGGTGGCTTCACAGCCGACATACGAATACGAGGCAACGATGAACTAGAAATAGGTAATCAATGGGTCGTACCATATAACACAGCTTTCCATAATTTTACAAGCACACGCAAATGTAGAATACCGCAATTCAGAGAAATCCATTAATTCAAAAATGGTTCAAATAGCTCTAAGCACTATGGGACTTAACATCTGAGGTCATCAGTCCCCTAGACTTAGAACTACTTAAACCTGACTAACCTAAAGACACATCCATGCCCGAGGCATGATTCGAATCTGCAACCGTAGCAGCAGCGCGGTTCCGGACTTAAGCACCTAGAACCGCTCGGCCACAGTGGCCGGCCCATCAAATATGCCTGTAAGTATGCGAACGAAGGCAGTGACATGGCGCATTTCAAATAGCGAAAGAGAGCGAGCAACAAAATAGGAACGACGAGATTCTCATGTACAAAATGGGACGATACATGAACAGTAATGAAGCAGCATGGTGGATTTAGGTTTTCCCATATGTAAACGCGAACCAACTGTGCAACATCTAGCAGTACATTTGGAGAATGGACCGAGAGTTTACTTCACGAAAGACACCGCCAGAAAAATTGCAAGCGGACCACCTCAGAACACAACATTAATAGTTTTTTAGTAACTGCGCCAAACGGATCCATTCACGGAAACATTACTATATGTCGACGTCCCTACTTATTGTACATGGAACACAATAAGAAAATTGTTTCAACGACGAAATATCATCCAGGAATCACGAAAACTGGTGCACTAGGCCGAGTATACGCAGTACATTCGAACAACGCCGAATGTTTCTATCTCCTGGTGTTGCTACACGAAGTACTAGGACCAACAAGTTTCACAGATCTCAAGACTGTTGACGGTTACCAATGGAAGACGTACAGAGAAGCATGCCGTCGCTTAAGACTACTGGTAAACGACAACCACTGGCAATTAACACTACAATAAGCCTCAGCTGAACAAATGAGACGCTTCTTTCCTATAATTCAACAACATATAACCTCTCGAATCCAAAACAGCTGTGGGACTCCTCCAAAGAGAGTATGAGTGATGATACACTGTACCAAATCTGACAAGCTCATCCTGAACTTACCATCGAATTCAACGACTACATCTCCAATGAAACACTCATTAGCCTAGAGAATAAATGTTTACGAATAAACAACCAGACCTGAGTAGAACTTGGGATGCAAGCACCACGAAAAGATGCTATCAGTATGCTAAACTTCCAAATTACAAAAGAAAGAAAGCTACAACAACAACAACAACGAAATACATCAACATACTGCTCACAACAAATCACTGCCCACTGATAATCAAAAGGAAATTTACAACGTTACCATGGATCGGGTCGACAAGACTGGCGGAATTATTTACCCGGAAGCATCAGGTGGCACCGGGAAAACGTTTCTAATAAATCTATTGCTGGGGGAAATACGTGCTAAACAACACATGGCACTTGCACTGCCATCAACCGGCAAGGCAGCCACACTTATAGAAGGTGTACGAATTGCCTATTCTGACCAACAACAACCGTTGAATATAACCGAAGAACAATTCCAGAGGTCTGATATCTCAAGAGCATTTGGAAAGGGGTGAAATTCTAAAGCAATCTAAAATTATCTTCTGGGACTAATGAATAATGGCACATAAAAAAAATCACTGGAAGCCATGGATAGAACAGTACAAGACTTGTGAGGAAACTCTGAAGTGATGAGATGAACTCTGCCCATTCGACAAACACTTCCAGTTAACCTCAAGTCAACACCAGCAGACGACATCAATTCCTTCCAAAAATATCACAATTGCTGGCCACACATACAAAGACTGCTACTAGCAAAGAACATGGGAGTTGTTGTGGTCTTCCGTTCTGGTTTGATGAAGCTCTCCATGCTACTCTATCCTGTGCAAGCTTCTTCATCTCCCTGTACCTACTGCAGCCTACATCCTTCTAAATCTGCTTAGTGTATTCATCTCTTGGTCTCCCTCTACGATTTTTACCCTCCACGCTGCCCTCCAGTACTAAATTGGTGATCCCTTGATGCCTCAGAACACGTCCTACCAACCGATCCCTTCTTCTAGTCAAGCTGTGCCACAAACTCCTCTTCTCCCCAATCCTATTCAATACCTCCTCACTAGTCATGTGGTCTACCCATCTAATCTTCAGCATTCTTCTGTAGCACCACATTTCGAAAGCTTCTATTCTCTTCTTGTCCAAACTATTTATCGTACACGTTTCACTTCCATACATGGCTACATTCCATACAAATACTTTCAGAAACGACTTCCTGACACTTAAATCTACACTCGATGTTAGCAAATTTCTTTTCTTCAGAAACGCTTTCGTTGCCATTGCCGGTCTACATTTTATATCCTCTCCACTTCGACTATCATCAGTTATTTTGCTCCCCAAATAGCAAAACTCATTTACTACTTTAAGTGTCTCATTTCCTAATCTAATTCCCTCAGCATCACCCGACTTAATTCGATTGCATTCCATTATCCTCGTTTTGCTTTTGTTCAAAATGGTTCAAATGGCTCTGAGCACTATGCGACTTAATTTCTGAGGTCATCAGTCGCCTAGAACTTAGAACTAATTAAACCTAACTAACCTAAGGACATCACACACATCCATGCCCGAGGCAGGATTCGAACCTGCGACCGTAGTGGTCACTTGGTTCCAGACTGTAGCGCGTAGAACCGCACGGCAACTCCGGCCGGCTTGCTTTTGTTGATATTTATCTTATACCCTCCTTTCAAGACACTGTCCATTCCGTTCAACTGCTCTTCCAAGTCTTTTGCTGTGTCTGACAGAATTACAATCTCATCGGCGAAACCTCAAAATTTTTATTTCTTCTCCATGGATCTTAATACCTACTCCGAACTTTTCTTTCGTTTCCTTTACAGCTTGCTCAACATAAAGATTGAATAGCATCAGGGAGAGGCTACAGCCCTGCCTCACTCCCTTCCCAACCACTGCTTCCCTTTCATGTCCCTCGACTCTTATAACTGCCATCTGAAATATCGGAAAACGAAACAACAGCACACTTAACAACTTTTACAAATAAGTGAAGGCACATATCCTATTGACTAGACCACCGGTGTCGTTAAACTCAAGTGGTTTCTGCAACATAGCCACCGCTGGAAACAAATTCATCGGCCACATTTATCCAAACTCTGTTCACAACTATAACATACCGCATCGGCTATTTGAAAGGGCGATTTTGGCACCTAAAAATAATATTGTCGACTATATCAACTTCAAAAGAAAATTCCCCGCGAATAGAGAATATACATATCGGTCGACAAGGTGTTAAACATTGAAGATAGTGTGAACTTGCCTACAGAATTTCTAAACTCATTGCAAGTACCAGGACTGTCGTTATAATGTCTTCGACTTAAAATTGGATCTCCAATCATACTACTCAGAAATCTGAACGTTCCAAAACTATGTAATCGGCAAGGATGATAGTCAAACAGCTATCGAATAACGTTATCGAAACAGAACTTATGAATGAAAGTGCAAGCGTGACACACTATTTATCCACAGAATACCACTGATCGCTACTGAACTGATATCCCAGTTTAAAAGACCGCAATTTCGAATCAAATTAGCCTACAGTTTTACAATTAACAAAGCGAAAGGACAAACTTTAAAACATTTTGGTATCAGCCGCAAAGACTGCTGCTTCTCACACAGTCATCTATACGTAGCTTGCTCTCGAGTAGGAAATTCGGAAAATTCGTACTTACGATATATACTCAGGGTTACAAAATGAAAAATGTTTATAAACAAATATTGTAAATAGTTAGATTATATTTTCAATAAATAATATTACCTCTTGTACTTTAACAAGTATTGTAAATAGTTAGAATATGTTTCCAATAAGAGCTTTTTATCTCTTATAGTTTAGAGTTTATGCTTTCATTCCACCTACCACACAGTCTTATAAACTCTCTGAGCGAAGCCAGGTACCCCAGCTGGTTACTTAAAAATATGGCCTAAATCATTTCATTGCGTGTCTTGTGTTTTTTCTTCTACCTCACTACTACAGCCAATAAAAGATGAAACACGTACTGGCTAGTGCATTCATTGTTAGTATCAAAACAAAAAAGTCAAGTATTTATACAAAAGCAACATCATTCTTCATATAGTTTAACATAAATTATGATAATGGGCAACTGTAAATTTTAGAAAGGTTTTTCCGTATTCAATTAGACACAAAGACAGCCCTGGAACTGAAATTAACTGCAACATACAGGCAAATACTTAGCCAATAAACAATGTTAAACAACGATAATTAATTTCATTATATGAATTTTTTGTGTTCTTCTAAGTGATATCTGCCTGTGTTGTTCGGAACTGTGTCTTGTCACAGCAGCAGCGATATGAAAATAGTGTTTTTTTTTTCAAACTGTCATTGTCGCAGCTCTTTTGTAACTTGTCTGGTGCAATCTGACTGAAAAGCATCTTGAGTGAGCATTTCAGCGTGTTTCGTTGGTGTTTCAAGAACTAATAAGTTGTAAGTTATTGTGGTACCATTACTACGTTTATAAGCTGTCGTAATATCACCATATCCGCCTTCAGCCCTCTTATAACACAATTAGGTTGGAGTTAGTAATTTTCTTTACAATTGGTTTGGAAGTGATGAGGTAAATCCTCACTTTCAGAGCTTAACCAACCGCTGTTATAACGCAGTAGGATGGCGGTGATAATTCTTGTTCAGCTGCCCAGAATTAGGTTTCCCGTAGTCTCAGGAGACTGCTTCATGACTAAGTCATGATGATTCCTTTCAAAAGGACACGGTCGACTGCCTTCCCTTATTCTGCTCCGTCCTTAATGACCTGTACGCCTTTTTTCGTATTTATTGTGTTGGAATTACTTGCACATCCAGGATATAATATCTGAATTCGCTTTTCCGATTGTCTAAGCAACACCCGATGTTCAATTATGAAGCCATTGCAACGCAAATTGGTGAATAATTTACCTGAGAAACATATTTCTTTCGCTGCAAGTGGTTTTTCCATTTGTTGCCAGACTATATCAAATTAAAGTAGTATTCATAAGTGTTTAAAACGACTGTTTCTTTTTATTTATCTCCATATTTAGAAGGTTATGTGTGACTTCTATCTGGTATATAAGTGTGAGATGCTGAGAAGTAGAATATGTCTTGTTGTGACTACCGCAATAGAAATTAAAAGTTGGAATGAGAAATTAAACATCTAACAAATTTACGGAACTTAATCTGTAAATTAATATCTAAGATATATTTGAAAATGCAAGCAGATGTTCAGAAGAACCGTGACTTACCCGTCCGAAACTAGACAGTCCTCCCAGGATGGGTATTCTTCCAGGCTCATCCACTATGGAGCAGTCTGCCCTAACAAAGAGAAGCAATCACTACACTGTCCCCCAAGAGCGTTACATTATTTTGTACGTACGCAAAAATTGAGTACAGGTTTTCAACAATTTACTTGTTTCTTTTACTGACAATATTGTGCCCTTTATACCCTTCTTACATCTAACCAATATGGATCTTATATGTGTAGTAAGTAATAATAATAGGAGTTAGGCAAGGCTGTCCACCGTTTCCCGCCATTTGTACTACTTATTTTGACTAAATCATTCATAAATTGTTTAAATCGCTTTGCAGTATATTACAGCAGCAATAATTTGACAGAGCTAAGGATAGATTTAGTTTTTGCTTTAATATGAGTCTAAATATTTTTCTATATTTATTAATTCCTTTCTCGCGTGTAATACATTTCAAGTAAATTTTAGAAAATTTGATACAAGCAATAGAGAACAGTAACCTACTTTTAACAACACAGAGAATACGATAGTTGGAGTTACTCCAATTAATGCTCATACAAATGGGAATGAACACTGGATACCCTTTGGGGAACTTAGAGTAATAAAAAGCATTAGTGCCATTAGAATATATGTAATATTTGTTTACGAAGAAAACATATAAATCGAATGTAGCACCATTCAAAATTCCTTAGCAACTACATTAAAACTGTCGACAGTGCGTTGGTGTTCATCTTTCGGGGTTGGAAACATTCTGTATTAGTAGTTATAGTATGAAACACTCGGCAACGAAAATAATTTTTTATGTGCTATTATGCAATAGTCTCGAACATGTCAACGTTTCGTCCCCATCAGTAAAGCACATCTGGAACAGGATTAACGGCTTCGGCACACAGCTGACGTACGCCGTAGCTCGCTAATGACTGAAAGTGAATTTGCGTTGTGGATTGCTTCCGCGCCGACATATAACGTCATTTGTTTTCAAATTAAAGGACAATTTGGCCGTTGTTGGTGTGTGGTTGCCATTATAGTCCCATAGTGGAAGACTGGTGTACTTCCTCTTTCATACCGGAAACCAGTTACCATTATGCTTTACACATTCCTCTCATCAATTAAAATTACTAATTGAGCAAAATCAGTCTATCGAGGTATCCGCCAGTGAGTGTAGGGAGCTGGGCATTATTAACCAGAATCGTGTAACGTCCAGCCTACACAGCGTGTTGTGTCACAGCTAGTTTACTCATTTCAGCCCCTCATCAACTTTCTGCATTTTCCTCAATTCATTTCTTCACGTTCTCTTTGAAACACCCACATATATCTGCCCATAGGCATGCCGAATTCCAAGAAATTCCTATTTACCAATGTCTGTCAGTTGCTTAACAAGGTGGTCGATTTTTGGAACTTCTCTGGCTCCCCTGTAGATTTTTATGTTACAGTAACGTTTCATTTTACTATGCCCTTCTCTGCTCTGTAATAAAAAGACTTTGCTTTGCTCTTTTGAGAATGGTTTCACCGCACGGTATTCTTTTAGCGACGGTATTTAGATCCTTCGTAAGGCAGAGGACGAGTACCCAGTCCTTTCCAAAGCGCTAGTGAGGTATATTTTTCCAATTGAACAAGTCCGTTACATCAACGTTTACTAGTTATATACGCTTAGGGTGGGGTAATTCCGATATGCTCCGAAGCACGACTAATACATTCAAACAACGTAATTTCCTATATAACTCATCCTCCGTGCAAGACTGAAGCACTGGGATAATATTACTCAAACTTCTGTGAATAAGACCTTCGTAATTGTTTCCTTATCTCCAAAACATGAATGTATGCCCACACAGCAAAACGAGATATTCGGATTTGTTAATGAAAGTTCGCAATACTTGTCCCTCAAATGCTTATTTGTAGAAATTAGACACTTTCTTGAGCATCAGGCTGCCCATACCACTTAACCGAAATTCGTCGTTCCAGAACAACAGCAAACAATCACAGCAATTATTGATCCCTCCTCGCTTTATATAGAATCACATTGTGTGGACAGAATTTTTGTTAGTGGCAGAGATACCGTGAAACAGAGTAAAATTCAACGCAATGGATTTCAACAATTATGCGTTGTCTCTGATTATGATTCGCTTTTGAAATCAAAACATTTTTATGCGTACAGCATGGCAAAGAAATTGTGAAAATAAGTTTCAGCAGTTGGCTTATAGTCTAACAACTGGACTACTGGGGAGCGTGGTATTCACTCTGGCTCACTCGCGTGCATGAAAATTCACTGCAGTCATCGGTTACCTCCTTATTCATTGCACTATTTTCCTATAGACGTCATTCATAGAGTTGTGCTTTTCCTAGATCGTCCTATGAAACTTCGTCTTTCCAGTCTGAACACTGTACTACGAGTTTTTTTTTTTTTTTTTTTTTTTTTATTCTTGTAGGTCCTGTTAGCGAGAACTTTCAATTTATTCCAACCGATTTCTCATACACAAACAGCAGTTGACCAGCGTTGCCTGGTGAAACGTCAGTTGACCAGCGTTGCCTGGTGAAACGTTGTTGTGATGCCTCGTGTAAGGAGCAGAAATGCGTACCATCACGTTTCAGACTTTGATAAAGGTCGGATTGTAGCCTACCGCGATTGCGGTTTATCGTATCGCGACATTGCTGCTCGCGTTGGTCGAGATCCAATGACTGTTAGCAGGATATGGAATCGGTCAGTTCAGGAGGGTAATACGGAACGCCGTGCTGGATCTCAACGGCATCGTATCACTAGCAGTCGAGAGCATGGCTGTAACGGATCGTGCAGCCACGTCTCGATCCCTGAGTCAACAAGACAACAACCATATGCACGAACAGTTCGACGACGTTTGCAGCAGCATGGACTATCAGCTCGGAGACCATGGCTGCGGTTACCCTTGACGCTGCATCACAGACAGGAGCGCCTGCGATGGTGTACTCAACGACGAACCTGGGTGCACGAATAGCAAAACGTCTTTTTTTCGGATGAATCCAGGTTCTGTTTACAGTATCATGATGGTCGCATCCGCGTTTGGTGATATCGCGGTGAACGCCCACTGGAAGCGTGTATTCGTCATCGCCATACTGGCGTATCACCCGGCGTGATGGTATGGGGTGCTATTGGTTACACGTCTCAGTCACCTCTTGTTCGCATTGACGGCACTTCGAACAGTGGACGTTACATTTCAAATGTGTTACAACCCGTGGCTCTGCTCTTCATTGGATCCCTGCAAAACCCTACATTTCAGCAGGGTAATGCACGACCGGATGTTGCAGGTCCTGTACGGGCCTTTCTGGATACAGAAAATGTTCGGCTGCCCTGGCCAGCACATTCTCCAGGTCTCTCACTAATTGAAAACGTCTGATCAATGGTGGCCGAGCAACTGGCTCGTCACAATACGCCAGTCACTACTCTTGATGAACTGTGGTATCGTGTTGAAGCTGCATGGGCAGCTGTACCTGTACACGCTATCCAAGCTCTGTTTGACTCAATGCCCAGTCGTATCAAGGCCTTTATTACGGCCAGAGGTGGTTGTTCTGGATACTGATTTCTCAGGATCTATGCACCCAAAGTGCATGAAAATGTAATGACATGTCAGTTCTAGTATAATATATTTGTCCAATGAATACCCGTTTATCATCTGCATATATTCTCGGTGTAGCAAATTTAATGGCCAGTGGTGTATTAATTTTTGGGGAAACGTTATACGAGTGACTAAAGAAGTGCTCCGGCATGTCCATAAAAGCAGCAGAGGATTCAGTTGCACGCAGAATGCAGGGCAGTCTGTTCTAGAAACGTACAGTAGCGACAGAGAAGGAGTTTGCGAATGTTTTCGGTTTATGAATGGTCGTAGTTGGGAGACCATGTAAGTGGGATCTTGTGTTTCGATGTGATGAGATGACAGCACTTAATCTGTGATGTGTGGTTTTTGGGTACTTCTCCACGGAGGGACAGATGAAGTAGGCATAACATATGGTAGTAACTAAACTTCTCTGGGCATATGAATCACTGACACGGTAATACGAATAATACGAATGTTGCAGACGTAACGCACGATGGCATTGTCGATTAGTTGCAACCAGTCAGCTTAAGGCCCAAGGAGCTCAAGTTTTTAGTCCTGAAGACAACGGTGGATATATCCATGGAAAGTTTGAGTATTTTATTCGAATCGACGCAGCTTGAAACCGAGATTTTATTCAGAAATGCCGTAGCAAAAGACTCCGAGTTAACATACCAGCTTAGTTTTATTAAGGAATCAGTTGAGATTAAATTAGGAAATGATCTTATAAATAGGGATGGAGGTTTTTCTGCTTAAATTCTGCTTAGAATCGTTCTGTGTCCTTGGTCAAACAACAAAGGTACAGAGTTGATTTTACCGCAACCAGTGGCAATTAATACTCGTATTCACTATCGATAATTAATCACCTTGGTCATGGTCGGTGGTGTGGTGTCAAAAAGTGATTGCGGTGTGTGTACTGTCTCGTCAGATGTCCTCCATATCGAGGTTTTAAATTGTCTTGCACAGTGCCTTGTATTAGTGCCTTTAACACGAAAGGGTGTGCACCTGTCGAAATATCGGCTCTTGTCGAGGATGACATATAGCTGCATTCCCGTAAGTTCGTCGAAGATGTTAAACATTTCACACGCCGAGAGAAACTCAAGTTTCACATCATTTATTTATTTATTTATTTATTTATTTATTTTTGTTATTTATGCTTCCATGTGCTGTGTTGCTGGCTATCTATAATACAGTAGGTACGCGATAGCAGATAAGATATATCCAGTCATTGCAAGAATGTGAACATTACACTGCTGTCCGTCAACAATGGGCCATTTAGAAGCACTGTCAGACGTGCCTTCATTTGTAGTATAGTGGAACCATATTTATTCACAGGAGTATGGACCGTAGATCATCTGGATAAATAAAAATCCGGATAATCGGGGAAGTCAGAGAAACAATGGTACACGATAATGCTACAAACACATACGTTACATTTATTTTTGCAACAGAGTCACAAATTACACACTGTTTGTACGTGAACGTTGAGCAGACACTGAAAAAAAAAGAAGTGTAAACTTTGTAATTTGAAATAATCAGTAAGTTACTTTTAAGCCAGTTCCATATATGAAAACAATTTAACCATCCGACCCGTTGAAATTTATTTCTAACGAAACGAGTGGTTATCAATGAAAATGAGGTTCTATGGTGGTGGTACTGAACCTCAGCCTGTATTTTATGTTGAGGATGATCGATGTCGACCAAAATTAATCATTTAGTTATACATTCGTGAACCAAAACATTATGGCGACTGCCCACCGTGATGATGGATGCTGTCTGGTGGCCTTGCGTGCACGTGACGTGGTAACAAAAGTATTAAGCAGAGCAGACACGGACTGTGGATTACCCTAGCGGAGTTATGGGCTGCTAATAGGGAAATCCATTGAAATAAGCGACATTGACAAAGGACAGATTATTATTACGGAGAGCCTGAGAACGAGTATCTCGAAAACGGCGAAGCTGGTCGAATGTTCACGTGCTACTGTCGCGAGCTTCTACCGAAAGAGGCAGAAGGACTGTCAGACTAGCACTAGGCGCTAAATGGTTGTCGTACACAGCTATTCACAGAACGTGGGGCTCGGAGGCTTGTATGCTCTGTCAAGAAGGATAGATGGTGATCTGTCGCATCTCTGCCCAAAGAGCACAACGCTGATGCATGCCAAGTGTTTTGGAGCACACCGTTCATCGTAAATTGTTGAACATTGACCTCCGCAGCAGACCACTGCTAAGTGTTCGCATGTCGACCCAACGGCATCATCAAGTAAGATTGCAGTGGAAACGGGACCATCGGGATTTGACCGTCGACCAATGGAAACGTGTCGGCTCTTCGGTTGAATCATTTCTGCTGTACTAGGGTGCTGGTCGTCTCCATAAACGCCATCATCGAGGTGAACGGCGGCTCGAAACGTGCAGCCCGATAGAAGACATTCTCCTGCGCTTGCATGGAATCTTTGGTGGTAATCGAAGACACTCTGATAGCTGCGAACCACCTGCATCCATTCATGTTTGATGTCTTCCCCTACGGAGATTCATCTTTCAGCAGTAAAATTGTCCATTTCTCAGGGCCAGAACCATGCTACAGTGCTTTGAGAAGCATTATAGTGAACCCAAGTTGATATCAAATTCGCCTGATGTAAATCCCATGGAACACATCTGGATCGCTATCTGGCGTCATCACCGCGTACGCACAAATGGCTCTGAGCACTATGGGACTTAACATTTCAGGTCATCAGTCCCCTAGAACTTAGAACTACTTAAACCTAACTAACCTAACGACATCACACGCATCCATGCCCGAGTTGGGATTCGAACCAGCGACCGTAGCGCTCACGCGGTTCCGGACTGAAGCGCCTAGAACCGATCAGTCACAACGCTCGGCGCGTGCGCACATCAGCGGCCATTATTTACGCGAATTACATGACTTGTGCATAGGCAACTAATGCCACATACCTCTACAAACATACCAATAAATTGTCAGATCACTGATCGCAGAATCAGTTATGTGCTTTGTTCCAAAGACGGACGAACAAGTAATTAGGCAGGTACTCATAATGTTTTGGCTCATCAGTGAAAATAAATGTAACAGCACCAGATAATTAATTTTGTTTTCGAAACTATCATTCGCTGTGGTCCTCTGCTCGACAGAAATGTCGTTCTTTCCAAAAAGATCCGCAAGTCGTTAATGTGCAGCGTTAGCACGCAATGATTTCAGCAGCAATAGTGCGGCTGAATTAATTTCCCCGTGGAGTTGCATATGAGCTATTATTATTTTGCGTTGTTGCCTCTGTACTTGTCGAATTGTGTTCATAGCAAACGCCGACTTAGTCGCTATGGTCGTTGTTAGCAGACGAACAAACGGTATTTCGTCATCAGAAATCAATCTGTACCGAGAGTCATCATCATTTCGCAGTCATTTATGTCATTATCGCCTATGCCTGAGCATCATGGAATCTTTGAAAATGCTGTATTAGCAAATTCAACAGCTATGTTCTTCAACAATTCTCCTTTATAAGGAATTTAATTTTCTAAACGTGCACATCAGTGCTTTCTTCCTCTTTGGTGTATCTTAGCTCGCAACAAACAGTTGCATACGTTACTGTACAGCTGAATGTAAACGTCTTAACTGACATGTTACTGGGATCGATGTATAGCAGTCGGATTATTTCAAACTTAATGATCATCGTCGTAGATTTCTACCGCTATAGTGTCCGCAGTATCAGATACTGGACAATTGCAGTACAAAAAATATAATCTGGATGAACGGGACTTTCGGATAAACGAGAGCTGGATGAACGAGATTCCATTGTAACTCGTGAACTGCAGTTCTGAGCAGTAGTGCAAAAGAGTTGTCCTAGTGTATTCGATTAACATTTCAACACAGCATAAGAAATTGACTAGCGTGTGGCAAAATGATGTCCTGCTTCCATTTGGGGGCACCAGATCAGTTTGAACAGTCTTAGTGGTATGAAATGACGCAGATTGTTTGGGCTCTGTTGTGTATCCTTACGGGGTGTTGGATGGTAATCGAAATAACAAAGTAACGCACGTGATCCTTAGCTATCAAGACAATTATGGAACCGTCATTGATAAGGTAATGGGACACAGGAGGAGGAATACTACAGATTTTGAGGGAAGTCGTGGCCGGCAAAAGGGGAACTAAATTAAGACCCTAAATTTTTGCGAAGGAAACTGTCAACATAAGAATATGTTACGGGACTACAAGTCTTGAGGATACGTATTTCGTGTTTACAGCGTGATGGTGCAGTTGACTCTTGAAGCTCACAGTCCTCACCACTGCTGGTGGCTCTGTCTTTCAGGACTGTTTCCGAACCCTAGAGGCAGAAGACGTCCTGAATCTGTATTCACTCTTGCTTCGTCAACTTATACGACAACTGGCATAATAAAGATGATCAAAACCGAAACAAAATCTAAGCAGTGGCTTAAACGCTAACTACAAGATAATGCTGAATGTAAAGGACTGTAAATAACGGAGTCTCAGAACTTCTGAAGACTCTTTTTTAAAATAATTTAAGACCTCTGTACTTACTGGACTGTGCACAGAGAGCAAATAACAGTTCTGAACGTTTATTCGTCATTGTGGTATGTTTAGAAACTTTTTGTATCGACTATGTCTATTGTTGTTGCGTTTCATGAACGAAAACAATAGTTTCCAAAATTTGTAAGATTATTTCCTATAAACTATGTTGTTTAGCAGAATGTTCATATCTTTTAGAATTTTTTAAACTAAAATGTATAAGAACTCTTTTTTTCTTTATTGTATTTCAATTCCCCGTCGGGGCGAGCTGGAAGCAGCATATGCGCTGCTCTTCAGCCGAAAGACATAGAACATACAATACAAGACATTTAAAAATAACGTAAAGGAGAAAACATGGTGTACATAGATATAAAAGAGGGGTTAACATTATGGAAGACAATAGACGAAATGGGGCGACTGTAAAATGAAAATAAGAACCGTAAAAAAGTAGCGCACACAAAAAACCACGCACTGGGACAATTAAAAGAGTACAAGGCGCAGTATGGCTGGAGCATAAAAGTATCGACAGACGGCGTAGCACATAACAGTCACTGACAGTAACACTAAGTACAAGACCAGCACACAATTAAAGTCACACCTCTCGACACATAGGAGAACAGCACCAAACACAACACTGACGTGGCACACTGATGATGATCAAAACGGAGGATCTGCCAGGTGCAAGGAGATGAGGGAGAAGGAAAGAGGGGAAGAGAGGGGGAAGATGGGCGGGGGGGGGGTGCTGAAGAGGGCTAGGGAGGGAGGGACGTGGGAGGGAGAGAGGCGAGGATGGGTTGCAGAGCCTCGGGGGGGGGGGGGGGAGGAGGAAAATCCACTCTGCGAGAAGGAGAGGAGAGGAAAAAGGGGGCCCTGGGGAGGGGGGCGAAAAGCCAGGTTATAGTTGCAAGGAAGGGTATATGTCACAGCGAAGTTCATCATCCAGGAGGGGGAGGCGCTGGAAATTGCCCTGATGAAGGAGGATGTGGAGGTGGAGAGAGGGAGGGATACAGTGATAGAGGTGCAGCAATGGGCTGGGGTAGGAAGGAGGAAACCAGGGTGTGAGGGGATCAAGCCTGTGGACAGTGTAAAGGATGCGGAGATGTTGGAGGAAAAGGAGGAGTTGGGGGAAGGGGATGAGTTCATACAGGAGCCATGTGGGGGAAGGAAGGCAGATATGGAAGGCAAGGTCGGGCGCATGGTGTTTGAGGATTTGGAGGGCCTTGTAAAAGTGGGGGGTGCAGAAATTCAGGCAACGCTGGCATAACAGAGGATAGGATGGATGAGGGATTTGTAGGTGTGTAGGATGGTGGAAGGATGCAATTACCATGTCCAGCCAGACAGGAGTTTCAGGAGGTGGAGACGGGAATGGGTTTTCTTCTGTATGGTCAGGAGGTTAGGGATCCAGGTGAGGTAATGGTCAAAGGTGAGGCCAAGGTATTTCAGGGTGGGGGGTGAGATGGATGGGATGACCATAAAGGGTGAGGTAGAAATCATGGAAGGAGTGGGCGGTGTGGCCAATGGTGATTGCCTGGGTTTTGGAGTGGTTGAGACGGAGGAACCACTAGTTACACCAAATGGTGAACTGGTCATGGTGGGTTTGGAGGGTGCGTTGGGACTGTTGAAGGGTAGGACAGAGAGCCAGGAAGACAGTGTCATCAACATACTGGAGACGTTGAACAGGTGGGCGTGGCTTGGGCACATCAGCCGTATACAAGAGATAAGGAAGAGGACAGAGTCCTGGGGGACGCCAGCAGTGGGATAAAAGATGCGGGAGTTGGTGTTGTGGAGGGTGACTTACGAAGGACGGCGCGGATAGGCAGGGCTTAGGTTTCGAGTTTAAAGAGGAGACCAGGATGCCATACACGGTCATAGACATTTTGGAGGTCTAGGGAAACAAAAACGGTGGAGCGACGGGTGTTAAGCTGGAGGGAGAGAAGGTGAACGAGGTTGGTCTCCAGCGGAGAAGGAGAGTTGGAAGCCACACTGCATAAGGGGGAGGAGGTGGTGTTGATTAAGGTGCTGATGGATATGGTGGGAGACCTTACTGAAGATGGAGGTGAGGCAGATGGGACGATAGGAAGAGGCTACGGAAGGGGGTTTGTTGGGTGGGAAGGACGTGGGAAGCCTTCCACAGGTCAGGGTAGAAGCCGGTAAAGAGGATGACATTATAGAGATTGGCGAGGAGTGTCAGGAAGGAATAGGGGCTATCTCTAAGGTGGTGGTAGGTGACACAGTCGTGATCAGGATCTGTGTTGCATTTGGACCGGATTGTGATTGGATTGGAGTGGAGTGTTGATGTCAGAGAGGTGGGGAAACTGCCCCAAGTACTGGTGACTAGGAGAATATAAGAACTCAGTTAAATGCACCTTATTACAAGAAAAGAAGAACACCGAAGAAAGAGAACAATGTAAAATGACAAAATGTTATAGTAAACGTTTGTAACGTAAACCGCCATAACGTTTTTGCTTGAAATGAGGGTTGTTCAGGGACAGAGAAGCATAGCGCATAATGTTTGCCTCGTTGCGGCACAGGCTGGGAAGGGCTACCCACTCACCAAGGCGTGTTGCAGGCGTGCGTGAGCGTGAGGTAGCGTGCGCCGAGCGTGTAGAGGGCGCGCAGCACGCCCAGGCTCTCCCCCAGCGCGTGGCCGCCCTCCACGCCCACCAGGCTAGCCAACATTCCCGCTGCGTGCGCGTCTTCTATACCTGCAAACAAAAATATGTAATGCAAAATACACCGGACAAAAAAAATACTGTCCCACAAGAGGCATAACGTTGATACCTTGCTAATGACCATAATTCGCCGTGGAAGGAAGCCCACAAATTTCTTTTGTTTGACGTATCAAGCTGAATTCATAAATTGATAATTAGGTCCCCACAGAGCTACCAAATTGTGGAGGTGCTGATTACCACGTTTCACCAGTTGCTCTAAACAGTCCTAGAAATTTCCTGTGGAGTTAAGATCACGGTTTTCGCGGACCAGTCGAGCTGTGATAAGCTGCTCATGAAATGAGAAACGTATTCTTGCACCCTCTTAACTGCGGCAGTTATCATCTCCTAAGACAGGGATGCCCATGGAATCATGTATTTCGACACAACTTTCATCAAGAAGCGTGACAGAGTGAAATTTAAAATGTTCATGTGATACCACACACGGTCGCCAAGCCCGTCACTAAAACAAATTTTTAAAAAGGTTACATAACTCGTTTCCGTACATTGACACGTCATTTCAGAACCTGGCAACTGCATTAATAATTTAGCCACACTTCTTTCAAATATTACGAAAAATACCTAAAACCAGTAAACTGTGCTGTGCTAATGAAATCTTACAGACGATGGGAGTGGATCTTCTTTGTGAGATTTAATTAGCAGAACACCGTAGAACTGCGTGCTGTGGTCTACTTTTCGGCTTTTTGCACGTTATAAGATTTCAACTATGCTTTTGTTCGCAAAATGAATTTTGCATCACAGCAGGATGTTATGCAAGAGTAAGTAACATCTTCCATCCCGATGCAGTTATCATTTACACTGCATTACGGGGTGAAATGATTGATCAACGAAAAACTCATGACGTCTTGCGACCCATTTCTGCTGCCTTTGCATCAGTTTACAGGTTGTAGTGTATTTTTGTAATATTTGAAAGAAGTGAGGCTGCAATTATTAATTCACTTTTCCACGTTTTTGATTACGTTTTAAAGCGACTACTCTGTGCGTCGAAACTAGCTATGTAACCTTTTAAATATTTCATTGTTTTACTGACTGTGGCTTGACGACCGTTTGTGGTGTCAAACAAACATTATAAATCCCATATAATTCATGAATCGTGAGCATGTAGGAGAAGAGCATCGTTTGGTCACCGAGAATACTGAAACAGACATAGCAGTCTTAATGAGTGGACCGAATTCAAATATGGAAAACACTCTGAGGACTAAACAGATCTACTCCCTCCGCGCACAGCTAGTTAAAAGCCTCAATGGGCCGTCAGTGCATTAATGTCTTGCATCACTGAAAAGAGACAGCATCGTGACTCATAATACCAGACTACAAGCTATTGTCTAATTTTTTGTAACGTTTAGTCCATTTAATAAGTGCATTTTTATGTGCCTCTATCAGCAATGTCCTTTTGCGAGGCACATTAAACCAAAACATTTGTAGTTCCCCAAGCAATGTTCGCCCGGACACTGCTTGAGATGAACCCACACTCACTGACACCAACAATTCCTGTCGGCTTTAAACCTGATTTCCATTCACAAGGCGAAACACTCGTCTCGTCTCTACTTCCTACAGGTCAGGAGCTTTTTACAACCATTCCTCTCTCGCTGGTTTACATGGTTAAGAGTAGTACGCCATTCCGGTAGATATGTTGGAGAGTTCACGTTTGATGCATTATTTCATAGGAAAACTTCATTCAGAGTGTAGTCATGGGCATTCCCAAAGCTCATCTCTGCTATTGTGTTACATCTTCATGTCGAGCCATCTTGCTGTTCTTATTTCATTCAACTACTGTATGTACACCTTCTTGCCATGACTTAGGTCAGTGGTGGAAGATCAACGACAGCCTGGTAGAAATTACCCATGCAGTATCGTGAGCCTACTCTGGCTGCAACTAACATTACATCCAAGTTACGCTGGCAGCCGACTTCCTTACAGCCTACAATCGAGGGCTACCACGCTGCACAAAACCCCAAGGATCTCTTTCCTACGACACGAATGTATCCTGGCGCTGAGGGCTGTTCTTAGTCCGAAGCACGGGGTCTATTCAGTCAGTTTGATCCGAGTGGGCATCCAGAGCTAGGTGCCAAATACTATCACCGTAGTCTGAGCCAACTTTCTCGTCCGGAATCCTGCAACATGGCCATCGAGATGAAGACGTGGTCCCAAAATAATGAGTGATCAACGGACATGTAATATTTCAATGTATCTGTTGAGAGGCCAGACAAACGTGTGGTTCCTGAAGAGGGCAGCAGCCTTTTCAGTAGTTACAGGGGCAACAGTCTGGATGATTGACTGATCTGGCCTTGTAACACTAACCAAAACGGCCTATGCTCTGCTGGTACTGCGAACGGCTGAAAGAAAGGGGAAACTACAGACGTAATTTTTCCCGAGGGCATGCAGCTTTACTGTATGGTTAAATGATGATGGCGTCCTCTTGGGTAAAATATTCCGGAGGTAAAATAGTCCACCATTCCGATCTCGGGGCGGGGACTTCTCAAGAGGACGTCGTTATCAGGAGAAAGAAAACTGGCGTTCTACGGATAGGAGAGTGGAATGTCAGATCCCTTAATCGTGCAGGTAGGTTAGAAAATTTAAAAAGGGAAATGGATAGGTTAAAGTTAGATATAGTGGGAATTAGTGAAATTCGGTGGCAGGAGGAACAAGACTTCTGGTCAGGTGAATACAGGGTTATAAATACAAAATAAAATAGGGGTAATGCAGGAATAGGTTTAATAATGAATAAAAAAATAGGAATACGGGTAAGCTACTACAAACAGCATAGTGAACACATTATTGTGGCCAAGATAGACACGAAGCCCATGCCTACTGCAGTAGTACAAGTTTATATGCCAACTAGCTGCACAGGTGATGAAGAAATTGATGAAATGTATGATGAGATAAAAGAAATTGTTCAGGTAGTGAAGGGAGACGAAAATTTAATAGTGACTGGAATTCGGGAGTGGGAAAAGGGAGAGAAGGAAACATAGTAGGTGAATATGGATTGGGGGTAAGAAATGAAAAAGGGAGCGGTCTGGTAGAATTTTGCACAGAGCATAACTTAATCATAGCTAACACTTGGTTCAAGAATCATAAAAGAAGGTTGTATACATGGAAGAATCCTGGAGATACTAAAAGGTATCAGATAGATTATATAATGGTAATACAGAGATTTAGGAACCAGGTTTTAAGGTTTTAAATTTTATGACATTTCCAAGGGCAGATGTGGACTCTGACCACAATCTATTGGTTATGAACTGTAGATTAAAACTTAAGAAACTGCAAAAAGGTGGGAATTTAAGGAGATGGGACCTGGATAAACTGACTAAACCAGAGGTTGTACAGCGTTTCAGGCAGCGCATAAGGAAACAATCGACAGGAATGGGGGAAAGAAATACAGTAGAAGACGAATGGGTAGCTCTCAGGGATGAAGTAGTGAAGGCACCAGAGGATCAAGTAGGTAAAAAGGCGAGGGCTAGTGGAAACCCTTGGGTAACAGAAGAAATATTGAATTTAATTGATGAAAGGAGAAAATATAACAATTCAGTAAATGAAGCAGGTAAAAAGGAATACAAACGTCTCAAAAATGAGATCGACAGGAAGTGCAAAATGCCTAAGCAGGGATGGCTAGAGGACAAATCTAAGGATGTAGAGGCATATATCACTAGGGGTAAGATAGATACTACCTACAGGAAAATTAAAGAGACCTTTGGAGAAAAGAGAGCCACTTGTATGAATATCAAGAGCTCAGATGGAAACTCAGTTCTAAGCAAAGAAGGGAAAGCAGAAAGGTGGAAGGAGTATATAGAGGGTCTATACAAGGGCGAGGTACTTGAGGATAATATTATGGAAATAGAAGAGGATGTAGATGAAGATGAAATGGGAGATACGATACTGCGTGAAGAGCACTGAAAGACCTGAGTCGAAAAAAGGCCCCGGGAGTAGACAACATTCCATTGGAACTACTGACGGCCTTGGGGGAGCCAGTCCTGACAGAACTCCACCATCTGGTGAGCAAGATGTATGAGACAGGCGAAATACCCTCAGACTTCAAGAAGAATGTAATAATTCCAATCCCAAAGAAAGCAGGTGTTGACAGATGTGAAAATTACCGAACTATCAGTTTAATAAGTCACAGCTGCAAAATACTGACGTGAATTCTTTACAGACGAATGGAAAAACTGGTAGAAGCCGACCTCGGGGAAGATCAGAAATGTCGGACCACGTGAGGCAATACTGACCCTACGACATATCTTAGAAAATAGATTAAGGAAAAGCAAACCTACGTTTCTAGCATTTGTAGATTTAGAGATAGCTTTCGACAATGTTGACTGGAATACTCTCTTTCAAATTCTGAAGGCGGCAGGGGTAAAATACAGGCAGCTAAAGGCTATTTACAATTTGTACAAAAAACCAGATGGCAGTTTTAACAGACGAGGGACATGAAAGGGAAGCAGTGGTTGGGAAGGGAGTGAGACAGGGTTGTAGCGTCTCCCTGATATTGTATCTGTATATTGAGCAAGCAGTAAAGGAAACAAAAGAAAAATTCGGAGTAGGTATTAAAATCCATGGAGAAGAAATAAAAACTTTGAGGTTCGCCGATGACATTGTAATTCTGTCAGAGACAGCAAAGAACTTAGAAGAGCAGTTGAATGGAATGGACAGTGTCTTGAAAGGAGGATATAAGATGAACATCAACAAAAGCAAAACGAGGATAATGGAATGTGGTCGAATTAAGTCGGGTGACGCTGAGGGAATAAGGTTAGGAAATGAGACACTTAAAGTAGTAAAGGAGTATTGCTATTTGGGGAGCAAAATAACTGATGATGGTCGAAGTAGGGAGGATATAAAATGTAGACTGGCAATGGCAAGGAAAGCGTTTCTGAAGAAGGGAAATTTGTTAACATCGAGCATAGATTTAAGTGTCAGGAAGTCGTTTCTAAAAGTATTTGTATGGAGTGTAGCCATGTATGGAAGTGAAACATGGACGATAAATAGTTTGGACAAGAAGAGAATAGAAGCTTTCGAAATTTGGTGCTACAGAAGAAGTCTGAAAATTAGATGAGCAGAACACGTAACTAATGAGTTGGTATTGAATAGAATCGGGGAAAAGAGGAGTTTGTGGCACAACTTGACAAGAAGAAGGGACCGGTTGGTAGGAAATGTTCTGAGGCATCAAGGGATCACAAATTTAGCATTAGAGGGCAGCGTGGAGGGTAAAAATTGTAGAGGGAGACCATCAGATGAATACACTAAGCAGATTCAGAAGGATGTAGGTTGCAGTAAGTACTGGGAGATGAAGAAGCGTGCACAGGATAGAGTAGCATGGAGATCTGCATCAAACCAGTCTCAGGACTGAAAACCACAACATCAACAATCTTTGAATTCGCTTCGCCAGGCAGAGTAGTGTCTCATTGTGATCATTAACTCTTATTGGTCCGTTTCGGACTTTGTTTCTGTACTGGGTGTTCCAAGAACTTTTAATCGGACTTTGTTTCTACACGAGGAGTGGCGGCCCCATTAGAATAGAGCTTTGTTTATTCCATTAACAGGACGTCTGTTTGAAGTAGTGCTTTGTGTTCAAACAAGAATAGTCTATTTTGTTCATGACTGTTTCAATACTCAGTTCCAAGAAGGATATTCGTGTTCTATTAATTCAAATAAACTTGGTATCATTTCGTACTTGGGTCTTTACTTCCTGACGGCCTGCGGCAGATACTTCAGTCCACCATCTACAGTGCTTCCAAAAGATCAGTCTCCGCTTGCAAGGCGATTAATATTTTTCCCGATGAGTTTACTTAAAATGGCCTGGCCGCCTGTTCGACAGGTCAGCTGACCACATGATTCATGGTACGTAGTGACATTATCCGCTATTGTCGCGACGACGTGTATTGACACTAATGTTCCGCCACACACGCCTGGGAAGTTAAATCCTTCATTCCAGTTCATGATACAGACTATACAGTTGTATTTGGAGGTAAAAGTTGATTCTCATTCGGAAAACCACTTCAATGATGTTATCGGTCCCTATATTTTATAAAAAAATTTAAAGGACTCATTTATATTTTACAATTTTCGTATCTTTTTCAATGTATTTATGAGCTCTTTGTATGAACATTTAAAACTTTTGTCGAAAAGTATTTCTTGAACAGGAGTCTACATCAGACCGTGTGACTGGATACGATAAGAGGCAGGGCTGCACTTCTTTTTCTCAGAGAATAGACAGCGCTGGTAAAGCTACAGTTACAAACCACATAAAACACTACTAGCCGTTAAAATTGCTACACCACGAATATGACGTGCTACAGAAGCGAAATTTAACCGACACGAAGAAGATGCTGTGATATGCAAATGATTAGTTTTTCAGAGCATTTACACAAGGTTGGCGCCGGTGGCGACACCTACAACGTGCTGACATGAGGGAAGTTTCCAACCGATTTCTCATACACAAACACCAGTTGACGGGCGTTCCCTGGTGAAACGTTGTTGTGATGCCTCGTGTAAGGAGGAGAAATGCGTACCATCACGTTTCCGACTTTGATAAAGGTCGGATTGTAGCCTATCGCGATTGCGGTTTATCGTATCGCGACATTGCTGCTCGCGTTGGTCGAGATCCAATGACAGTTAGCAGAACATGTAGTCGGTGGGTTCAGGAGGGTAATACGGAACACCGTGCTGGATCCCAACGACCTCGTATCACTAGCAGTCGAGATGACAGGCATCTTATCCACATGGCTGTAACGGATCGATAGTGCATCCACGTCTCGATCCCTGAGTCAACAGATGGGGACGTTTGCAAGACAACAACCATCTGCACGAACAGTTCGACGACGTTTGCAGCAGCATTGACTATCAGCTCGGACGTCATGGCTGTGGTTACTCTTGACGCTGCATCACAGACGGGAGCGCCTGCGAAGGTGTACTCAACGGCGAAGCAGGGTGCACGAATGGCAAAACGTCATTTTCTCTGTTTACAGCATCCGTGTTTGGCGACATCGCGGTGAACGCACATTGGAAGTGTGTATTCGTCATCGGCATACTGGCGTATTACACGGCGTGATGGTATGAGGTGCCATTGGTTGCACGTCTCGGTCACCTCTTGTTCGCATTGACGGCACTTTGAACAGTTGACGTTTCATTTTAGATTTGTTACAACCCGTAGCTTTATCCTTCATTCGATCCCTGCGAAATCTTACATTTCAGCAAGATAATGCACGACCGCATGTTGCAGGTCCTGTACGGGCCTTTCTGGATACAGGAAATGTTCAACTGCTGTCCTGGCCAGCAAATTCTCCAAATCTCTCACCAACTGAAAACGTCTGGTCAATGGTCACAATATGCCAGTCACTACCTTGATGAAATGTGGTATCGTGTTGAAGCTGCATGGGCAGCTGTACCTGTACACGCAATCCAAGCTCTGTTTGAGTCAATGTCCAGTCGTAACAAGGCCGTTATTACGGCCAGAGGTGGTTGTTATGGGTACTGATTTCTCAGGATCTATGCACCCAAATTGCGTGAAAATGTAATCATGTAATCACATGTCAGTTCTCGTATAATATATTTGACCAACGAATACCCGTTTATTATCTGTATTTCTTCTTGGTGTAGCAATTTTAATGGCGAATAGTGTAATATCCGCCTGTAACTGATACACACATCATGGTTCAAATGGCTCTAAGCACTATGGGACTTAACATCTATGGTCATCAGTCCCCTAGAACTTAGAACTACTTAAACCTAACTAACGTAAGGACATCACACAACACCCAGCCATCACGAGGCAGAGAAAATCCCTGACCCCGCCGGGAATCGAACTCGGGAACCCGGGCGTGGGAAGCGAGAACGCTACCGCACGACCACGAGATGCGGGCACACACGTCATGCTATGTCATTTGTTCACTTCAAATATCAAATATATGTCCCCTTCGCCTCTTCCACATTCATTGCTTTCAGTGTAAATCCTCATTCAAAACTTTTGCTATTCTACACATTCGATTAGTCACATGCGAATAATTACATAGAGGTCCAAATAGCTAATTCCAACCTCTATGAGGTAGTGAGCCGCCGATCGGCGTTCAGGACCAGCAAGCAGTCATACAATAGCAGTAGCACCTTATCCGAAAACAGTTCATGCCCTGTGACAGAAATTTTCGTTCCCGTAATTTCGTTTGCAGAGAAAATGAGGTTACAAATAACATTAGCTTATCAGGAACTTGTATGTTAAAAGCTTGTGAAGTCTTTTTCTGATTTGCAAACCTCTTCACAGTAAATTATAAACAATGAAAAATAATATCCTTGGTTTTATGTTGGTCAAATGAGACTCTCATGTGCCGCTAAGTCCTTTACAAAGAGGCGTTCTTAGTAACAGCACCTTATTTCGCCGTCTTTCATTCGTATGTAGATCACAACAACACAAATATTACTTTACACAGCGTAACTTTTATTCATGTCTCCCCTATCGAGATGAAGGAAGTCATAAACCATCTTCACTAAAACTTAGCCCAGAAGAGAATGCCGATTTTTCAAGTTGTCATCTGACCTTTTCATTGTGGCGCTTCCTTTAGAGACATGTCTTGACTTGTAAACTAGATGCTACATCGCTTTAAAAAAAAAAAAAAAAAAAAAAAAAAAAACGTTGAACTAATGCGTCAATCGATAAATCTCCAGTATTTGTGTTCCTATAGTGCAGACAAGCAGAGAACAGGAGACACTGAAATATGCATTACAGAGGTACGCTGAAACGTAGATGGTTGGTGAGGGTAATTAATGCAAAGGTAGTGAACCAAGTTACAAAACATGCAATAAACCTTTCACGAGTTTGCTAGAGAGGTTTATTGAAAATGGAAGAAATGTATGATTGTATTTTGTAAATTTCTTAAAGTTATTTGATTATGTGGTTTGGGATATCTTACCACTACAATGAGAAAAAAGCAGGAGACCTTTAAACTTGTTACACTTGAATCAAAATGTGTCAGTGAAAGTGCGACGAGAATGTATCAGCTGGGTTGAATTAGGAAAAGGAGGAAGACAAGGCTGTTTTCTGTTTTCAGTCCCTCTGTGTGTGTACTTAATGCATGTGATTGAGCATTGCCCAGTAGATGACAAGGGAGGAAGGAGGATATGGTGGGTTTGCAGATAACGTAATCCTTCCAGCAACGAACAGAATAGAGTTGCGCGAAATAATGGAAACTAAAGGTAAGAGCTACAGAATGCAAATCAGAGCAAAGAAAGCAAAAGTAATCAAAATATATGGACAATGATGAATGGATAAATATTAAAAGATGTGCAGAGCCTTAAATAGCTTGGAAGCAGAAACGTAACCGATTAGAAATGCCACACAGAAATTAAAACCAAGATAGAAATGACGAAAGAAGCTTTTTATAATGAGAGTTTTCTGCAGCAGTATGGTCAAAGATGTCTTTATGGAGTGTCCTTCTGTGTGATGCTGAAACGTGAACAATGAGGAGGAGAGAGAAAAGCTGGAGGCTCTGGATATTTGGAGTTGGCGAAGGATACAAAGAGTAAGTTGGATGAGTAAGGTGAGAAATGTGAGAGTACTGAGACGAGGCAGGGATAACTACTGAGTGTGATAAAAGAAGGAATTTGAACTGCGTGGAACATACACTAAGAAACAAAAACAGTGTTAGAAGAGTAAGTCGAGGAAGAGATTCCAAATCTTGAGCGGTGTGCTAGACTGCAGCACATGTAGCAGCATTAAGAACGAAGCGATGGACTGGCTAAAGTAAAATGCAAGGGATCTGTTAACAACGCAGAAACAGATGATGACGATGATAACTGAATGCATATGGAATCATTTGACTGAAAGAAGGGTTAGGTACATAGAATACTCTGTGGGAAACGAGAAAACTTTTCATTTGGGAATTTGGAATAGGGTGGGGTAGATGTAAAGGAGACCTGCTCGTATAGCGTAACGTGCAACGCAATAGCGTTAGAGAAAAGAAAATGATCCAGGCCCGAAACGAATCTGCGTTGCAGGTTAACGCTCATGGCTGCTGCACCGGCCAGCCTAAGTGTGGTTTTTAGGTGGTTTCCCACACTCGTTCAGGCAAATGCTGGTCTGGTCCCCAAATTCTGCCTCTTTGTACGCTACAGAAAGAGCTCACATACGATAACGCAGAATATGAGAGGGGCGTTCAATAAGTAATCAACACATTTTTTCTCGGCCAACTTCCGTTGAAAAAACGCAGAATTTCTGTAGGACATCGAGGAATACTTCTGCTTCAGCCCTTATAGTTTCATGAAGTTCCGAGACGAGGTGGCGCTAAACGGAGCCTTCGAAATGTTATCGGTAACAGAGGTGCGTTGCATGCACAGAGCTGTAATTGAGTACCTTTTGATGGGAAACCAGAGCATCGCAGTCAACAAAAGCACGGAGAGTCGTTGGGCGAGGCGTCTGTCATCATCGCAACAAGGTCAGGCAAACCTTTCCAATCTCCCGCGCGCCGGCGGCGGCATCAGCTGTGACTCCTGCAATGTTGGAATGAACAGACGCTCTCATCCCAGGTGATAAGCGGCTCAAAAACATTTCTCTTCACAAATGCGTGTCTCTCTTGGTTGTGCTGATACACTCGTCCACCAGTTTGGGTACTCAAGGGTGCACGTCCGCTGGTTTCCTCGCCACATCACGGAAGTCCATAAAAAACAACGGAGGTGAATAAGTGCGAAATTGGTTGCGCGTTACAAGGCTTATCGTTACAGTTTTTATCGAACGTTTTCACAGGTGACGAAGCGTGGTTACATCACTTCGAACCGGAAACAAAATGGCAAGGCATGGAGTGGCGCTACACCACATCCACTCCACAGAAAAAGTTCAGAGCCGCACCCTCAGCTGGTAAAGTCACGGCGAATGTCTTTAAAGGCGTTATTCTGTTTGACGTCCTCCCTCCTGGTGCAACGACCCGCTCTGAAATGCATTGTACTATCCGCAATAAATTGAAGAAACGACTCCAGCGTGTTAGTTGCCATAAAAATGTAAACGAACTTCTCCATGACAATGCAAGGCCGCACACAAATCTGCGCACGCGTAAGAAGTTCACAATACTTCATTAGACTGTTCTTCTTCATCCACCCCACAATCATAATCTCGCGCCTTCCGTCTTCCATCTGCTTGGCCCAATGAAGAATTCAGTCCGCGGAGAACAGTACGTGGACGCGTGGGTGATGGGGAGGTTCTTGTAGCCCAACGTAGCCCACATGAGCATACAAGCGCTCCCAGTAAGGTGACGTAAGGCCGTCACACTGAACGGAGATTATGTCGGAAAATAAAGTTTTCTAGCTCAAATAGTTGGGAATAATATGGTGTATTGGATAAAAGGTGTTGTATTATTTATTGAATGCCCATTGCAGCTTACACGATTGACAAACAAACTGTGGACACGACATCTCACCGTTTCGTTACCTTGTCGACAACAGCTACAGGAAGGGAATCCATCCACAAAATTAAACAATAAAATAAAATTTGCGAAATCGCGAGAAAACGGATCATCTACTTGGCGGAATAATCGCTAGGGAAAAGAGAGAAAGAATGGAACGGGGGGAGTATTGGTGGAGATGGGACAATTTTAAAGAAATACAATAGCCTGAATATAGTGAGGGCGTTGAAATGGAAAGGTTACATTAGCAATGAAGAGATGAAAAAACTTGTATGGAACAGACTAACCTGGAGAGCCGCATCGAATCAGTCGTAGAAGTGAGGATTGTCAGACGAACAACAACAACAACAAACACGGTAGCTTAAGTTCAAAATAGCTCTGAGCACTATGGGTTCAAATGGTTCAAAGGGCGCTGAGCACTATGGGACTTAATATCTGAGGTCATCAGTCCCCTAGAACTTAGAACTACTTAAACCTAACGAACCTAAGGACATCACACACATCCGTGCCCGAGGCAGTATTCGAACATGCCACCGTAGCGGTCGGGCGGTTCCAGACTGAAGCGCCTAGAACCGCTCGGCCACACCCGCCTGCGGTAGCTTAAGTGACAGGGGTAGTTGTTCTCTACGGCAACATCCCTGCCTCTAGCGGCCGGCCCTGGCTCACCTCTGGCGTCGGTGACGAGCGCCAGGTCCCGCGGGTAGCGCTCCACCAGCCGCCGGATGACGTCCACCTGCTCCAGCACCAGCGTCACCGCGTCCAGGTGCTGCGCCGAGCACGGCACGTACGCCGACCAGAACTGCAACCAGAAGTGCGCAACAGTTCAGGTCACCACTGTAGTAGTCTCTGTCTTAATGTCAACAGCGCCATATATACCATATGCTTTACGAGACATGTGTCGTTAGGTCAACGTTACACAGATGGCAGAGTATCCTCAAAGACATATTTTGAGGTAAGGATCTGACGAACGAAAATAAATATTTCCTTCTTTTTTTATTGACATAAAAACCTTATGAGGAAGCAAAGGGAACTTCATAGAAAACATAAACATAGCCAAAGCCTTGCAGACAAACAAAAATTACGCGAAGCGAAATGTAGTGTGAGGAGGGCTATGCGAGAGGCGTTCAATGAATTCGAAGGTAAAGTTCTATGTACTGACTTGGCAGAAAATCCTAAGAAATTTTGGTCTTATGTCAAAGCGGTAGGTGGATCAAAACAAAATTTCCAGACACTCTGTGACCAAAATGTTAGTGAAACAGAGGATGACAGACTAAAGGCCGAAATACTAAATGTCTTTTTCCAAAGTTTTCACAGAGGAAGACTGCACTGTAGTTCCTTCTCTAGATTGTCGCACAGATGACAAAATGGTAGATATCGAAATAGACGATAGAGGGATAGAGAAACAATTACAATCGCTCAAAAGAGGAAAGGCCTCTGGACCTGATGGGATACCAGTTCGATTTTACACAGAGTACGCGAAGGAACTTGCCCCCTTCTTGCAGCGGTGTACCGTAGGTCTCTAGAAGAGCGTAGCGTTCCAAAGGATTGGAAAAGGGCACAGGTCATCCCCGTTTTCAAGAAGGGACGTCGAACAGATGTGCAGAACTATAGACCTATATCTCTAACGTCGATCAGTTGTAGAATTTTGGAACACGTATTGTGTTCGAGTATAACGACTTTTCTGGAGACTAGAAATCTACTCTGTAGGAATCAGCATGGGTTTCGAAAAAGACGGTCATGTGAAACCCAGCTCGCGCTATTCGTCCACGAGACTGAGAGGGCCATAGACACGGGTTCACAGGTAGATGCCGTGTTTCTTGACTTCCGCAAGGCGTTCGATACAGTTCCCCACAGTCGTTTAATGAACAAAGTAAGAGCATATGGACTATCAGACCAATTGTGTGATTGGATTGAGGAGTTCCTAGATAACAGGACGCAGCATGTCATTCTCAATGGAGAGAAGTCTTCCGAAGTAAGAGTGATTTCAGGTGTGCCGCAGGGGAATGTCATAGGACCGTCGCTATTCACAATATACATAAATGACCTGGTGGATGACATCGGAAGTTCACTGAGGCTTTTTGCAGATGATGCTGTGGTGTATCGAGAGGTTGTAACAATAGAAAATTGTACTGAAATGCAGGAGGATCTGCAGCGAATTGACGCATGGTGCAGGGAATGGCAATTGAATCTCAATGTAGACAAGTGTAATGTGCTGCGAATACACAGAAAGACAGATCCTTTATCATTTAGCTACAAAATAGCAGGTCAGCAACTGGAAGCAGTTAATACCATAAATTATCTGGGAGTACGCATTAGGAGTGATGTAAAATGGAATGATCATATAATGTTGATCGTCGGTAAAGCAGATGCCAGACTGAGATTCATTGGAAGAATCCTATGGAAATTCAATCCGAAAACAAAGGAAGTAGGTTACAGTACGCTTGTTCGCCCACTGCTTGAATACTGCTCAGCAGTGTGGGATCCGCACCAGATAGGGTTGATAGAAGATATAGAGAAGATCCAACGGAGAGCAGCGCACTTCGTTGCAGGATCATTTAGTAATCGCGAAAGCGTTACGGAGATGATAGATAAACTCCAGTGGAAGACTCTGCAGGAGAGACGCTCAGTAGCTCGGTACGGGCTTTTGTTAAAGTTTCGAGAAAATACCTTCACCGAAGAGTCAAGCAGTATATTGCTCCCTCCTACGTATATCTCACGAAGAGACCATGAGGATAAAATCAGAGAGATTAGAGCCCACACAGAGGCATACCGAAAGTCCTTCTTTCCACGAACAATACGAGACTGGAATAGATGGGAGAACCGATAGAGGTACTCAAGGTACCCTCGGCCACACACCGTCAGGTGGCTTGCGGAGTATGGATGTAGATGTAGATGTAGATGCCTTGTGGTCACAGTAACTTTTAAAAGTGACACCGACAAGCCTCAATGCATACATTTCAAATTATTCAATGACTGAAATGACTCTGGTTTTGGAATCCTTTCGCTATATTGCGTGAACATGTCTACTGTAAGGGTCTAATCGTCCGGGTAAGTTATTAAAAGATAAATTTCGGATGCTAGGGGCTTGGACTCTGTACGTAGTGTTTTCTGTGCTCGGTAACGCAGGTGTCGCAAGCTGCTCGCGGTACTTCTTGCACAGCAAAGACAGATCAAGGATTTATACATGAAGACTGAAGTGATGAATGACATTTTTTTCAATTTCGAGTCACTAACCACTACATAACCCTGGCACAATGGCTTTCACTGTACTGTATTCCCTAGCGCACCTACCTCCTCAACTACGATTCCCATTCAGGCCTCAACCCCGGTTTGTATTCCGTCAAAAATCTAACAGCGTTGTGGACGCTCTTCTGTTGTATTGGGATAGCACCTCAGTATCAATCGAAGTGGGGTATCCTGCCCGAAACCCAGGCTTAGGCGATTTAATCAAACGAAACCACGTGATTCCACAGACCTTCTCATGTCTCAGATATCTATGATGTATGTACGCAGACTGAAGCAACGAATGAAAATTTGTACCAAGACCAGGATTCGAACCCGTGTCTCCCACTCACAAATCAGAAGCGCTAACTACTAAGCCACCCTTATTAATACATAGGTTTTAGACAGGATTACCCGTTTCGTTCGATGCTTAGGTACTTCTACAACACACTTGAAGAGCCTCTGCAATGTGGCGCGAATGGGAATTGAGATTGAGGAGGAAGGCGGGCTACGGTAGTCTGTGCAGTTGAGGCAAAGCTACTGTGTCAGGGTAGCGTACTGCTTACCTCATCTGCCTAATGAGTAGGAGACCCGAGTTCGAATCCCATACATGGTATAAATTTTCACTCGTCAGTTCAGTCTGCATGTATAATATAAATAATAGCCACGTAACACTTGAATGGGCCTCTGGAAACATATAGTTTCATTTGACATCAAAATTTCTCGGAAATGACCACTCACAAGTCCGTAACATTGGCGCAGGTGGGATTATGCGAGCGAGCAATGGATGACTAGTGAAGACATCTAACACATCTCGCCAAAGTAGACAGCGAACATAATTACAGCAATATGACAACAATTAAGATTAACGTTTATAAAAAGGATCACAACTAGCTTAAGACCGAGACAAAATGAACTGCTATAAGGAAACCAGAATTTGATCTACACAACTATTGAAAAGTTGTGCCAAAAGTAGAATGCAGTGACAGCCACACTTTTATCGCGAATACGGCTGTTGAAAGCAGGAGATACAGTTGTAACGTATTCTGAGACGCGCACACGATCTAGTAACGACCAGTGCGTCACAAACAAACTCTTACAATCACGCTAACCATCGTAATAGTAAGGTATTTGTTGCATGTGAGCAGTCTAGAATAAGTGAATTAATAGTCATGAAACTTTACTTTCGAATAGGTGCATCAGGATGGTTTTTAGGAGATGTGAGTAATCGCAGGTTGGATGCTTTAGTGTGAAACATTAATGAAAGAGGAAGTTTACGCTGAACTGTGATACTTCACGAGTGGCAGAGCATTAGATTCCTTATCGCGTCGTGGAGGCCAAATTTATCCACATTGATACAGTTAAAGCGCACCCTCTTGAAGATGAACTGTGAAATAAGTAAACATTGTTACCTGTAGTTGCCAGTACAAAAAATAATTATTGCGCAACTGTGTGTATCAACAGTTACAATGAGGTGACAGAAGTCGTGGGATATCTCCTAATATTATGTCGGATCTCCTTTTGCCGGGCGTAGTGCAGCAACTCGACGTATCATCGACTCAACAAGTCCTTCGAACTCTCTTGTACAAATACTGAGGCCAGCCGCTGTGGCCGAGCAGTTCTAGACGCTCCAGTCCGTATCCGCGCTGCTGCTACGGTCGAAGATTCGAATCCTGCCGCGGGCATGGATGTGTGTGATGTCCTTAGGTTAGTTAGGTTTAAGTTGTTCTAAGTGTAGGGGACTGATGACCACAGATGTTAAGTCCCGTAGTGCTTAGAGCCATTTGAACCATCTGAATAAATACTTTCATGCTGCCATTATAGCGAAAGTGTTGCTGTTGCTGAATTTTGTGCACGAATTCACCTCTCGATTATGTCCCATCAGTGTTCAAAAATGGTTCAAATGGCTCGGAGCCCTATGGGACTCAACTTCTGAGGTAGTTAGTCCCCTAGAACTTAGAACTACTTAAACCTAACTAACCTAAGGACATCACACACATCCATGCCCGAGGCAGGATTCGAAACTGCGACCGTAGCGGTCTCGCGGTTCCAGACTGCAGTGCCTAGAACCGCACGGCCACTTCAGCCGGCCATCAGTGTTCGATGGGACCCATGTCGCGGTGTGACCAAGGCATTAGCTCGAATTATCCAGGATGTTCATCAAACCAGTCTCGAACAAATGTGGCCTGGGTACATGGCGCATTGTTGTGTATAAAAATTCCATCGGTGTTCGGTGGTCTCCAAGTAGTCGAACATGACTGGTCGAACATGATTATTCCCCGTCAATGATCGGTTCAACTGGATCAGAGATCACTGTCCATACCATGTAAACACAGCCCGCACCATTATGGAACCAATACCAGCTTTCACAGTGCCTTGTTGACTGCTTGGGTCCATGGCTTCGTGGAGACTGTGCCACAGTTGAACCCTACCATTAGCTCTTACCAAATGAATTCGGGATTCACCTGACCAGCCCACGGTTTGGTAGTGTCTTGGATCAAATCGATACGTTCATTGGCTCAGAGGCGCTGCACATGATGTTGTGCTTTTAGCTAACGTACTCTCGTCGGTCATCTTCTGCCATAGGCTGTTAACGCCAAATTTCGGTGCGCTGTCCAAACGGATACGTTCATTGTACGTCCCATGTTGATTTCTGCGGTTATTTCACGCCCTGCTTGTTTGTTAGCATTGACAACTCTAGACAACTGCCCTGCTCTCGATCTTCAAGTGAAGGATGTCGGCCTCTGCATTGTCCGTGGTAGGAAAAAGTGCTTAAAATTTGATATTTTCGGCACATTCTTGACATTGTGGACCTCTGAATGCTGAATTCCCTCACGATTTCTGAAACTGAATGTCCCATGCGTCCAACTCCAACTACAATCCTATGTTAATTCTGTTAATTCCCATCATGTGGCCACAATCACGTCGGAAACATTTTAAAATGAAGCACACGAGTAATAATGACAATCTGCCAATGCACTGTCCTTTGATAGGTTCGCAAGCAATACTATCACCATCTGTATATGTGCACATCGATATGCCGCGACTTTTTGTAACCTCAGTGTAAAAAACGTATAGTTATAGATTACGAACAGTGCTGCCCACGACTGACTTATGTATTCTGTTCTGAATACACGAACAATTTTATCAGAGTATGCGTGGTTTAAAGTGTGTTCTTTCCTCAGCCTGTCAATCGTGCAACAAGAGCACCCGTCTGAGCGTATCTCGGTACATGAGGTACATGGACAGTACAGGCGCGGGTCAACAGTAATCAACATCATGCCGTGTAATCGCATATAACCACCGTTATATATGTTGGGGCGCTAACACTTGGTTGTTGGTTCAGACTAATATTAGAAATCCAAGTTAGTTTTGTCCCATCTCACTCCATATTACCACTGTTTAACATGCATCTCGATCAAAAATGGAACGATGCTGTTAACTACATCTCCAGCCCATTTAGAGACACGGAGAGCCAAGATATCGGTTCACGTGCATTTAAAGCAGTAGTGTGGCCTGACAGGGTTACAGACATTTCTATTCGTATTACACCTACAAAAATTGCTTTAGAGATTGACCGTGTGGCTTTGCGATTACATTTAAGGTGACCTTTTCTGTTACTTTTTACATGATGCTTCATATTGTGTAGTGTAAACAAACAGGGGTGGGAAAAAATATGCAACTGTGTAGGAAGTCCGATTTCATTCAAAACAGCTTCCAGTCGTCTTTGCATGGCGGCATGGATAAACACAGGATCCGTATGGTTTTTAGGGGAATTTTTACCATGCTTCCTGCAAAATAGTGTGGCAAATTTAGTTGTAGATGATGGATATGGATAGCGATCAAGCATTCCTTTCTTTAAAGTAGAGCTCAAAGGCTCAAGAGTATTCAGATCTGATTACTGTGGTGGCCAGGGTATATATGACAATTCATCCTAGTTCTCACATAGTCCTGGACGATGCGAGGTGTGTGAACAGTGCCCCTGTCGTCTTGATACAGATTCAGCATTGGGGAACTAACAATGTACCAGGAGATGGACCTTACCAGACAAGATGCTCGCATAGTCCCTGGCAGTAATGCGACCCTGTGTTGTGTCCTCGCCAATGGACGCAAATGGAGTTTCCGATTGGCACCACGGCGGCGCTTTGAAGTTCGTCGTCAACAACAAACGCGGCCCAGTCAGCAACCTCCGCGCCGCCGCCAATGAGAAGGGCTTCCGCTTTGTGATAAGCGGCGGCCACAGGCATCAATGGACGGTTCATGTTCGACGTTGGCGTACGCCAGTTCCAGGACGCAGTTCGTAGCTACGATTCATAGTGAAGAGCTGCGAGAGTAACTCTACCAGTGGAATCGCCTGTAGCCTTCTCATAGTGGCGTGTTTACTACAGTGATTGACAGTGTGGCGCCCAGGGTGGACATAGCCTTTTGACATTGTATTCAGAAGCGCACGACTTGACCCGCCACTACTTAATTGTATCTGTCCGCAAGCACATCCAACGAGTTGCTGTACAATTTACGAATCGCAGGGTAAAAAAGTGTGCCATTAATTTATTTGCAATGCGACAGTTCCTTTGTCCACCTCGGAGCACCTAAACCTATTACAACGTGTGCGAACCATTCCGTTCATACAACCCACGCACATTACTTTTTGTGAGTAACCATGGGTCCTCTGGAACACTACGATACTGCTACCCAAACCGTCACTAGACTTCAACTAAATTTCACTCTTGGGACGTAAACTCGGTCAGAAGTTAGAAATAGTATACCACAAGACTCACCTGAGCAAATTAAATTCAATTGCTCCAAAATTCGACACCGTGTTTTCCTGTTATGAGCATTTGCATCGCTGAGGATTGGCTCTGAAATTCCAGATCGCCCTGCAAATCACAGCTCATGAGTCCCTTCGCGTTTTGTTGGTGCTGCCAGGGTTCGCGAGTGCGACATTCAGTTCTGCAGCGACTTTTTCAGCTGTCGTCCTCTAATTTTTTTATCGCTTTCGTCTTCAGCGCCCGTCCGTCACCATCACACAGCACAAACTTACGTCTGCGTTGTAACTATGTGGATTACGCTTTTCCGCTCCGACATAATGCGCTCACAACAACGCGGAACATTATTGTAACCACCGAGCGAGGTGGCGCAGTGGTAGCACACTGGACTCGCATTCGGGAGGACGACGGTTCAATCCCGCGTCCGGCCATCCTGATTTAGGTTTTCCGTGATTTCCCTAAATCGCTCCAGGCAAATGCTGGGATGGTTCCTTTGAAAAGGCACGGCCGATTTCCTTCCCCATCCTTCCCTAATCCGATGAGACCGATGACCTCACTGTTTGGTCTCTTCCCCCAAACAACTCAACCCCCAACCCCATTATTGTAACCACGACTGACACTCGCAAAGTATTAGGGACATTGCGCAGATGCCGTTCGCAACCTGCAGACTTGGCTAACGTCTTTGTTTACGTTCAAGCATTCGTTTAGCTCCGTGTTTCCACATTTTCGTTCATCCGCCGTACTTCACTTCGTGGGTTGCAAAGTTCTGAGGAGTATTCGGGGAGTTAAAGCTTGTTTAATGGATGAAGGGGACTAGTCTCTCCAACGCTGTTTTGTGTGGTAACGTGCTAATTTATGTCATATTATAGCAAGTAGTTCCATAATTAATATGAGCAAAAGATGATGTGTAAGATGAAAACCAACATAATGGCGTACAAGAAGCTAATTCAGGTCTCCCTGAGGGTTTTAGATTAGAAAAGTGTCGCCTAAAAGAGTTTTGTTTTTTGAGCAACAGTGTAACTGATGATGGCAGAAGTAAGGAAAATATGTAAAATGCAGGTTGACAATAGCATGATAAACATTTCTTAAAAACAGGAATTTTTATCTCTAACGTAAATTTAACTATTGGTAAATCTCCTTTAAATGCAGTTGAAGTGGAACCTTTTATGGAGGTGAAACGTGGATGATAAACGGTACGGATGAAGTAAATAGAGGTTTGAAAATATTATGCCAGCTAAGAGTGCTGGACATTAGACTGGTAGACGGAGAACAGATGAAGAGGCACCGCTTCGAATGTATACTAAAAGAAACGATATGTTGATAGGTGACACCCTGAGGCACCCCAGCATATTCCGATTTCACGTCGTAAAATGTACAGTAAGATAATTCCTTCTGTAGGTGTTGAGACTAAAGGCATTGTACAAGAGAGGTAGTCATAAAGTGTTAATTACCACCTGTAAACAATAAAACATTATTAGTAAATGTCGAAGTGTTCTTATACAGATGACTAGTTTCGGCAAATCTGAAATGGCGGTTTCAAATCACATTACCACAAGCAGTAGCGTCTGCAACGACCATTATTATTCCATGAGTATCATTATTACCGATTATGCAATGTGTCTGTGTATAGTGGTAAAGTGTTCGTATAAAAACAACTTCATCATTTACAGTTACAGATTGCCTCCTACAAGACCATGTCTGGCAATCACGGAGAGTAATTATTTAATGATTATTTTTTGCTGGGTAACGTAAAACTTTAAGAATACCCCTCTTAAGTAGTGGAGAACAACCACCGATTTACAGAGCGACAGAGGTACTCGAACAGTAAGAAGTTATCCAGAGAGTGTGGCTCATCTGTGCAGCGATCATGCCGTTCTGGAGGTGCAGCAGAGATAATCGAACACTCAGCATTTACCCACAAAGTGTTGCTCACCTGCGCAGCGACCATGCCCTCCTTGAGGCGCGGCAGGTCCGTATGAGACCAGGAGCTGCGAGACCAGGGCGACACCCGGCGCAGATCCTCCTGGAAGGGGAAGTCCCGCAGCTGGTTCTTCAGGAACTTGCGGATGTTCCACGGCAGGTCGTTGTGCCTGAAACCACACGCAATCATCTCTGTGCATATAATTTATAAGTGACTGTTGATAGAAAGTCCGTAAGTATAAAGAAAGAAGATCTCATGACTAAAACTTCATATTTAGGAGTATTCAGGGATAATCAGCTGCACAATTATTTTTTTGTGTATTTAAGCCAACATCTGATTTCCCATATTACTATCGCTTATTGCACTTCCAACGAAGAGACTAGATGGAAAATTCTCAACCTGCCTCTGAGGATGTCTCTCGCAGCTAGACTTACGATCAGAGGCAAAAATGTGTATGATTCTAAAAAAGAAGAAAAACGCTGACAAAAAGAATTTTGTTATTTTTAGCAAACAGAGGCACCACATACATAAAATCATAATCAGACTACTATTATTATATGGGGCATAAATATAGAGAGTAGATAAATACAAGGAGAGAAAGTTAAAACTTTTTGAAAATAAAATCCTGCGAAAGATATTTGGACCAATCTATGAGGGAGGAGAGTCGTGAAGAAGAAAGAACAGGGAGGTAAGGAGCTATACAATGAACCAGACGTAGTTGCGGAAGCCAGGACCATAGGACAATGTCTATAGAAGAGAGCAGGAATCTTTACTGAGAGAAGTCTCAGAGAAATCGACCATTCGCCGTCCCTGCCAGCGGCTGTACACGCTCATTCCATTTCGTGTCGCTTTGCAACTTTATGCCTAGATAGTTAATCAACGTGACTGTGCCACGCGGCACACAGCTAACACTGTATTGTTTCTGCTACCTACCTACTTCAACTTACATTTTTCCACATTTAGAAAAAGTTGCCATTAAACACACCAAATACAAATTCTGATTAAGCTGTCCCGTATCTCCCTACTGTAGCTTAATGAGTCTGAGTATGCCTCGCTTGTACTGGAGAGCATTTCCATTACTGTTCTTTCTACTTATACAGGGTGTTCCAAAAAGGTACGGCCGAACTTTCACGAAACATTCCTCACACACAAAGAAAGAAAATATGTTATGTGGACATGTGTCCGGAAACGCTTGCTTTCCATGTTAGAGCTCATTTTATTACTTCTCTTCCAATCACATTAATCATGGAATGGAAACACACAGCAACAGAACGTACCAGCGTGACTTCAAACACTTTGGTACAGGAAATGTTCAAAACGTCCTCCGTTAGCGAGGATACATGCATCCACCCTCCGTCGCATGGAATCCCTGAATCGCCCTGGAGAATGGCGTATTGTATCACAGCCGTCCACAATACGAGCACGAAGAGTCTCTACATTTGGTGTTTTACGTGATTATCGAGTACAATGCTAAAAGCAAAACATGCAAATAACAGGCCATAAAGGAATAATAGTAGATATAAGCTGATATACAATTACGAGAGACGCACTTTTTAGACCATTAAAATAATTCTACTGTGTGGGATGGCTTATACACAGTCCAGCACATTTACTTGATATAGCTGGTATAAAATTAACGTCATGTAGAAATGCAGCACATTATTGTTCAAGCACATCACATCTGGGAAAATCAGCCCAAACCAGGAAAACACAAGACTGTCACATGCCTTACTTTATCGTACCACGGAAGTATTATACGTCCACTAACCACTCGGGAAAGTTTACAAGTTCTAGCATAGCCGCACTAATAAAATTCGAATTCCAAGTGAGGCGCACGCCCGCACCTGCTACTCATGCATGAATCGACCAACCCATCATATTATCCAACGATATGTCGGGACAAAAAACAAGGAGTCCGCACCTGTGCTGCCATCAGTTAATGAGACTGCTTCTCCAATCAATCACCCAAAGGAAAACGACGACACAGTCGACTAGAAGCTGCTTCAGTAGCAAAAGATAAGTAACGAGGTCGTTTCTAACCAGATAATGAGCTACAAGAGGTGAATGTATGGCCAGGCAAACATGACGTCACTGTCTAAATCGGCCATACACACTGAAGTCTTTTGTGACTGTGACTACAATGGCAAACCAGTTATGCATAACTAACAATAGCAAAATGAGACGGGCTTGGAAAGAGGAGGAATAGGTGAATACGGAAATCGAGCCAGAGTGCATAGTGTTCGAGGATTTGGAGAGTACTATAGAATGTATATCTATATCTACATAAACACTCCCCAAGTCACCATCCGGTGTAAGGTGGGGGGGGGGGGGGGTACCTTGTATCACTAATAGTTAGTCCCTTTCCTGTTCCACTCTCAAAGGAGCAACTGAAAAGCGACTATCTATATGCCACCATACAATCCGGAATTTCTATTCCGTTTCGCGGTCGTAAAGCGAGGTGTACTAAAGTACTGGTCTGACTGTTGTTCTGCATGTGATCTCCTTTATACGAGGGTATTTCGGAAAGTAAATATACACCGTACGCTAGAGGAACAGAAGAGTTTTGGCGAGCAAGTTGGTAACACTGGTGTTGACCTTGAACCGTTATCTTTCTCCTCGCGATCGTTCGGCAGTTGAACGTTGCTTCTGGTTGGAGTAGGTCGTGTTTACAATGGCTGCGCCGATTCAGAATGCGAAGTGCGCTCCGTCATACGTTTTCTTCATGCAAAAGGTCAGCGATCAGCGGATATTCACAAAGAAATTGTTTCTGTTTATGGGAACATTATGAATCGACAAAATGTAACGAAATGGTGTCGTCATTTCTATGAAGGTAGGACTGATGTTCATGACGAACAAAGAACAGGTCAGCCATCTGTGATCTCTGATGCCCTTCTTCGGAGAATCGAGGAAGCAATTCGTGTGAATAGTCGTCTCAAATTGAAAGAATAGCATCAGATCATACCGGACGTGTCAATGACAACTCTTTATGACGCTGTGACTGTCAAGTTAGGGTACAGGAAATTGCATGCGCGCTGGGTTCCAAATCTGTGAACAGGAGAATACATAAAGAAAAGGATGGGCTTTGCACTCGACTTCCTCACACGCTAAGCTGAAGCAGGTGATAAGTTCCTTGATCACATTGTGGCAGGTGACGAGACGTGGGTTTATAACCATACACCTGAATCCAAGCAACAATCAATGCAATGGCGCCATTCGAATTCACCAAAAGCCAAGAAATGCAAAACGTCGATTCCAGTGAAGAAAATCATGGCTTCTATTTTTTGGGACAGGCAAGGCATTCTTCTGTTGGAATTTATGCCTCCTGGAACGACAATTAATGCTGCTGCATATTGCCAGACTTTGAAACTTCTTCGAAGGGCAATTCAAAACAAACGCAGGGGAATGCTGACAAGTGGAGTCTGCTTGCTTCATGACAACGCTCGGCCTCACACAGTGCTCGTAACCAAAGTACTACTCAAACAATTCAAATGGGAGGTATTGGACCATCCGCCATACAGCCCGGACCTTGCGCCCACCGACTTCCATGTCTTCCGTTACCTGAAGTCACATCTTGGTGGAAAATCATTCCACGGCGATGAAGAGATCAAAGATGAAGTTGAAATGTGGTTCCGACAACAGGCGGCAACCTTCTATGACTGTCGGATACAAAAGCTTGTGCACCAGATTAACAAATGTTTGGATAACGGGGGTGATTATGTCGAAAAATAACAAATAATCCAGTTAATAAGATGTAACAGACGTTTTCTAAATAAATGTTCTATTTAAGGACTGCGACCATTGTATCTTTACTTTTCAAAATGCCCTCGTACATGAGGTACACTTCCCTGGAATTCTAACAATCCAAAGTTGACTAGTCAACATCCCTATTACAGACCTTAAGTAATCGTCCCATTCCAACTTTATGCCAATAAATTTAATCGCCGTGACACTGATATCGATTTTGTTGAAAAAATTACTTTATTCTTATTATTTATAGCTTCATATGTTTATCACATGTTACATCAATATGAGCACCACTCACATCTCGGCACAACTCCCATCTGCCGGCTATGGTACTAAAGACATTCAGGAGCATTTGTCGTGTCATAACTGCAGCTACTCGTCTAATTTGGTCTCGGAGCTCCGTCAGCGAGTTGATACGGTGTCGGTGAAACATATATCCCTCGATAAATGCCCCAGACGAAGTAGGCCATATGTGTGAGGACGGAAGAAAGCGCCGCCCAGATCATTGTTCTTGAGCGCCCCATCCATCTTCCATTCCCATAATGGCATGCTGTCTCATCTGTTTTGAAGTAAACACTATGCACATGTTCGTCCTGCACAAGATGTGGTAAAAGAAACTGTTATAGCATATCCAGATATGGTGCCCCATTGCTGAAGTTTCTGGTGAAGAAGATCTGGCAGTTGATTTTCCCATCCACATATTAACTTTGGGGCAGTCTCACTGGTATTCCAGGTGGTCCATTGGTGGTGCGCCAGAAACCTTACACAATGTGGACATTTGTCTCATCGCTAAATAGGATCTTGTTGAGGATGTTATGATGTACACATGCTTCAAGCAAATCCTGACGCATGTTCATTCGCCCTGCCAAGTCTTCGTCGTGTAATTGATGTAGAACCTGCAATTGGTGGGCTTATTTCCATCGCGCTTCTCTAGATTTTATCTACCATCGCGCGTGGAATGTCCAGTACCACTGACAATTGTCGTACCGATTTTGGTCTGTCTTCAGTGTATGTTCTAATGTCGTTCAACAGAGGCTGATGGACTACCCTGTCCTGCATCGCTCTTAACGGTACCTGTGGATCTGAGCTTGTTCACTAATAGACATGTAAATTACCCTTTCAGTTGTAAGGCTTTTATTTTTTTTAGTTATTTCCAGTTTCGCTTAACAAATGCCCGTCATCAGATGGAAATACTGCAAACAAGACAATTGTGCTAAAAAGGAATTTTTACTTACTCTTTTGTGCATAGAAAATGAAAACTGTTGAGGACTATAATATACAAAATTCTAACAACGGTTCGGCTACATACGATTTAATGTTAGAGAGGAATACGTCGCCTCAGGCAGCAGTTTGGATGCATGAGCTCTTAAGACGATTGTGCTATAGTTCCAGTACTGATCTGCTCTTGCTGTCCTTAGGATCGTGAGGATGATATTTTTCCGGAAGTGTGATAGTATTTCTCCAATGTCATGGATTGTACATGCCAAGCTAGTTGTTTGGTTGTCGCTTCCTCCTATGATTTTATAAATTCCGTAAGAATTGTTTATTTGATATCAAGTCGTCCAAAGCTGTGTTAAATTTTGTTTTTGATACTAAATCCTCCATACCTTCCACACCGGCTCCCATTTCTTCCTCTACCACGTCATCAGAAGTCCTCCCCCTCATAGAGTCTTTCACTGTAATCTTTCCACCTATACATTCTCTGCTCTGCGCTTAACAGCGGAAGTCTCTTTGCGCTTCTAATATTGCTACAATTGTTTTCATTTTAATCGAAAACTGTTTTGACTTCTGTATAAGCTCAATTTGACCTTTCTACTAACATTTCTTTGTCCACCTCTTCACATGTTTCCTACCGTCATTTCGCATAGGCTTCTCTGCACTTCCTGTTTATTGTATTCCTAAGTAACATATTTCTGCATTCCTGACTTTTCCTGAACAGTTTTGTACCTCCTCTTGTTGTCGATGAATTGAAGCATTTTTTCAGTTATCCAAGGTTCTTCTTGCAATTACTTTACCAAATAACTATGTTTGTCTTATCAACGTTCGTCATTGTCCGGTTTAGAAATGTTCAGTCCTCTTGTACTGAACTGTCTACTGTGGTATTCATTATTTATTCAGCATTTATGTCCAAAGGAAATTCCATATACGTCTTAGTAGTTCAGTATACCACTTTTTTAAGACATTGATTATTTTCGACAATCTCTTGATCTTCACTCGGTTCTTCATAGTTATTAAATTATGACCTGAGTGTATACCTGCTTCTGGGTACGCTTTACAATCCAATAACTGACTTCGGAATCGCAGTCTGTTTTTAATGTATTGTCTTCATGGAGTTCAGCTTTTACATGCAGAATTTAAAATCATGGGAAGTAGATTCAAATATATATCATTACTGATGAAAAGTACTAATTTCTAAGGCTGTATGCGCCACAAATGAAACGAGCAGAAGAGTAAAATTAACCTGGAGTGGTTTGGGTAAAGTAGGTTTCCCAAAACGAACTACCAGTGTTTCTGAAAACCAAAGTTTTCAATACGTATGTTTTGGTGCATGGAAGTGAGATATGGAGTTACAAATATGAATTTTATTCAAAACTGAAGGTTACTCAGTAAGAAATGCATCGACACGTCTTGGGGAAAAACAAGGACGGAAAGGAATATAAAGAACTGCGTCAGGGAGCAGACTGAAATGGAAGATCTAACTACGACAGTAATGAAAATAAAATAGAGTAAAAAGGAAACGTAGCCAGATGAACTTATCGTACATGTACCAAAATAAATATTTGGTGGAAATGGGAGACAGAGATGACCTAACTGAAGGTGGTAACGTAATATTTGTAAAGATGGAGTAACAAGAGTTCATAATATATGGATTACTTTCCCTACTCATCTGCGTCTGAGAAGATAGTGATCAACGCTTTGCTATTGTGGAGGATGGTGGAGGGATGCATTCCCTTTGAGCAGGTGGTTAGTAGATTTAGAATATTGTGGGCTTTCTATTACGTGGCTAGTATCGGAAGCGTTCAGATTGCGAATGGAAAAACTACATTTATTTCTCTCCAACTCACTGCGAATGACGATCAGATTGTATAAAGTTTTCTTGTGCTTTTCATGTTGCTTCGTGTAGCACATTGCTTGCCATCCTGGGGTTGGGTGCACCATACTATGAAACTGAAATTTACTTTGGTATAAACAAAAGGCTTGATTACAGTTATCACTTTAAGTTTTTACAACAATCTCTATTGTCATTATTTCGTTAGGAACACTGTCTAGCGATACTGCCTCTTCTTTTTCCTCGACTGCTTCTTCAGTCATCAGTGGTAACACAAAAGCCTTTCCCAGATTTTCCGTGTGTTACGGAATTCCATCCATTTACTCCTGCTTGCCTCCTGCTATTTCTTTCCCACTTTCTAGTAAGTCACCATCTCTTTGTCTCTCAGACTCCAACAAACTGCTTTCTTGGTCCATTTACCATACACTCATCTTGCTTCATGTCCCATTCTCTCCATTTTCATTATACCTGCTCCCTGAAGCATGAGTCATGAGTCCTCCGACTTGTTTGATGTGGACCACCACGAATTCCTCTCCTGTGCCGACCTCTACAACTCCTTGTAGTATCATGAACGTTATTACTTGATGAGTGAAATAGATGCCCTATCATCCCGTCCCTTCTTGTCACTGTTTTCCATGTATACCTTTCCTCGCCAATTCTGCAGAGAACCTCCTCATTCCTTGCCTTATAAGTCCACTTAGTTTTCAATGTTCTTCTGTATCACCAACTCTTAGAAGCTTCGATTGTCTCCTTTCCAGTTTTTCCATAGTCAGTGATTCACAAATATTGCGCCAAATGTACACTCTCAGAAATTTATTTGTCAAATTGAAGTCTATGTTTGATACTAGTGAATTTCTCCTGGTCAGAAATGCTATTTTCGTTTGTGCTAGTGTACTTTTTATGTCCTCCTTGCTTGACCAGTCATGGGCTATTTTGCTTCCAAGGTACCTTCTTCATAAATAATTTTGGAGTTAAGGTTCTCGCTACTCTCATTCCTACTACTTCCCATTACTTTCGTCTTTCTTCGATTAACTGTCAGTCCATATTCTGTACGCATTACACTGTTCATTTCATTCAACAGATCTTGTAATTCTTCTTCATTATCAGGAGGACAGCAATGTCATCGGCGGATCTCGTCACTGATAACCTACTTCCCTGAATTTTAATCCCCTTCTTAAAAGTTTTCCGTCATTGTAGAGAGCAAGACACTGTATCTCTGTCTCACCAACTTGTTCATTCGAGTACATGGCCTAACAACCACGTCGTTCCCTTCTGATTTATGTACATATTGCATATTTCCCATCTTTCTCTGTAATTACTTATATTTTTCTCAGAATTTCGAACATCTTAAACCATTTTACAGTGTCAAGCGCTTATTCCTGCTAACATATCTTGATTTTCCTTCAGTTGTTCTTCCATTATCAAGCGTAACGTTGGGACTGCCTCTCTCGTGCTTTTACTTTTCCTACAGCCAACCTATCAAGTCCAAGTGAGACCTGTCACCATTGAGTTAGTAGACTGCTCTGTTGCCGCCACTGGCTCAAGGGTAATATCGACTACCCCTCTTGCGGCGCCATTGCCAATATCTATGAGGAAGAGTTGGTCTGTGGGTTGTGTCCTTAGAAGGTCTTTCCTTGCCGACATACAGGGTGGTCCATTGATAGTGACCGGGTCAAATATCTCACAAAATAAGCGTCAAACGAAAAAACTACAAAGAAAAACTCGTCTAGCTTGAAGGGGGAAACCAGATGGCGCTATGGTTGGGCCGCTACATGGCGCTGCCATAGGTCAAACGGATATCAACTGTGTTTTTTTAAAAAGGAACCCCCATTTTTATTACATATTCGTGTAGTACGTAAAGATATATGAATGTTTTACTTGGACCACTTTTTTCGCTTTGTGATAGATGGCGCTGTAATAGTCGCAAACATATGGCTCACAATTTTAGACGAACAGTTGGTAACAGATAGGTTTCTTAAATTAAAATATAGAACGTAGGTACGTTTGAACATTTTATTTCGGTTATTCCAATGTGATACATGTGCCTTTGTGAACTTATCATTTATGAGAACGCATGCTGTTTCAGCGTGATTACCTCTAAATACCACATTAATGCAATAAATGCTCTAAATTATGTCCGTCAACCTCAATGCATTTGGCAATACGTGTAAAGACATTCCTCTCAACAGCGAGTAGTTCGCCTTCCGTAATGTTCGCACATGCATTGACAATGCGCTGACGCATGTTGTCAGGCGTTGTCGGTGGATCACAATAACAAATATCCTTCAACTTTCCCCACAGAAAGAAATCCAGGGACGTCAGATACCGTGAACGTGCTTCGACGACCAATCCACCTGTCATGAAATATGCTATTCAATAACGTTTCAACCGCACGCGAGCTATGTGCCGGACGTACATCATGTTGTACGTACATCGCCATTCTGCCATGCAGTGAAACATATTGTAGTAACATCGGTAGAACATTACGTAGGAAATCAGTATACATTGCACCATTTAGATTGCCATCGATAAAATGGGTGCCAACTGTCCTTCCTCCCATAATGCCGCACCATACATTAACCCGCCAAGGTCGCTGATGTTACACTTGTCGAAGCCATCGCGGATTTCCCGTTGCCCAATAGTGCATGTTATTCCGGTTTACATTACCTTTGTTGGTGAATGACGCTTCGTCGCTAAATAGAACGCGTGCAAAAAATCTGTTATCGTCTCGTAATTTCTCTTGTGCCCAGTGACAGAACTGTACACGACGTTCAAAGTCGCCACCACGCAGTTCCTGGTACATAGATATATGGTACGGGTGCAATCGATGTTGATGTAGCATTCTAAACACCGACGTTTTTGAGATTCCCGATTCTCACGCAATTTGTCTGCTACTGATGTGCGGATTAGCAGGGACAGCAGCTAAAACACCTACTTGGGCATCACCATTTGTTGCAGATCGTGGTTGACGTTTCACATGTGTCTGAACACTTCCTGTTTCCTTAAATAACGTAACTATCCGGCGAACGGTCCGGCACTTGGATGATGTCGTCCAGGATTCCGAGCAGCATACATAGCACACGCCCGTTGGGCATTTTGATCACAATAGCCATACATCATCACGATATCGACCTTTTCCGCAATTGGTAAACGGTCCATTTTAACACGCGTAATGTATCACGAAGCAAATACCGTCCGCACTGGCGGAATGTTATGTGATACCACATACTTATACGTTTGTGACTATTACAGCGCCATCTATCACAAAGCGAAAAAAGTGTTGTTCTTTACGTACTACACGAATATGTAATAAAAAATGGGGGTTGCTATTTTTAAAAACGCAGATGATATCCGTTTGACCTATGGCAGCGCCATCTAGCGGCCCAACCATAACGCCATTTGATTTCTCCCTTGAAGCTACACAAATTTCGTTCTTTTCGTTGGACGCTTATTTCGTGAGATATTTGGCCCGGTCACGATCAATGGACCACCCTATATATACGGGTTCGCTGGCTCGAGGGAAGGAGGTACGAAGTTTAGGGATTGGTGGTAGCGTCGCGACAAGAGGTGGTCACGAGGTCCGAGTGGCCGAAGTCACGAGCTGCGCAAGGAGGACCTGCGCAGAGGAAGGATACTGGATTACTTCACAGGGGTCATCGTCGACTATAAGCAGCAGGCCGACATCCCGTCGGTTGGTTGGCAACATTCGTGACAGACGACTGCTCGTGGCCTGGCTGCCCCCTTCTACCTGGCTTTCATCGCCACCACTCAGTAACCGCTGCGACGCACCGTGGATCCATGGAACTGCTCGCTGATAAGAGGAGTAAATTCATTAATCCTCGTGGTGGTTTGCGTCATTGTTTACCTCTCCTCCTCGTTATTTTCTGGTTTGTACCCGACCCTCAGAGCTTTACTCGGTCGGGTCTTTGGTCGTAAATATAGGCAGTAGTGTTTTACTAAGACACTAGTTGTCGTTTGAAAATTTGTCCCGTTTTTATATTGCCTTTCCTTTCTGGTTGGTACCCGATCATTAATGTTCTAATGAATCAGCTCCTGGTCGTAAATACAGCCGGAACAATTGTACTAAGCACAGGTTGACGTTAAACAAAGAAAATCGTTGTGGTTAGAGTTATATGTTAACCGGTTCAATTCTTTGATTGTAATTGCATTTTTTATTCATTAGTTATAATCTGAACAACCTGTTGTACTAAGCTGTTTGTTTCTGTGTGTGAAAGACCAGGTCATTATTAGTGTATTTTAGCTGGATATTGTAGTTCCGCCGAGTGAGTTCTCTTGTAATAGTGTTCACAAGTAATGTCTTAAGACGTTCCTTCAGAGCGGTCGTAATAACTGAGAATCAGTTTAACTCTGAAAATTTTAACAGCCAACTGTTACCAGTGCTTTAGTCAAAATGCGATTGCCAAAAGGGATGGGTTGGGATCTCGTCACACCTGGGTTGCCCATTGAAATTAAGAAGTTGGTTGCTTTGAACTAAGCCTTATCATTGTCATATTGTTTCTTATCTGTTTAACCTTCAGGTACAGATGCGCATCTTAACCCGAACCTTACGACATACAACATTCAAATTAAAATTTATGTCACCTGTTTTGAGTAATTGAATCACTCCGGTCATCAATGGTGCTTATATAGCTTACATGTGTTGCAGAAGGGCATTTTATAAGAGAGACTATGTCCATCGCGGTAGTAAACACCACTGTTTCACCCGATAACGGATGGTCTGCAGGTCTGTCCGTCTTGTAATTATGGTCATATTGTTTGCTGTTTTGATTTCTTTTGAAAAATCTTATTTATCTTAAGGTTTAAGATCAAAAAAATTGCGAATTTGTTCATTTTGTAAAAAAAAGTTGATATATTATTAAATAAACACGTTGTGTGAAAAGGAAGTTATATTGGTGGGTCCTCCCTTCCACGTTTTCCTTCATTACAGTAAGTACCGCGTCTCACTCAGTTTTCTTTAAGTACCATGTTAATATCACATTCGAAATATTCTGAAAAGCCACAACCACAAGCGGGTGTGGGTCGCTCAAATTAAGTTAAACCACGACTTTACTCCCATGCAACTGCTGAAAAGGTTTCCACCACGTCAGTTCTTAGTATACAGTTTTCTCCCTCTCCTACCTCACTCTCCTTTGCAACTGCAACCTGCGTCCTCAGTTATTCACTGGATGTATCCAAATCTCTATCTTCCTCAACAGTTTACATCCTATAAAGCTCCCGCTAGTACCATGGAAGTATTCAATACTGTCTTAACAGAAGGCCGGCCATGGTGGCCGAGCGGTTCTAGGCGCTTCAGTCCGGAACCACGCGATTGCTACGGTCGCAGGTTCGAACTCTGCCTCGGGCATGGATGTCTGTGATATCCTTAGCTTAGTTAGGTTTAAGTAGTTCTAAGTTCTAGGGGACTGATGTCCTCAGATATTAAGTCCCATAGTGCTCATACCCATTTTTGTCTTAACAGATGTGCTATTATCTTGTCACTTCTTCTTGTTACTGTTTTTCACCTATTACTTTCCTCGCGATGCTGCGGAGAATCTCCTTATTCCTTACTTTATCAGTCCACCCGATTTTCAATAGCCTTCTGTAGCGCAACATCTTAAATGCTTCTGTTGTCTTCTGTTGTGGTTTCCCCACAGTCCATGTCTCACTAGCTCCTCATTGCGATGCCGGAGTCCCCGTATATTTGAGGTATTCACACTTTCTGTGTGATTCAACTTGAGAACTTTGACGATCACATATGTATCTTTGACAATTATAACGTGTCTGTTATTAAGTGTGAAGTTATCACCAAATGTGTACTATTGTAATTGTGGCAAGGCACAGTGCGTTTACATGGACTGCATTAAGGCAGCCTATTACGACAATTATATTTGTTCCTCATTTGGTTGGGTTATATTTGCTGAAAATATATGTTTGATCCAGTGATGTACACTGTGTAAGTGCAATTAATGTAAAATGACCTCCTTTAATTCCTCCATTTTCTATGATTCTTGTATATATTCTATATTCGTCTTTTTCGTACTTTACAGTTTCATGCTCAGAAGATGATTGAAATAACCGAAACCAGCAGGGAATAAACATACAGTTGTACAGCTGATGACACGAATACACATTTTTCAAATTGTCTAGCAGCTGTAGACAGCCACCAACGAAAGGATCATTCGCTAGGCTTTGAAGTTACGTTTGTAGCTTCCTCCACTCACCTCGGATCCGGCGATATTTCTTGTAAAGACACACTGAGCAGACTTGTTCCCTGCCATAGCATCTATTGCATTGAAATTTTGGGGCAATGCTTTTAGTTTTGCAGTGTGAAACGTACCTTTTCCTACGTCCGACATGCTCTTCAAATTCGTTTTCAACTTTGTTGGAAAACAGTTCACTGTAGTCAAAATTTTTTATATCCAAGTTTCCATGTTCGTTTCTATTTTCAGCATACCTCTTAGCTGTTGATTTAGGCACATTTTATACTCGTGCCCTTTTATGTAGTCCACGTTTCTGATTTAGATATAATGTTACAGCTAAATGCAATTCATTTGTGCTCCAATTTTCGTAACGCCTTTCCGTTGGCATATTGTAATACAAAATAATTTATTGATAATGAGACGGTCCGTAGTCGATTGCAGACAGTCTTGCTATCGGCTTCGATGAGGTCGTGGGCGTGTAGCGCCGAAGCTTAAGGGAAATAAGTGCGGACCAGTGAAGACAGCTGTGGACGGGCGTGTGAATGCGGTGGGTTACCATCGAGCGGGTTGCAGTGCTTCGTCAAAGCTGAGTTTATGGCAGGCAGGAGGTGACGTGGTGGCAATACAGTATAAAATATGTTGTAAACAGCAGTGGCAGCGGAGCAATCTTGTGAACTGTTATTAAGACGTCATGCACGGGCTTACTTAGAGAGTCGGTGCTCGGCGTGGAGGAAGTTTCTCGTTGCAGCGGGTTGAGTGCGCCGTTGTAACCGTACCGGGCGGCGGCATTTTTGTGGCTCGCTAAAGTGTAATACGATCAAAGCAAGCGGCTTAGGTTGCGTTCATATTGGGAAGGCGTTGAGTGCTGATAGAAAGTTATTCTATGTGGCTGAACAGAATTGAGCTTTGCTTCGGCATGATATGGGTGAGCGCCTGCGAATCTGATAAACTTTGTTCATTGCCTGTGCTATTATTGTTTAGCGTATTTTGCCCAGCTCCTTACAGCACATTGCATCCAGAATGAAATTTCTACTCTGCAGCGGTGTTAGCGCTGACATGAAACTTTCCGGTAGATTAAAACTGTTTGCCGGACCAATGCTCGAACACGGGACATTTGTCTTTCGCGGGATAGTGCCTTACCACCTGAGTACGATTCAGCATCCGTCCTCACAGCTTTACTCCCACCAGTACATCGTCTCCTACCTTCTAGATGTCACAGAATTTCTCTCGGCGAAACTTGCAAGACTAACACTCCGCAAAGAAAGGATATTTGCAGAAACATGGCTCAGCTACATCCTGCGGGATGTTTCCAGAATGAAATTTTCACTCTGCAGTTGAGTGTGCGCTGATATGAAACTTCCTGGCAGAGTGACACTATGCCGGACAGAGACTCGAACTCGGGACACTTGGCTTTTGCGGGCGCTTGTCCGCGAAATGCAAACGTCCCGACTTCGATTCCCGGTCCTTCTAACAGTGACAATCTGCTAGAAAGTTTAGCTCTGAGCTTTATTAGCATTATGTGAATTTAATATGTCAATGTGTTTATTGCTTTCAAAAAAATGGTTCAAATGGCTCTGAGCACTATGGGACTTAACAGCTATGGTCATCAGTCCCCTAGAACTTAGAACTACTTAAACCTAACTAACTTAAAGACATCACACAACACTCAGTCATCACGCGGCAGAGAAAATCCCTGACCCCGCCGGGAATCGAACCCGGGAACCCGGGCGCGGGAAGCGAGAACGGTACCGCACGGCCACGAGCTGCGGACTTGCTTTCAAAAAATTGGTGTTTTTGTTCACGTGTGTTTTTCCTTCTAAAGCTTTTGTGTGATTTCCACTTTACCGATTTGTCTTGAGCGGGCAGAGTTTATCGAAATATACTTAAATTTGCAGTCGTTGGCACATTAACTAACCACAGCAAGTGTTCGCTATTTGTCTGTTATTGGACGGCTATTACTAGAGTGTGTTCTGTTTCTCATGTAATGTAACTGCTGAGTAATTTGATGGCGCTGTAGCTGACGTCGTGTATATTTTATTTAATGTTGGGTTTTAAAGTTCTTATTTACGAAAATATTTTATTAATTGCAAAAAAATGGCTCTGAGCACTATGGGACTTAACTGCTGAGGTCATCAGTCCCCTAGAACTTAGAACTACTTAAACCTAACTAACCTAAGGACATTAGACACATCCATGCCCGAGGCAAGATTCGAACCTGCGACCCTAGCGGTCTCGCGGTTCCAGACTGTAGCGCCTAGAACCGCTCGGCCACTTCGGCCGGCTATTAATTGGAGTTACTGCCATCGTGTTGCACAGTACCGAGCTCGGGACGGGTCGTGAGCTTGTGAAGTCATTATGTTATTTGTTACATGTATGCTCGTTTCTCGTTTTAGAAGCTCCCTGTATCAGCCTGTAATCAGAGGGTTCCTGATACAGCAGGCGACCGCTGTCGTCATAATGTGGGGCCCGGGAGCGTGTTGTACCCTTTTGTAACAGCCTATGTAATTACCAATGTTTTCGACTACATCTATTTATTTTGAAGTTTTGTGAATTTAAAAGTGTTGCTTCGGTGTATGTTCATAAACACTCTCGAGATTGAAGGTAATTTTGTCTTTTCCCTTGCTTTCAGTTTATTCCTATATATTGCTTAGTCTCAAGGAAGTTTCACATTTTCGTGTTTTATTGCATTAATGAAAGACAGGGCCAGTTCAATAACTTAAAATAAAGAGCGCATAACAACGTTCATATAATATCTCAACATTATGCACTAATAAAGCTAAGTGTCTCCTTCAAAGCTCTCTATACGAGCAAGTTTCTTAAACTGTACCGGTACAATATCGGAAACTCATACTGAGACATTCTAGACAACGACGTCATTTCCTATTTATCACTTAGCTACAGACGAAAGACAACGAATACAGATTCCTGACCGTCTGAAAGCTAATGTTGTTTCATGTACATCCATCCATAAAGCAAACATTATGTTGCCACTTAGGTTATAGGAGTAATTCTCTTCGCCACATAAACTAAAGATTAGATGAATACCACAAGAAAATCATCGCTATCTTTAGGTGAACAATTGCTGAACACACACGACTGATAACTGACAATATGGCTCCAAGAAGCTCGTAATTGACGCTTACCTAGCTAAACGGTAGATAGTACGAGCGGTATGATTTTTATAGTAGTGGTATAAGTGCAGTATAGACGTGACGGTTCATGTCCGTCACCAGAAACCTTGGATTTGAATTTCCACTCAGCGAGTCCAGCCCGGCACGCACGCGCCGCTTGAGTAACACACACGGCGGCCGAAAGTGCACGGAGGGCTCCTCACGGATTTATTTATTTTTGTTTCATCCTCTTCGCCCCACGTGGACGGCACAATTCTCCGCTCTTCAGCCAAGCGAATAAGAAAAATTTATAACGAGAATGTACAAAAAAAATCTGGGGCGTTTCCGTTTTAGAGTAAAAATCAAAGACTGACAGTTACAAAAAGAAAAAGAAAATATGTACATATTACAAACACATCGCAGGAGGAGTTCTGATAAAGCACTGAAGTACTGCACATTCACTTAAAATGTGAAGAACCTACACCAGGGTTAGAAGTATTGTCGGAGAAGAAGGTAAGTTCCATGGGGTTGAGGAATGTGGACAGAAAGATATGGAGATGAAAGGTAGGAGTTGAGATGGTTAGAGGGAGATACAGTGGGTGGAAAAGACAGAGGGCGAGGAGAGGTGCGTGATGTGGGTAAGACAGTGGTTGAAGTAGGAAAGGGACGGGGTGGATGGAAAAGGGAAAGGAGAGAGGAGCCCTAATGTGGAATGCGATGGGTGAGGAAGAGTTAAAAGCTAGTAGGAGGGATAAATATCAGGGTGAATCTCATTGTCTGGGAGAGGGAGTTGGTTGAATTTCGTTGGTATAGAATATGGAGTGTGTGGAAGTGTAGGAATGGATCCTTACACAATGTACGGGAGACAAAGGGGTGATTGGACTCTAGTTTGAGGACGTCATAGGAGATGCGGAAGTATTGGTAATTTGACGAGACGGTAGAGGATGCAGGTGCTGTAAGGTAAACGTATGCGGAATACGAGACGGAATGCATGGCGCTCGAGCATTTGGAGATAGTTATAGAATTTTGGGAGGGGGGGGGGCGGCGTAGAACCATGCAACATTTTCACAGCAGAGGATAGGCCAGATCGGGATTTTGTAGGTGTGCAGAATAGTGCAGGGTTGTAATCCCAAAGTTCAGCCTGTTATTAATTTTAGTCTGTTGTAGGCCTTCTGTTGGCTGGCTAGAAGGTGAGGTTTCCACGTTAGTGCAAGGTATTTTAGTGTATAGGCTCTTCGCGGTTTGGACGAGCAGCACTGCACACCACGCGATTAACTTCGTCATATCGCTCGAACATGGATGACAGTGCGGTCACACCTGGCTCTGCGTTGGGTTCTGCTGGCAAGAGGGACGTTGTAATGAGTACATAGAGCACTTGTTATTGGGAAGGTACTACTATACCATATATAGAGAGAAAGTTCTTCTTGCATAGTTTGGCAGCAGTTTCACTATAACATTCTGTCTTACGGGTGAATCTATTACTTTCCGTGTTACAAGATTTGTGAGCAAGTGAAGATAGAACGTTTTGTAATCCAACTGGTGAGGCCGGTATTAGTGGCCGATACTTAACGCTTAATTTAAAGAAGCTTTATTTGTTCCTTAAAGTGTCTGTTGATGTTTTCGAATATCATCACTTACTACGGCACATTGTTTCCTGAGTTCGTTTCTTATCAGGCTATGTTCAATTAATATTCTCCAGACCCAAACCTGGCTAAAGGTTACTCACTTTTAATATCATTTATTTGTGTAAAACTATTTTTTATTATTCGCTAGCTGTTTACATGTCTGTGTCAGCTTTTAGGAGAGTTCTTTAATACCATTTTAATAACTCTTGCTTGCTGTTTTCTTAATTATTAGCAAAGTATAAGGTTAACTTGGACGTCGCTTCTCCTGGTAGAGAAGTGTTATATACCGTTTCAGTACAATAAAGATATGTTAAATTATGATCAAACTGATATGCACACCTCTCGATACCAGTACCAACATTCGTACTGAGCCGTGACACCTTCTACTTAACTCTGGCGCCAGCCGTGTGTCGTCTCTTCGCCTTAGCCGTGGCGTGATTGGCCGCGCGAAGGTTAAAAGAAGCGAGCTAAGAAGGGCTGACAAGTCTGTTTCTAGCGACGTTGGAGGGAGTTACGAGCTCGTCTGGAAAGGGCAGTACTCTCCTGTACTTGGGGTGGTACGCCAACGGCGATCGCGGCGAGCACTTAGCCCTGAAACAGTGCGGGGCCCCCGTTCGTTTCGTGAACGCCGGGGAGCGACACAGCGGAGTGGGTCGGTGTAGCGGATACGAGGTTAACAGTGTGCGCAGAAGTAGCCGTTGCTGTCTGTGGGCGATTTAGGCTTGGGTGTGGCTTGTCCTGTCCCGTGGCATCACGCAGTATCTTCAACCCTCGTGCTTCTGTTTCCGACGACGTCCTTTCTAGATGGTGAGCCGTTTTAATTTCTGTGCTACGAAATTCCAAGTTGTTGGCGGCTATTTTTCTATTCGAAACCGTACGGAGTTGTAATTGAACTACGTTATTATCTAATTTAGCAGTCCCCGAGTTCTGTCCCTTCCATACTACTATTCATATTTAACTCAGTTCGTCGTAAATTGTGCCTCAAAAATGAGTTTCTATGGTCGTTCCAGTCACGTACCATTTAAAATGTTTTAATGTGAAGCCAGTGAAAAACGCTAAGCACCTGTAGTTCTATTAGTGATTCTTAGACTACATTCGGCCTGGGAGGTGTCAATAGAAACATTGTAAGTTCCAAATCTTGCTGCTGAACGTTACTGGTTTTCGGTGTTACTTAGGTCAGCTAAGCCTCTTAATTGCCCATTACTTCTATAACTTGCGTTGCGTAACTAAACCCCAATGTGCTATCAGTTTTATGTAAAGAGGAAAGGTAGAATCCGAGTACTCATAATTAATTTTTACCTTCTTTCCTGAAGGTTGGTCTGTATGAGCGACAACCTGCCAGGGTAGCCGAGAGCGAAGCAGTCTGCTTTCCGCAGCGCTGCGGCGAGGACGTCTTGTTTACGTCCCGTCCGCGCGGTCGCGAGTGCCCGTAGTTGTTTACTACTGCGTTGTCGCTAGTTTAGAGTCCATCACTACCGACGCAACATGGCACATTCATACAGACAATCCACCATCAAGATCAGTTTTCAACCCGATCATGCACGACCGCGAGCTTTTGAAGTGGAACGTTTTCTACGTGACGACGTTAAAATTGAACTGCGGTACATAATTGGTATCCATCTCTCTATCACGAGCAGTGTTCTCTACGTCAAGCTGGTAAGTGACGAGGTGTGCAACAGAATCGTGCGCGCACATGCGAACGAACTTAAATTCAAACATTTTGATGGCCATATTGGGGCGGTCTCTATCGATCACGCGGGGCTTGGCCTCCGTACGATACGCGTCTTCGAACTCCCTTTCGAAGTACCACCGGACGTAGTCACCGCGGCTTTCCAGCCCTACGGCAGAGTGATTAGCCATATGGCCGAAAAATGGACCACCTTTACAACGTACCCCGTTCTTAACGGGGTACGACAGATTAAAATTGAACTGACCAAACATGTTCCGTCATATCTTGTCATCGGCGGATGTAGGGCGATCATTATGTATGACGGTCAGCCACGCACTTGCTCTGGTTGTGACCAAGAAGGGCACGTGCGGTCGGATTGTCTCCGACGACGGCTTACTCAAATCCCGACATGTGAATCTATGACTCCTTCTACGGTGACGACACTTCCTTTCAATTACGACGAAGTTACACGGGCAGCAACCCTTTCCGATGCTGACCACATTAGTCCGATAGCCGCCCCAGATAGCGAGACCGTGATGGATTCTGCAGTACAGGATCCGGCCTCTACAACGGCGCCCCCATCTGAAGATAATCACCGACCGACCTTGCAAGAAGGCGTGGATGCCAGGATGGACATTGACCCACGGGTTGTGCCGACAGCGGCTTTTCTTCCAGACACCGGAGCAGCTGAACAAATCCACCCACATTCAGATACTGAAACACACGTCCGTAAACAGCGTTCCCCGCGAAAACGCAAGAGACGGCGGCGTGCTCCATCGGACGAGTGTTTGCAGCGATCGTCTGACATGGACTGTGGAAATTCCGACGACGGTACCGGCGGTACAGAGGCCGCTGTAACATCAAACTCAACAGATGGCCGTGGTGACGGCTTCAGCCCCTCCGACCCCACAGAATAGCAGGATCACAAGCAGACAGCCGCTGCCGATTTCCAGCCAGCAGAGCCGATGGAGTCAGCGCCGAGTGCCGCAGCAGCCACTAACAGCCACCAACAGCCGATGGTCGCTCATGGCGACTGGGCGGACGACTGTGAGGAAACCTCCTTGCCCATCGTGTCGGAAGACACGGGGGGAAATTTACCCCACCAATGTTGATCCTTTCCCGCCATCAGATACAGTGACGAAACAGCCTTACAAAGGTATTGATGGCCAACACGGGTGCTATGGATAGACCTCAAACTTATCGCGTTGCAACTATAAACATTAATACTATACGGACGCGCGCTATGTTATCCTTGCTTCAGGATATGTTGAACTCTGCTTCCATCGATATAGCCCTTCTCCTGGAAGTGTACGTCGATGACTTCCCAGGCATGTACGGTTACGATGCTTGCGTCTCTCCAGCTTCCCCTACAGGCAGCGGTGTCGCTGTACTTCTTCGGGAAGGGATAGTGGCGGACGATATTCTGTTTCTGCCTGGGGCAAGAGGAATGGCACTCACAGTACTGGGTGTCCGCCTTATCAATATCTACGCATCTTCCGGGACGAACAAACGTGGCGAACGTTCACGATTCTTTGCGGAAGACGTCGCCCCGCTCTTCCAAGGCCGCCACGACCATCTGGTGTTTGGAGGTGACTACAATTGCGTACTGGCGCCCCGAGACCAACTCCCACGACATAATCCGTGCCCGGAATCGAGACGCTAATTCGAGACCTGCAGATGGTGGACACTTGGGAACATCTTCACGGCCACCGACCGGGATTCACGCACTTCACGTGTCACTCTTCCAGTCGTATCGATCGTATTTATGTCTCACGCTCTCTCGCCGCTGGAACACAGGATGCGGAACTGTGGCCTGCAGCATTCTCGGACCACTCATCTTACATTTGTGCCGTCACCCTGCGGCGGCAACAAGTGTGGGGAAGACGCAGCCCGTGGAAATTAAACATCGCTCACCTGTCGTACCCGGATTGCCGCCAAGCCGTTGAGGATACGTGGCATTCGTGTGAAAATCGCCTTCGTGCATATCCCACAACGATCCGCTGGTGGTTGGACTGCGCCAAACCGGCACTGAGGCGAACGTTGGTAACCTACGGTCGCGACCACGCTACTTGACGAAGACATACACTCGACTTTTACTTCCGGGTCCTGCGCGACTGCGATGCTATGACGCCGTCTCCGGAACGACAAACGGCGGTCACCGTGCAAAGGCTCAGATCCTCGCTCATATGCGACGCCACCTAGAGGGGGTAGTCATCGGCTCGAGGACGCAGGATCGGATACCGAACGAACGCCCGTCAATGTTCCACGTCCTTCGTGAACGTAAACGACTCCAACGAGCGCTGATACGCTACATCGACACGGAGGACGGTTGTCGCCTCACCACGCAACAAGACATAACCACTGCGTTCTACAATCATTATTCCCAGCTCTATTCCGCTCAGACCCCTGATCCGACAGCACTGGAGGACGTCTCTCAGACGATTTACGGCACCGTCACCCCAGCAATGGAAGCGGTCTTGATGGACGAAATTACAGAAGAAGAAGTGATCGACGCCATTAGAAAAGGAGCTGTCAACAAGTCTCCGGGTCCTGATGGCCTCCCCTTGGAATTTTACCGGCCTTTTCAATATTTATTAGCCACCCGATGGACGGACATCTGTCGCGAACTAGTATCCCCGGACGTGCCGCTCCCTGCGGCCCTTGTGGAAGGGATGATTATTCCTACTCACAAACCATCCGGTGACTCACGACTGCAGGACTACCGCCCATTGTCGCTATTGAACTGCGACTTTAAGATCTTTTCTCGACTGTTGGCGGCGCGGATATGCCAGACCTTACGAAATGTTATCTCACCCGATCAAACGTCATTAGGAGGCGACAATAATATTCAAACAGCACTCAGTGAATATCGTGACTTGATCTCACTGGCGAGGGCATGTCGTCTGAATGGTGCACTGGCGGCAATCGATTTTAGTCAAGCTTTCGACCGAGTGGACCACGACTATTTGGAAGCGGTCCTCCAACATATGCGGTACCCACAGCCATTCGTCACTGTCGTCATGCGACTACTCCGTGGCGCGACGTCCAAGGTGATCGTCAACGGCCGACCTACGCAGCCCCTCACCATTTCTCGATCGATACGCCAAGGCTGCCCTCTGTCCACTTTACTTTACGCTGTGGCCATGGAACCTCTCCTCTGCGGCCTGCGCCAACGACTAACGGGTATGACGTTACGAGGCCACACTTTCCGATGTAAAGCGTATGCTGACGACTTGGTGATTGTCATCCGCAACGGTGACGACACCGCTAGCGCACTGAATTGGATAGAGAAATATGGCATGGCCGCTGGTAGTCGTATCAACGTCGCAAAATCGGTGGCGATGAACATCGGGGTCGGATTGTCTGAGAACAGTGTCACCCCCTTACAGCTCAGAGATAATTTGAAATGTCTCGGCATTGATTTTACAGACGATATACGACGGACCGCTGCTCACAACTTTCGACGGCTTTTACGGAATGTTCGAACTGGAATTGCCAACAACCGCCTATGAGCCCTGGACATCGTCCAAAGGACCCAGTATGTTAACACACATTTAGCGTCACGCATTCCGCACATCGCCCAGATATTACCTATACCGGTGATGTTAGCTCGCCGTATACTTGCGGCTTTTGGGTCCTTCGTGAGTTCAGGAATGCTTTTCAAGATCAAATATGAGATCTCACCCTTCCCCCGGATCGGAGAGGGCTTGGCCTTTATCACGTTCATGACAAAGCGGTCGCCCTATTTGTGAGCACATTAGTCAAACTATGGCACCGCCGTCCAGACAGTCTGACGAGTTTGTTAATAGAAGAACTAGCACCGCCCTCCCTGTTGCCACCTGTGCCGATACACCTCGTCCCCTCCTCGCTCTTCTACATCGGTGTCTTTTACCTCGAACTCAGTTACGTTCGACTTGCCTAACCAGCGATTCAACTGGCGACGGCAAAGACGGTTTATAGGGTCCTGCGACGTGGACGACCCGATAACGTCGTGGAGAGGAAGCACCCGAACGTCAACTGGCGAGTAGTGTGGAGGACAATTCACCACGTAACACTGGACACTGACGTCACGGCGATGTGGTATATCACTGTCAACGGTAAGTAGGTGACCAGATCAAGGCTACATGCGATCCACATGGTAGACTCACCCACGTGCACGAGCTGTGGCGTTCAAGACAACGATGAACACCGTCTTAGCTGTGGCGAGTCTACGGCAGTGTGGCACTTAGTGAGGCAAATGTCGGCATACTTCCTTCGGGTAACGCCGAATCATATCGACCCCAAGACTATCTTATTCCCGGATGAGACGTATTACCCACGCACTAAAACTAATGCAATGACGTGGCTTCGTGGACATGCAGTGCATTATTTGTTTCAAGACGGCACTAAGGACACTTTAGACTTTTGGAACTATTTGCAGGAACGACATTGCAAGATCCTCCGTAACCCAAAATATCGACAATATTTTTCCAATTTTTTGTGGAGTGCATTCCACGACCCTCCACGTAGCTGGAACATCACGGGTAAGAGAAGCTAAAATTACAAGACGATGATAGAACACTACACGGTACAAAGTGGGATCTACTTTCATCATTACGAGAAGTCATACCTGGATGATACAGCAGATGGAGAGTTTCGTTGTGAACCCTCACACTCTGTAGCAGTATTTGCCCCATTTCCTCTTTTCGTCCCCGGTGCTAAAAGGTCTTCGCAGTTTTTATTTCCCATCTGGTGCAAGATGTAGCACTGGTTAATGGTGGTATGGATTCCACCCTTCAGTTTTGTTTCATGGTTTCCTTCGCCCCGCACTTTGCTCTCTTTCTTTATGCCTTTTTCTACAACTAGTAGCATGGTTTTAGTTATGTGCGTCCCCAACTCGACGCAACGTGTGCACTTACTAGTTTTCAGTTCCTTACTGTTTAAAAAAAATATAAAAAATTTTAAAAAATTAAAAATAAATAAATGAATAACAAAATTTTAAAAAAAGCGCTAATGCGCTGCTTCCTGGACTCGGGTATGCGCGGCGGCCCCGGATCGAATCCGCCTGGCGGATTAACGACAAGGGCCGATGTGCCGGCCAGCCTGAATGTGGTTTTTAGGCGGTTTTCCACATCCCGCTAGGTGAATACCGGGGTGGTTCCCATGTTTCGCCTCAGTTACACTGTTCGCAGACATCTGCACACTTTCGCACTTTTCCATGGATTACACTCGACACAGACAGTTGGGGTACACTAATTCTGTCCTGGGGGGTACGGGTTGGTGGCAGGAAGTGCATCTGGCCACCTGTTAAACATTAACATGCCAAATCCGATTAACGATGGCTGACCCTGTGTAACTGCAGGACAAGGCTCAAGTGATAGATAGGTCTGTATGAGCCACAAAACGAGCTGCGTTGGTCTTCACGAAATAATTGATTCCTCTTATCTGTTAATTCAGGTTTTGGTGCTGCGTAAAAGGTTAACAGCTTCAGAAGAGTCACAATGACTGGCTAAAATTTTTTTTTATTTTTTCCATATGTTGTAGAGTGAAACTTGTTTATGTCGCTTCCTAGGCAGCCTTAGATGCTGCCGCCGTCGAACGCAGTCAGTGGGGGCCTACGCTCTCTGAGGGGTGCCCCTAGTGCAACAACACAATATTGATGAAAAAGTGTTTTCTTTAAAAAATATTTTTAATTGTAGATCATGCTCTATTAAGTAAGAAGAAGTGGAGCCTGGGCCCGTCAGGTTGGAGAATAGACAAACTAAAATTGTTTTTTGATGATTTTGTTTTTTCTGTTTTTCTGTAAGATACGTTGGTATACATGCTGTGAAATTGTCATGCTGAAAGTCCCCTTGACAAGGGATTGATTGTATCCTTGTGATAATTAATCTCTCTTATGGAATTGCACTTTGATTTAAGGTGAAGTTTAAATTCAGTTGAGGTATAATTTCACTAGCTGTGCCAATTATTTTCACGGTACAAGATTGATTTTGTTTGACATTCAGGCATTCATATATAAATATTCTATCTTTCTTAAGAATTTAGGGCTCATCTCATGTGGCTCCGAACTATAAATTCATTGTTTGTCAGTTTTAATTTTTTCATTTTATTGTTACATTTTATTTAAATAAAGTTCACCGGCTAGGGACCGATTATTGCACACTGGAAAAAAGGGTGTAGTTACAGTGATCAACCAGAAGATCATGACCACCTACTTAATAGCCGGTATGGCCACCTCTGGCACGAATAACAGAGGAAGCGCGTAGCGGCATGAAATCAATGAGGCCTCCTTCGTAGGCCCCGTGAGGGAATTGGCACCACATCTGTGCACACACAAATCACCTAATTCCCGTAAATACCGGAGAGAACGTCGATGTGCTCTGACGCCACGTTCACTCACATCCCAGATGTATTCGATCGGATTCAGCTGGAGGGCCAGCACATCAATTGGAAATCGGCGCTATTCCTTGTAACATCGCACATTATCTTGTTGAAAAACGCCGCTGCCGTCGGGAAACATGTTATGATGGGGTGTACGTGGTTTGCAACCAGTGCACGGTACTCACTGGCCGTCATGGTGCCTTGCACGAACTCCACTGGACCCATGGATGCTCACATGAATGTTCCCCTGAGCAATGAGCCGCTGCCGGCTTGTCTACGTCCCGCAGTGTAGGTGTCGAGGACTTGTTTCCGTGGAAGACGACGGATCGGCATGATGCATAAGATAACGAGATTCATCAGACCGCGCAACGCTTTCCCACTGCGCCAGTGTCCAAAGCCGATAGTCAGGTGCTAGCTTCAGGTGTTAACTTGGCACACGCATGGGTTGTCGGCTGCAAAGGCGGATCGTTAAGAGTGTTCAGAGTTCCGTGTGTTCAGACACACTTGCACTCTGCCCAGCATTAAAGTCTGGCGTTAGTTCCGCCGCAGTTCACATTCCATCCTATTTCACCAGTCTAGCCATTCTACGACGTGCGACATCTATAGAGATGGGTGGCAGCCCAAGCCCATGATGTCTGGACGTGGATTCACCTTGCTTTCACCACGTATTAAGACACTCGCCATAGCACTCCTAGAACACCCGACAATTCACAAAGTTTCCGAAATACTCGTGCCGAGCGTCCAGGGCATCATAACCTGCCCTCGGTCAAATTCATATAAACGTTCAGAAAATACAAGAGTTCTTTTTCTCAATACTTCTGACATGTTTTCTTCGTTTTGATAAATTTCATCGCTACTACGTAAGTCTCAATGTATCATATCGTGAGCCTAATACTTTCGAAAATTTTTTGGCTTACTATTTTTTCTAATTTATAGCGTAATGCTAGACACTTGCTTCTACACATTCTGCCTTCACTATACCCTACGATGTCCAATATCTGTAATTAGGGATGGCCTCCCAACCTCACGACGTCTGTACATGGTTCCGTGACGTGTTGAAGAAACTCACCACAGCACACCTCAATGACCCGTGAAGTAGTGCAGTTTCCGAAATGCTCATGCCAAGCCTCCAAGCCATCACTGAGATACATCGAGCACTTTTTCTATTCTACTCAGCGACAGCACGCTCACTGATACTAGATGCATCCGCGAGTGTCTGACTACCAGTCTTTCCCCGCCAGGTGACGCTGCTATCGCCTGGACAGGTTTATATCGATAGTAGGTCGGTGGTCATAATGTTCCGGCTGATAATTGTACATCATATCCTTAAATGTGTCTGGTCTTTCTGCTCCCGCAGCCCTGTGCTCTCCTATCACCTAAAATCGTTACAACAGGCAACTCTGCGCTATACCTTCATTTGCCCCCCCCCCCCCCCCCTCACCTCACTGGTAGGATGTGTCAGTGCACAGCGCGCGACAGCTGGCATAAAAAGAGAGGGCGGCGTCGGAGCTCACCCGTCGACGAGCGGCGAGTCGGTGAGGAGGCGTCGCACGGCGTCGAGGCGGGCGTCGAGCCGCAGCGCCAGCGTCACCAAGCACAGCGGCGCCGACGCCACCCCCAGCCACAGCAGCAGCGGCGGCCACGGCGGCCGGCGTCGCATCGCGCCCCGCCTGCAACCGCCACGCTCTGTACACATCACAACAGCAGCACCACCGCCTACATCTGACACCTAAGTAAATCCTCTGAAATACAATGAACTGAAGGCATCACAGATACTGGAAAAAGTAAATACACTACTGGACATTGAAATTGCTACACCACGAAGATCACGTGCCAACGACGGGAAATTTAACCGATAGGAAGAAGATGCTGTGATATGCAAATGATAAGTTTTTCAGAGCATTCACACAAGGTTGGCGCCGGTGGCGACACCTACAACGTGATGACATGAGGACTATGGCTCATACACAAACAGCAGTTGACCGGCGATGCCTGGTGAAACGTTGTTGTGATGCCTCGTGTAAGGAGGAGAAATGCGTACCATCAAGTTTCCGACTTTCATAAACGCCAGATTGTAGCCTATCGCGGTTGCGCTTTATCGTATCGCGACATTGCTGCTCGCGTTGGTCAGATCCAATGACTTTTAGCAGAATATGGAATCGGTGGCTTCAGGAGGGTAATATGGAACGCCGTGCTGGATCCCAAAGTTTTCGTATCACTAGCAGTCGAGATGACAGGCATCTTATCCGCATGGCTGTAACGGATCGTGCAGCCACGTCTCGATCCCTGAGTCAACAGATGGGGACGTTTGCAAGACAAGAACCATCTGCACGGACAGTTCGACGACGTTTGCAGCAGCATGGACTATCAGCTCGGAGACCATGGCTGCGGTTACCCTTGACGCTGCATCATAGACAGGAGCGTCTGCGATGGTGTACTCAACGACGAACCTGGGTGCACGAATGACAAAACGTCATGTTTTCGGATGAATCCACGTTCTGTTTACAGCATCATGGCGGTCGCATCCGTGTTTGGCGACATCGCGGTGAACGCACATTGGAAGAGTGTATTCGCCATCGCCATACTAGCGTATCGCCCGGCGTGATGGTGTGGGGTGCCATTGGTTACACGTCTCGGTCACCTCTTGTTCGCACTGACCGCGCTTTGAACAGTGGACGTTACATTTAAGATGTGTAGCGACCCGTGGCTCTACCCTTCATTCGATCCATGCGAAACCCTACATTTCAACAGGATAATGCACGACCGCATGTTGCAGGTCCTGTATGGGCCTCCCTGGACACAGAAAATGTTCGAATGCTGTCCTGGCCAGCACATTCTCCAGATCTCTCACCAATTGAAAACGTCTGGTCAATGTTGGCCGAGCAACTGGCTCGTCACAATACGCAAGTCACTACTCTATATGAACTGCGGTATCGTGTTGAAGCTGCATGGGCAGCTGTACCTGTACACGCCCTCCAAGCTCTGTTTGACTCAATGCCCAGGCGTATCAAGGCCTTTATTACGTCCAGAGGTGGTTGTTCTGGGTACTGATTTCTCAGGATCTATGCACCCCAATCGCGTGAAAATGTAATCACATGTCAGTTCTAGTATATTTGTCCATTGGATACACATTTATCAACTGCATTTTTTCTTGGTGTTGCAATTTTAATGGCCAGTAGTGTACTTGGTGCAACAACAACCAATTTCAAATAGCAGAAAAAAAACTTATCTACCTACTGATAATGGGAGCATTATTAAGAAACCCAAGAATCAGACTTGAAAATACCACCATAAAACGAAAATGTACGACAAGATACTTCGGAATATATGTTGACGGAAAAATTTCAGTCATTATTTGTGGTGTGAATTCAAAAACGTCTTGCAACGGCCTTTCCAAAAGGCAGGGAACACTAACTACCGCTTTCCACCAGTTTTATCCGTTAATTAAATGCATCATAAATAATGTATAGCTCTGTATCAAAATAACAGCTGAGCTCATTGGTGGGAACTATAACAGATACGGATCGCACAGCAATGCAGTAACAAGCTGCGGCAATCACATAGCCTAACTATGAACACAGGGCATGTTGTCAGAGGAACTTTCACTCGTCAGCGCCATCTACCGTGGCAACGATGCATTTCCGGTCACATGTTTACAGGACCTTTTTTCCTCCATTTCTCGTTCGGAATCCGTCCCTGCAGGTTGTCGGCTTTAGTAATATTCACCCAGTATAAATTATTTCCACTGGCAGTGCACATATAGGATAATGACTACGACGTAAACAATTTAGGCACACATTTGAATGTAATAAGCTTATTATTTACTTATTTTTGTCTGATTTATTGTTAGAGGGAACATATTGTCATTTGTGAATATTCCATTATGTAGGCAATTCTGATGTTTTGGTTGATAATGGAAGCAAGATTTGAGAAAAATCAAGACACATTCATGAGATTTGTTGATCTGGAAAAAGCGTTTGCAATGTTAAATGAAGCAAGATGTTCGAAAATCTGATAAAAATAGGGGTAAGCGATAGGGAAAGACGGGTAGCACACATTATGTATAAGAACCAACAGGGAACAGTAAGAGTGGACCACCAAAAACCAAGAGCTCGGATTAAAAGGAAGTAAGACAAGGATGTAGTCTTTCGCTCCTGCTGTTCAGTTTATACTTCGAGGAAGCTATGATGAAAATAAAATAAAGCTTGAAGAGTGCAATTAAAATTCAAGGTGAAAGGGTATCAATCATAAGATTCGCTGATGACATTGCTGTCCTGAGTGAAAGTGAAGAATAGTACAGAATCTGCTGAATGAAATGAACAGTCTAATGAGTAAAAAATATATACTGAGAGTAAATCGAAGAATACCGAAAGAAATCAGAACTGCGAGAAACTAATATTTCGCGTTGGTAATTACGAATTAGATTAATTTAAGGTATTCTGCTACCTATCCAGCAAAATAATCCACGACGGAAGGAGCAAGGAGGACATAAAAATGGACTATCACTGGCAAAAATGGCCGTTCTGGACAAGAGAAGTCTACTGGTCTCAAACATAGACCTTGAGGAAGAACTTTCTGAGAATGTACGTTTGGAGAATAGCACTGTATGACAGCGAAACGTGGACTACGGGAAAGCGGAAAAAGAAATGAATATAAGCATCGAAGCATTTGAGATGTAGTGTTACAGAAGAATGTTAAAAGTTAGGTGGACTGATGTGATTAGGAATGAGGAGGTTCTTCGCAGACTCGTCGGGGTAGGGATATATACAAAACCCTGACAAGAAGTAGGGACAGGACGGTGAGACATCAGGCAATAACTTCCACTCTATTAGAGGCAGCTGTAGAGGTTAAAAATTGTAGAGGGTGACAGAGATTCGAATACATCCTGCATATAATTGAGGATGTTTTGATAATCTTTGGGAAGTTTTACTGTACTATTACGAAACTGAAAGGCATTTTTTTTCTTTTTCTTTAACAGATCTGAAGACACTTGTTGGTCATTAGAAACGGTTATCGATTGCAGTTTATTGTGACCACATCTGTTAATATTGTTGTATACTCATGATCAGTTCAACTATTAATAATATTTTTTGTAAATATTAAACTAAGAAAACAGGTAATTACGAAAAAACATCTAAAAATTCAACTGCACTACTGCCGATAGAAAGCATTTCCCAATTTCATCAGCTGGTTTTGAGAACTCCTGCACATGGAATAAAATCTGTTAACTACGATCACTCTGCACGTGTAACGAAATAAAAATTTCTTTTGGAGGCGTGCGGCCAGCAATTAAGCGCACAATGGTACATTGTCTTGATCGCTACTCACATTTTACTTCCCTCAGGCAAAACGCGTTTCATGTCAAAGAACAATAAAAGGCGCGGCCAAGACCTTCACATTTATCGTTGATAGCTGCTCTTGAAATGTTCCGCCATCTTCATCGACTTCACATGATTTATTTATACGTAGCTACTGTAACTTGGCTGCGCTGTTAACCGATTTGATATCGTGACAGGACAGCTCAGTTCAGTTCTCTTTTCAGACTTTGCAAAGCCAGAAGAACTTTCACGGGTGCACAGGTGTACAAAACGCAGAGCCATAAGCAGCTGCAACACGTAAGAGGCTCTGCAGTATTTCGTTTACGATTATAGTAATCTATTGTGTGTTGCATTATTTGTAACACGATGAGTAAAGCGAAGTTCTTTGAAACGGCAAATAAAATGATACAACTAGTGAGTCAACCAATAGGTTAAAATGAAGACACCGTCAAGTTCAGATACACGACAAACTAGTCACAATTGATAGCAAGTAGATACCTCCTTAGCTTTTTCTCACTTTTTGTTCTCACTTTCCAGTTCCTAGGTAATCAGGTGTGCAATTTTCCTACATATTTCTTTTGTTCACAACTGACGCCATCCGGTCATCACTCTAACAGGGATCGCCATTCACACCACACATCCAGTGTACAAATTCTCTTTTGGACTCATACGGTGGATGCAGATACAAGAACGCTAGTATCTAAGTCACATGACACGCGAAGTATTCCATTTCCCCCATTTAAAAAGAATCCTTCTTCGGGCCGCACCCGCGCCCACACTCCTCTCACTCCTTCCCTGTGTCTCTGTCCCAGAATTTATTTCTGATTTTGTTCCTCATTATGACTTTACACATTTATGTCACTGTGTGAGAATTGCACACAAAGATTATTTGTTTTAGACATCACCTGAAGATGTTCACTTAGCACTAAACTCGTTGAGTCATGATAAACCTGGAACCGCGCGGCCGCTACGGTCGCAGGTTCGAATCCTGCCTCGGGCATGGATGTGTGTGATGTCCTTAGGTTAGTTAGGTTTAAGTAGTTCTAAGTTCTAGGGGACTGATGACCTTAGAAGTTAAGTCCCATAGTGCTCAGAGCCATTCGAACCATGATAAACCTGATATAAAACTTTGGTGGTTTCTATCAACATCACATTATTGCATCGTGGTGGCACAAACTGATCAAAATTATTTCCTGGCAAACAGCACACCCAGTTATTTGCGCCGTTTCCAAATGACGAATTGGGTCATCTTAGTAGACAAATAACACACACATCAAAATATGTTTTGCATCACTCCAGTTCCCAGAACTCCTGAAGTTAGACGTTGATTGTGGATATTGTATCACAGACAATGTCCCTTCGAGTGTTCAGAGATGTCACTAAACCCGCCCAAATATGTAAACAACCATGCTTGAGTAGTACCTATTAGACGGAGAGGGTCCGACAGCCGATAAATTCCAGTCATTCTACCAGGAAGGAGGTACACGGCTCGTATTATCTGTAGTTCAACCATGATTAGACGGTCAATCCGGCGGTTCGATAGCGTCCACATTGTTACTTTGTGCCAGGAAGGGCTCTAAACAAGGCAAGTGTCCAGGCATCTCGGAGTGAACTAAAGCGATGTTGTTCGGACATGGAGGAGATACACAGCGACAAGAACTGTCGATGACATGCCTCGTTCAGACCGCCCAAGGACTACTGCTACAGTGGATAACCGCTGCCTACGGAATATGGCTCTGAGAAGCCCTGACAGCAATAATACCATGTTGTATAGTGCTTTTCGTGTAGCCACAGAACATCGCGTTACGACTCAAACTGTGCACATTAGGCTGCATGATACGCAACTTCACTTCCGACGCCCATGGCAAGGTCCATCTTTGCAACCACGACACCATGCAGCGCGGTGCAGATGGGCCCAACAACACACCGGGTTTTACCGCTCAGGATTGGCATCAAGTTCTCTTCACTGATGAGTGTTGCATATGCCTTCAACCAGACAATCGTCGGAGACGTGTTTGGAGGCAACACGGTCAGGCTGAACGCCTTAGGAACGCTATCCAGCGAGTGGAGCAAGGTAGAGGTTCTCTACTGTTTTTGGGTGGCATTATGTGGGGCCGTAACGCCTTTACGATACGTGAATTCCATCATCCTCCGACCGATAGTGCTACCATATCGGCAACATACTGGCGAGATCTTCAGATTAACGACATCGCTCGTTTAGAGTGGCCAGCATGTTCTCCAGACATGCACCCTGGGATCGATTGAAAATGGCTGTTTATTGACGACGTGACCCACCAGCCACTCTAAGGGATCTACGCCGAATTGCCGTTGAGGAGTGGGACAATCTGAACGAACAGTGCCTAGATGAAGTTGTGGATAGTATGCCACGATGAATACAGGCATTCATCAATTCAAGACGACGTGCTACTGGGTATTTGAGGCATCGGTGTGTGCAGCAATCTGGACCACCGCCTCTGAAGGTCCCCCTGTATGGTGGTATAACATTCAATGTGTGGTTTTCATGAGGAAGGCGGAAATGATGTTTATGTTGATCTCTATTCCAATTTTCTCTACAGGTTCCGAAAGTCTCGCAACCGATGTGATGGTAAACTTTTTTTGATGTGTGTATTAAAAATACAGGAAGACATGCATAAAGATTGTCAACTCTTGGCGAAAAGATGCCCTGAAGCTCAAGATCGGTAATTATTTTGCTTTCCCTGCATTAAACACACAAATTTTTGCTTAACTGTCACTGCTGTTACAATAAACATTTCAGCGTGTCCCAACCGTAAGAACGAAATTCACAGGAGTAACGCTAAGAAAGTTCAGAACTTCTGAAGAGGTCACTGCCTAAAGAACACTATTCCAATCGATTCTTGCAACACATACCGATTAGTCGGTGCTCGAAACTCCTCTCGGACTCAGATATCCTCCATTACCTGTTGGCTGCATTCGAGTCTCAGTCTCGCTTTACAGTTTTACCCCTTAAAGCTCCCTCAAGTAGCATGGAAGCTGTTCTCTGGTGTCTTAACACAAGTCTTGTCATCATGTCTCTTCTTGTTCTTCTCCTCAATGATTTCCACATGTTCTTCTCCCGCCTAAATTACGGAAACCGTCATTTCCTGTCTTATAAGTCTATATAGTTTTCAGAACCCCTCTGTAGCATCCCATTCTCAAATACTTCGATTCTCTTCTTTTCAAATGGTTCAAATGGCTCTGAGCACTATGCGACTTAACTTCTGAGGTCATCAGTCGCCTAGAACTGAGAACTAATTAAACCTAACTAATCTAAGGACATCACACACATCCATGCCCGAGGCAGGATTCGAACCTGCGACCGTAGCGGTCGCTCGGTTTCAGACTGTAGCGTCGAGAACCGCACGGCCACTCCGGCCGGTCTTCTTTTCAAGTTCCCTCACCGTTCATTATTTGTAGAAATATAATTCTGTGCTCAGATTTTTTTGTTCCTCAAATCGAGACCGGTGTTTGATACCAGCAGCCTTCTTATGGCAAGAAAGGCGTGTTTCCCGCTGCTATTCAATTTTGTTTGCCCTCGTTGCTTCGTTCGTCACGTATTTTACTTCCAAGGTAGCGGAATTTCTTCACTTTGTCTACTTCCTGGCTTCAACTTTGATATTAAATTTATAGCTAATCTCATTTCTGCTACTTCTAATGAACTTTCGACGTTTTTCGGTCTACTGTCAATCCAAAATGTGTGCTGCTTACACTTCTCATTCCATTCAACAAGCTCTGCAATACTTTCAAACTGTCACTGGTAGTTGTAATGTCTTCAGAGAACCATATCACTGATATCGGTCCATCCTGAGTTATTTCCGTCAGTGCTTCTAAGATGTATAGATGTCAGAGTAAGGGCGAAGGACTGATCCCTGTCTTATGCCATTACCAATCGGAGCACTTCGCTCTTGGTTTCCCATTCTTGTTTCCCCCTCAATTTTTGTTCTTATTATATATCATCCGTCTCTCCCTACACCTCATACATATCTTCCTGAGGATTTCGGACATCCTGCACCATTTTACATTGTCGAACGCTTCTTCTAGGTCAACAAACCATAATGAAGAGGGTCGAGTTCGGAGTAAAGGTTTGCAGAATACATCCGGGTTTGGTTCAGGATAGTTCTTTAACGAAGACAGAATATTACCTGCATCGTTTTCTACTACTGAGAGCTATTGCACTTTGTCATCAATGTGATGTAAAGCCTAATTCTTCTTGCTTTAGATCCACCTTTATTGTGCAGCACTTTGTTTCAGAATCAGCATCGAATTTCGAAAGTGCTTGCATGTGACAAAGTATTTTGACTGTCAGTTAATAAGGAAGTACATTGCTGCCATTTAAAACTGCAACGTCATAAACTCAAGATGCGGCAAACAGCCCGCATCTCGTGGTCGTGCGGTAGCGTTCTCGCTTCCCACGCCCGGGTTCCCGGGTTCGATTCCCGGCGGGGTCAGGGATTTTCTCTGCCTCGTGATGGCTGGGTGTTGTGTGCTGTCCTTAGGTTAGTTAGGTTTAAGTAGTTCTAAGTTCTAGGGGACTGATGACCACAGCAGTTGAGTCCCATAGTGCTCAGAGCCATTTTGCGGCAAACACTGGCGTGAAGGATACCGCATGCTTAGAATGCCAAACATGAAGATTTCTGTGCAAAGTAACCCATATTCAATTCATGAAGAATGATTACGCAGTTGTTCTTTGTCAGATGATGATGGTATTGTTCGTGTAAGTAACGTATCTACATTCGACATACAGGATCGTGGTCTAACCAGCCCGCGGTTTATCGTTCCGCTGTGCGGCTGTAAGGTGACACAATTATTCATGTAGCGTCACCCTACGTTCGTATTATTACACTACTGCCCATTAAAATTGCAAAACCAGGAAGATAACGTGCTACAGACGCGAAATTTAACCGAGAGGAAGAAGATGCTGTGATATGCAAATGATTAGCTTTTTAGAGCATTCACACAAGGTGGGCGGGGCGCCAGTGGCGACACCTACAACGTGCTGACATGAGGAAAGTTTCCAACCGATTTCTCATACACAAACACCAGTTGACCGGCGTTGCCTGGTGAAACGTTGTTCTGATGCCTCGAGTAAGGAGGAGAAATGAGTACCATCACATTTCCGACTTTGATAAAGGTCGGATTGTAGCCTATCGCGATTGCGGTTTATCGTATCGCGACATTGCTCCTCGCGTTGGTCGAGATCCAATGCCTGTTAGCAGAATATGGAATCGGTAGGTTCAGGAGGGTAATACGGAACGCCGTGCTAGATCCCAACGGCCTCGTATCACTAGCAGTCGAGACGACAAGCATCTTATCCGCATGGCTGTAACGGATCGCGCAGCCACGCCTTAATCCCTGAGTCAACAGATGGGGACGTTTGCAAGACAACAATCATCTGCACGAACAGTTCGACGACGTTTACAGCAGCATGGACTATCAGCTCGGAGACCATGGCTGCGGTTCGGTTACCCTTGACGCTGCCTCACAGACAGGAGCTCTTGCAATGGTGTACGAAACGACGAACCTGGGTGCACGAATGGCAAAACGTCATTTTTGCGGATGAATCCAGGTTCTGTGTGTTACGACTCGTGGCTCTACCCTTCATTCGATCCCTGCGAGACCCTACATTTCAGCAGGATAATGCACGACCGCATATTGCAGGTCCTGTACGGGCCTTTCTGGATACAGGAAATGTTCGAGTGCTGCCCTGGCCATCACATTCTCCAGATCTCTCACCAACTGAAAACATCTGGTCAATGGTGGCCGAGGAACTGGCTCGTCACAATACGACAGTCACTACTCTTGATGAACTGTGGTCGTGTTGAAGCTGCATGGGCAGCTGTACCTGTACACGCCATCCAAGCTCTGTTTGACTCAATGCTCAGAGGTGGTTGTTCTGAGTACTAATTTCTCATGATCTATGCACCCAAATTGCGTGAAAATGTAATCACATGACAGTTCTAGTATAATATATCTGTCCAATGAATCTCCATTGCTTCTTGGTGTAGCAATTTTAATGGCCAGTAATGTAATTGCAAAATACATTTGTAATTCCACATGTTGCCTACGATCAAGTTAGGACCTAAAGCTGTTCACTTCGGTTTGTGAAAAGCTGTATTTTTTCCGTTTATTAGCCACAGCAGCCTAAAATAGAGACGGCGGAGGGACGCAAGCATTCGGCCTTCGCAACAGCCGTAAACGTGTACCGTTAATTGGACTTCATGGCCGATGCAGCTACTACCCAAGCGCTGTCTCCGCCTCGGGGCTAGCCACGTTAATACACTCCTGGAAATGGAAAAAAGAACACATTGACACCGGTGTGTCAGACCCGCCATACTTGCTCCGGACACTGCGAGAGGACTGTACAAGCAATGATCACACGCACGGCACAGCGGACACACCAGGAACCGCGGTGTTGGCCGTCGAATGGCACTAGATGCGCAGCATTTGTGCATCGCCGTCAGTGTCAGCCAGTTTGCCGTGGCATACGGAGCTCCATCGCAGTCTTTAACACTGGTAGCATGCCGCGACAGCGTGGACGTGAACCGTATGTGCAGTTGACGGACTTTGAGCGAGGGCGTATAGTGGGCATGCGGGAGGCCGGGTGGACGTACCGCCGAATTGCTCAACACGTGGGGCGTGAGGTCTCCACAGTACATCGATGTTGTCGCCAGTGGTCGGCGGAAGGTGCACGTGCCCGTCGACCTGGGACCGGACCGCAGCGACGCACGGATGCACGCCAAGACCGTAGGATCCTACGCAGTGCCGTAGGGGACCGCACCGCCACTTCCCAGCAAATTAGGGACACTGTTGCTCCTGGGGTATCGGCGAGGACCATTCGCAACCGTCTCCATGAAGCTGGGCTACGGTCCCGCACACCGTTAGGCCGTCTTCCGCTCACGCCCCAACATCGTGCAGCCCGCCTCCAGTGGTGTCGCGACAGGCGTGAATGGAGGGACGAATGGAGACGTGTCGTCTTCAGCGATGAGAGTCGCTTCTGCCTTGGTGCCAATGATGGTCGTATGCGTGTTTGGCGCCGTGCAGGTGAGCGCCACAATCAGGACTGCATACGACCGAGGCACACAGGGCCAACACCCGGCATCATGGTGTGGGGAGCGATCTCCTACACTGGCCGTACACCACTGGTGATCGTCGAGGGGACACTGAATAGTGCACGGTACATCCAAACCGTCATCGAACCCATCGTTCTACCATTCCTAGACCGGCAAGGGAACTTGCTGTTCCAGCAGGACAATGCACGTCCGCATGTATCCCGTGCCACCCAACGTGCTCTAGAAGGTGTAAGTCAACTACCCTGGCCAGCAAGATCTCCGGATCTGCCCCCCATTGAGCATGTTTGGGACTGGATGAAGCGTCGTCTCACGCGGTCTGCACGTCCAGCACGAACGCTGGTCCAACTGAGGCGCCAGGTGGAAATGGCATGGCAAGCCGTTCGACAGGACTACATCCAGCATCTCTACGATCGTCTCCATGGGAGAATAGCAGCCTGCATTGCTGCGAAAGGTGGATATACACTGTACTAGTGCCGAAATTGTGCATGCTCTGTTGCCTGTGTCTATGTGCCTGTAGTTCTGTCAGTGTGATGATGTGATGTATCTGACCCCAGGAATGTGTCAATAAAGTTTCCCTTTCCTGGGACAATGAATTCACGGTGTTCTTGTTTCAATTTCCAGGAGTGTACAATGGGAGGCAACAACGTGCCGGCCGTCTAGAAAGCACTGATGCAAAGGCGCAATGGCTACCTGGAGGAATGTCTCACTTAATTCTTTCGAGCCTGACTCTTTTCTGGAGGAAGGAAAATTTTTCTTTATGTGGTAATGCGCTTATTGCGATTTTTTGATGATTTTGGATGCAAGCTTTATACAAAAATATCTACCCGTTTTCAAAACATATTTCGTACGTTTGTCTTCCTTTTATGGACTAAAATAACTGCTGTAATAAACGGTAAAATGTTCATTTAATAATTACCATGCAAAATAACAATAACAATAACCCGATGTGTAAGGCGGGTGACCTTGCGTGGGACTTAGCCGCAGAGCGAGGCTGCCGCGCAACACGCGTCCTAGTATTACTAGACGCGTGTTGCAGAGTAGTTCACTTCCGGTCCGCCATTGCTCTCTCGGCGCGCGCTGCTTCCTGCCGCGCCTAGGGCAACGCCCAGAAGCTTATCGCTCTGACGTCATGGGCCTGTCGAGTCTCGCTCGTGAGATCTCCGTTTTGCTCATTCGACTCGAGGCAGCCGCACGATACACACATTCGCACGGCAGCCATTGAAGTAGTTACTTAAGGAGGCTAAGCACAGCACATATAATTTAATAAGTAATGTCCTTAGTGATGTATGTAATGAATCACTGGCACAAGAAGTTCCCCCAGACAGATTAAAATATGCAGTAGTTAACCACATCAAAGCACAAAAATGATTATCGTCCAGTTTCCTTACTTACATCTTTTTAACAATATTCGAAAAAGTATTGTACTGAAGGGTGGTCTCACATTCAAGCAGAAACCACTTACTTAGCGTATCACAATTTTGTAACCAATTTGTGTGTGTGTGTGTGTGTGTGTGTATGTTTGTGTGTGAGTCTCAGAGAGAGAGAGAGAGAGAGAGAGAGAGAGAGAGAGAGAGACAGACAGACAGAACGCAAAAAGTTTTATTGAATATTTCAATGTTGGAAGTGTAGAGTATTTTAGTGGGGAAGAAGAAATCACAAAAGAAGTACCATAGGGTTTAATTCTGGGTCCACTCCTATTCCTTATCCACAGTCCTGTCAGATGAGTATGACCACCGCCTATGTTCTACGTCAACGTGCACTATCCACTCTCAGACGGCAGATGGCAGCACTAGAAGTAGACGGTATAAAGGGTGGTCCATTGATAATGCCCGAGCCCAATATCTAACGAAATAAGCATCAAACGAATAAACTACAAAGAACGAAACTTCTCTAACTTAATGGGGGAAACCAGATGGCGCTATGGTTGGCCCGCTACATGGCGCTGCCATGGGTCAAACGGATATCAACTGCGTTTTTAAAATAGGAATCCCCATTTTTTATTATATATTCGTGTAGTGCGTAAAGAAATATGAATGTTTCAGTTGGACCACTTTTTTCGCTTTGTGATAGATGGCGCTGTAATAGACACAAACGAATAAGTACGTGGTATCACGTAACATTCCGCCAGTGCGGACGGTATTTGCTTCGTGATACATTACCCGTGTTAAAATGGACCGTTTACCAATCGCGGAAAATGTCGACATCGTGTTGATGTATGGCTATTGTGAGCAAAATGCCCAAAGGGCGTGTGCTATGTCTGCTGCTCGCTATCCTGGATGACATCATCCAAGAGCCCGCACCGTTCGCCGGGTAGTTAAGTTATTTAAGAAAACAGGAAGTGTTCAGCCACATGCAAATAGTCAACCACGATATGCAACAAATGATGATGCCCAAGTAGGTGTTTTAGCTGCTGTCGCAGCTAATCCGCACATCAGTAGCAGACAAATTGCGCGAGAATCGGGAATCTCAAAAACGTCGGTGTCGAGAATGTTACATCAACATCGATTGCACCCGTACCATATTGCTATGCACCATGAATTGCATGGCGACGACTTTGAACGTCGTGTACAGTTATGCCACTGGGCACAAGAGAAATTACGGGACGATGACATATTTTTGGCACGCGTTCTATTTAGCGACGAAGCGTCATTCACCAATAGCTGTAACGTAAACCGGCATAATATGCACTATTGGGCAACGAAAAATCCACGATGGCTGCGACAAGTGGAACATCAGCGACCTTGGCGGGTTAATGTACGGTGCGGCATTATGGAAGGAAGGATAATTGGTCTCCATTTTATCGATGGCAGTCTAAATGATGCAATGTTTGCTGATTTCCTACGTAATGTTCTACCGATGTTACTACAAGATGTTTCACTGCGTGACAGAACGGCGATGTACTTCCAACATGATGCCTGTCCGGCACATAGCTTGCATGCGGTTGAAGCGGTATAGCATAGCATAGCATAGCATAGCATAGCATATTTCATGATTGGTCGTCGAAGCACCATAGCATGGCCTGCGCGTTCACCGGATCTGACGTCCCTGGATTTCTTTCTGTGGGGAATGTTGAAGTATATTTACTATCGTGATCCACCGACAATGCATAACAGCATGCGTCAGCGCATTTTCAATGCATTGAGGTTGACGGACGTCATCTTGAGTGTTGTTGTTATGGTCTTCAGTCCTGAGACTGGTTTGATGCAGCTGTCCATGCTAATCTATCCTGTGCAAGCTCCTTCATCTCCCAGTACCTACTGCAACCTACATCCTTCTGAATCTGCTTAGTGTATTCATCTCTTGGTCTCCCTCTACGATTTTTACCCTCCACGCTGTCCTCCAATGCTAAATTTGTGATCCCTTGATGCCTCAGGACATGTCCTACCAACCGATCCCTTCTTCTAGTCAAGTTGTGCCACAAACTTCTCCCCAATCCTATTCAATACCTCCTCATTAGTTACGTGATCTACCCACCTAACCTTCAACATTCTGATGTAGAACCACATTTCTAAAGCTTCTATTCTCATCTTGTCCAAACTATTTATTGTCCATGTTTCACTTCCATACATAGCTACACTCCATACAAATACTTTCAGAACCGACTTCCTGACACTTAAATCTATACTCGATGTTAACAAATTTCTCTTCTTCAGAAACGCTTTCCTTGCCATTGACAGTCTACATTTTATATCCTCTCTACTTCGACCATCATCAGTTATTTTGCTCCCCAAATAGCAAAACTCCTTTACTACTTTAAGTGTCTCATTTCCTAATCTAATTCCCTCAGCATCACCCGACTTAATTCGACTACATTCCATTATCCTCATTTTGCTTTTGTTGTTGTTCATCTTATATCCTCTTTTCAAGACACTGTCCATTCCATTCAACTGCTCTTCCAAGTCCTTTGCTGTCTCTGACAGAATTACAATGTCATCGGCGAACCTCAAAGTTTTTATTTCTTCTCCCTGGATTTTAATACCTACTCCAAATTTTTCTTTTGTTTCCTTTACTGCTTGCTCAATATACAGATTGAATAACATCGGGGAGAGGCTACAACCCTGTCTCACTTCCTTCCCAACCACTGCTTCCCTTTCGTGCCTCCCGTCTCTTATAACTGCCAGCTGGTTTCTGTACAAATTGTAAATAGCCTTTCGCTCCCTGTATTTTACCCCTGCCAGCTTTAGAATTTGAAAGAGATTATTCCATTCAACATTGTCAAAAGCTTTCTCTAAGTCTACTAATGCTAGAAACGTAGGTTTGCCTTTCCTTAATCTTTCTTCTAAGATAAGTCGTAATGTCAGTATTGCCTCACGTGTTCTAACATTTCTACGGAATCCAAACTGATCTACCCCTAGGTCAGCTTCTACCAGATTTTCCTTTCGTCTGTAAATAATTCGTGTTATTATTTTGCAGCTGTGTCTTATTAAAATGATGGTTCGGTAATTTTCACATCTGTCAACACCTGCTTTCTTTGGGATTGGAATTATTATATTCTTCTTGAAGTCTGAGGGTATTTCGCCTGTCTCGTACATCTTGCTCACCAGATGGTAGTGTTTTGTCATGACTGGCTCTCCCGAGGCCGTCAGTAGTTCAAATGGAATGTTGTCTACTCCCGGGGCCTTGTTTCGACTCAGGTCTTTCAGTGCTCTGTCAAACTCTTCACGCAGTATCTTATCTCCCATTTCGTCTTCATCTACAACTTCTTCCATTTCCATAATATTTTCCTCAAGTACATCTCCCTTGTATAGACCCTCTATATACTCCTTCCACCTTTCTGCTTTCCCCTATTTGCTAAGAACTGGGTTTCCATCTGAGCTCTTGATATTCATACAAGTGGCTCTCTTTTCTCCAAAGGTCTCTTTAATTTTCCTGTAGGCTGTATCTATCTTACCCCTAGTGAGATAAGCCTCCACATCCTTACATTTGTCCTCTAGCCATGCCTGCTTAGCCAAGTCGATCTCATTTTTGATACGTTTGTATTCCTTTTTGCCTGATTCATTTAATGCATTTTTATATTTTCTCCTTTTACAATTAAATTCAGTATTTCTTCTGTTACCCAAGGATTTCTACTAGCCCTCGTCTTTTTACCTACTTGATCCTCTGCTGCCTTCACTACTTCATCCCTGAGAGCTACCCATTCGTCTTCTTCTGTATTTCTTTCCCCCATTCCTGTCAATTGTTCGCTTATGCTCTCCCTGAAACTCCGTACAACCTCTGGTTCTTTCAGTTTATCCAGGTCCCATCTCCTTAAATTCCCACCTTTTTGCAATTTCTTCAGTTTTAATCTACAGTTCATAACCAATAGATTGTGGTCAGAGTCCACATCTGCCCCTGGAAATGTCCTACAATTTAAAACCTGGTTCCTAAATCTCTGTCTTACCATTATATAATCTATCTGATACCTTTTAGTATCTGCAGGATTCTTCCATGTATACAACCTTCTTTTATGATTCTTGAACCAAGTGTTAGCTATAATTAAGTTATGCTCTGTGCAAAATTCTAACAGACAGCTTCCTCTTTCATTTCTTAGCCCCAATCCATATTCACCTACTATGTTTCCTTCACTCCCTTTTCCTACTGTCGAATTCCAGTCACCCATGACTATTAAATTTTCGTCTCCCTTCATTATCTGAATAGTTTCTTTTATCTCATCATACATTTCTTCAATTTCTTCATCATCTGCAGAGCTAGTTGGCATATAAACTTGTACTACTGTAGTAGGCATTGGCTTCGTGTCTATCTTGGCCACTATAATACGTTCACAATGCTGTTTGTAGTAGCTTACCCGCACTCCTATTTTTTTATTTATTATTAAACCTACTCCTGCATTACCCTTATTTGATTTTGTATTTATAACCCTATATTCACCTGACTAGAAGTCTTGTTCCTCCTGCCACCGAACTTCACTAATTCCCACTATATCTAACTTTAACCTATCCATTTCCCTTTTTAAATTTTCTAACCTACCTGCTCGATTAAGGGATCTCACATTCCACTCTCCGATCTGTAGAATGCCAGTTTTCTTTCTCCTGATAACGACGTCCTCTTGAGTAGTCCCCGCCCGGAGATTCGAATGGGGGACTATTTTACCTCCGGACACCATCATCATTTAACCATACAGTAAAGCTGGATGCCCTCGGGAAAAATTACGGCTGTAGTTTCCCCTTGCTTTCAGCCGTTCGCAGTTCCACAACAGCAAGGCCGTTTTGGTTAATGTTACAAGGCCAGATCAGTCAATCATCCAGACTGTTGCCCCTGCAACTACTCAAAAGGCTGCTGCCTCTCTTTAGGAACCACACGTTTGTCTGTCCTCTCAACAGATACCGCTCCGTTGTGGTTGCAGCTACGGTTCGGCTATGTATCGCTGAGGCACGCAAGCCTCCCCACCAACGGCAAGGTCCATGGTTCATGGGGGGAGGTCATTTTGAGTTTTTTTTGCATTAACGTGGTATTTACAGGTAATCACGCTGTAACAGCATGCGTTCTCAGAAACGATAGGATCACAAAGGTGCATGTATCATATTGGAACAACCGAAATAAAATGTTCAAACGTACCTGCGTTCTCTACTTTTATTTAAAAAACCTGTTACCATTAAAATTGTGAGCCATATGTCTGTGACTATTACAGTGCCATCTATCACTAAGCTAAAATAGTCTTCCAACTAAAACGTTCATATTTCTTTACGTACTACACGAATATGTAATAAAAAATGGGGGTTCCTATTTAAAAAACGCAGTTGATATCCGTTTGACCTATGGCAGCACCACCTAGCGGGTCAACCATAGCGCCATCTGGTTTCTCCCTTCAAGCTAGAGAAGTTTCGTTCTTTGTAGATTTTTCTTTTGACGCTTATTTCGTGAGATATTGGGCCAGGTCACGATCGATGGACCACCCTGTATAAAGCGTGTCGGGGGGATGGGGTAAACAGTGCAGTCGTTGCAGTAATGCTGAAACGAGCGATTTATCTGAAGTCGAATAGGGAATAATATTGGCTTCCAGGCTAAGGTGTAACCATTTCGGTTAGGGATAACTTTGTTTGCATGCTGCCATTGCTAAAGTATATCAGGCCGGGCAAAATGGCCTTATCCAAAACTGCCACCAAGGCTACCATGGTGCACCACAGGTCACGGATGACAGGTGTGAATGACAGCTGAACAGAAGTATACTGGCGAGTACACATGCATTTATTGAGCAACTGACCGGCCAGATGACCAAGAGGCTACCAACAGTGTCTCCTCAAAGACCGTTCGGCGAACTTTCCTGTGTATGGGCCTCCGTGGCATTCGCCTGTTTCATGCACCATTGGTAACTGATCTTCACCGGCGACGAAGGCTGGAATTTTCATGCAAATACCACAGCTAGACTTCCACGAGTGTGGACAGGCAGTCTTTTCAGATAAATCACGTTTTATACTTCACCAGACAGATGGCCGTATTCTGCAAGAATCATCAGAAGGATTCAGGCCGGAGGAGGGAGCGTTATGGTCTGGGGAATGTTTTCGTGAGATGGGTGACCTCGTCATTCTGGAAGGCACAGTGGATCAACATTAGTATGCATCTATCTTAGGGATCATGTTTACCCCTACTATGCAGTTTGTTTTTCTTCAGTACAATGACATCTACCAGCAGGACAATGCAACGTATCACACTGCTTGCAGTGTATGTGCGTGGTTTGAAGAGCACCAGGAAAAGTTACTGTACCCACTGGCTACCAAACTAGCCGCATTTAAACCCAATCGACAATGTATCAGCGCGATCGGGCTATTCACACAGTGGGTCCTCAACCGGGAACCTAGAGCAGCTGGCCAGGCACTGGAGTCAGCATGGTTCCACATTCCTGTCGGTACCTTAGAGAACCTCAACGACTCTCTTCCTGCACGTATCGCAAAGGTCGGTTCTGCAAGAGATGGTTATTCAGGCTTCTGACGCGTAGTCGCATGAATGGGGCCACTGACGCGTAGTCGCATGAATGGGGCCAGTGATATGAATGATCTTCCACTTAAATTCAACAGGCAGATTCAGCACTTTTCTCAAACTATACTAGTGTTATAATAAATCTCCTCAGAGAGAAAGCCACAGAAGAGATTGTTATTCGTGTTTTTCAAAGAACTATCGAGTGGTTCTCTGAAAGTGGACCCACGCTAAATTTTGAGAACACACACTATATTCAGTTCTGTACAACAAATGGAGTCATACCAACTACTTGTGTAGACCATGTACGGGATCAGTGAATAGGATACAATGGTTCAGATTTCTGGAGGTGTACATATTGATGAAAACTTCAACACCAAGAAGCATATTACTCAGCTTCTCAAGCAATTAATTTCAGCTACTTTTGTTCTTCGAATTCTAATCTCGGAAGCAAACGAATCAACCTCCTGAAGTATTTCCACGCAATAGTGTCCTATGAAATATTTTTCTGGGGCAACTCGTCACACAGAGAGAACTGATTGCGTAAAAGCGAGCAGTAAGATTTCAATCGCCGTCCTCATGTACGTATCTCTTCGTGGAGTTACGCATTTTAACTGCACTTTCGCAATATATATATATTTGCTAATCAAATTCGTCATAAATGGTTCAAATGGCTCTGAGCACTATGGGACTCAACATCTTAGGTCATAAGTCCCCTAGAACTTAGAACTACTTAAACCTAACTAACCTAAGGACATCACACACATCCATGCCCGAGACAGGATTCGAACCTGCGACCGTAGCAGTCCCGCGCTTCCGGACTGCAGCGCCAGAACCGCACGGCCACCGCGGCCGGCAAATTCGTCATAAACAATCGCGACTTTAACCAACAATGATGTTTATATCTACAGCATTAGCGGGGAAAAGTTATCTTGATTACCCATTATTAAAGCAGCAAAAATTTTTGATGATTTCCCCAACCACATAATATACACAACAGGTGTCAATGCAAGTTTTAATTTAATCTAAAATAATTTCTCATGGTAGCCCAGAACTAAACCTTGTTTTTGCGTTTTATTGCATAAGCGGAACGAAAAAATATTACGTTCATTAATGTTAACGCATATCATGTATACATATCATGTAAATTGACTCATTCGACATCATTTCGATAAAACAATCGTTCACATCACATATGCAGCATGTAACTGACCGACAAATTACCTAACTAAAAAACCGAAAAACAAGTTGAATTAGAACTACAATATATCTAAAGATGTTCTAAAATGGAACGAAATCGATAATAAGATCAAAAATGGTTCAAATGGCTCTGAGCACTATGGGACTTAACTTCTGTGGTCATCAGTCCCCTAGAACTTAGAACTACTTAAACCTAACTAACCTAAGGACATCACACACATCCATGCCCGAGGCAGGATTCGAACCTGCGACCATAGCAGTCGCGCGGTTCCGGACTGAGCGCCTGAACCGCTACACCACCGCGGCCGGCCGATAATAAGTATAAACACAATTTTAAGAAATGTTTGAAATCAGTTATTATCGAGAAGGCCTTACAGTTATGTCCACCCGCTGTCGGTTTGGATCATTTTACTACCACTGTTCTCATGCGTGATATACAGCCGCGAGTGATAGACCATTCGTTGTAGATAGGTTGGACAGTAAGTGCTGAAAAAAACCAACTCTCGTTGTGGTCATCACGTCCGATCACGACATTTATTTTCCAGCCTTGTGTCACATCTGTACATTTACCCACCTTACTACGCGGATTATGTGCAATCGACTGGCACATCCACACCACTTCACTGTAATTACTTATATCAGCGACGGAAACTGACGTAACAATTCGACAACATCTACAGCACTTCAGAGCGACCAGTGTGTTTTTATAAGGGAGCGTCCAATGTTCTCTCTGGTGAGCTTACATTATATTCTGGAGCGTGTATTTCGGAGAGTTTGTACTCGTATGCGGATGTACCTCTAATCAGCTAGGGCGCAATATTGCCGCAATCGCCGACCACTGTAGCCACCATTAGTGTAACATGTATCACAGAACTTTGGAAATCTTAGAGCACACAAAGGTGGTTTATTACTTGTAATAGCTAACTTTACTAAAGGCTGTGAGTTCTACTAAGCTGTTAGTAGAAATGTGGTGGAGATTAATGGGACTAACAGAAATGTGCTCTTGATTGTTAAAAATTCCAACATTGATTTAATGGAGGTGGGAGTTGGTAGCACTGCTTGCAATTCCTCCTCCCTCGTCTCACGTTGGACTTGCCCTCTCCTTCGCCATGTCCAACGTTCTACACTAGATAGTCTGGTTTTCTCAGTTACAACATTATGACATCACGTCACGGTCAAAGCATTGTTTTATGTATAGGGTGTTACAAAACGAGACCGTCAAACGTCGAGATGTTGTACAGGATGTCTTGAGGAATAAATTGAGGATAGGAATCCGTGTCAGGAAACGTAATCCAATGATGCTACAGAGTGTCAAAGTTATATGCGCGGGCGCCTGCTACCAGGCCACCCTTTCGGCAACAAACGTGACTGCGTGTGTTGACAGGCCGTAGGCGGAACGTCTCGAATTGTTGTTTCTTGTCCAGCGAATTATTTCCACGATCACCAATGGAGAAAATCCAGAAAACTGCTGCCTCCCCTGAAGGCGATGCTCTGTTGCCTCGGAGGAGGACGATTTCGGACACGGGTTTCCATTTGCGGTTTATTTTTCTGCTGTAAAGTTGTGAAACCTTCAGCATTTTTCGTTATGCAGAAGAAAAACTACGAATGGAAACCTGTGTCCAAAAGCGTCATCCACCAAGGCAACAGAGCATCGCATTCATAGGAGACGAGGTCTGTCTACCCATCAGCTAGCTCCATCTTCTCCAATGGCGATCGTGGCAAACAGTTACGATCTCTGAATAACAAACAACACTGCGAGAGGTTTCTGCTACGGTCTGTCAGTGTACAAAGTCACGTTTGTTGCCAAAGGGGTGGCCTAGCGGCACGCTCCGGTACCTATGACTTCTACGCTCTGTAGGAGGAGATTAGTGTTTAACGTCCCGTCGACATCAAGGTCATTAGAGACAGAGCACAAACTTGGATTATGGAAGGATGGAGAAGGAAATCGGCCGTGCCGTTTCAAAGGAAGTGTCCCGGCTTTTGCCTCAAGCGATTTAGGGAAATCACAGAAAATCTAAATGGGGATGGCCGGACGCAGGTCTAAATGTCGTCCTCCAAAATGCGAATCAAGTGTGCTAACCACTGCGCTAGCTCGTTTGGTCGACGATGATGACGACGGTCTATCCTCAATTTGTACTTAAAGATTCTGCCTGCAGCCCCTCGACGTTTGTCGGTATCGTTTTCTAACACCCTGTATCAGGCCGTGGGCACCGCAGCTGCTATCGTTTTCACCTCTGACGAGGAGCACAGTGATAAATTTTGATACGTGGAGGGCAAGTTACTCATAAAATTACTCAGTTGGAGTTGTGAAAGTCGTTCTTCAAATAAGACCAATATACCAACTCGGAAGAATTCGTGCACGATATCTCGGAAGAATTTTAATGAACCAAAGGCCAAACAAGGGAGCTTAGCCAAAGTAAGCCAACTATTTCGATGAACCATGTTAAGTAATCGCTGTATCTGCGTTGGTGGAGTGTAGTGTCGCAGATTAAACCTGTTGCAGGGACGGAGCTTCTAACTAAACCGGCAGTGGGAGTAAAGTTTGCACTCTAGGGTTCAGGGTGATTTAGTCAATCTAATAGCGTTAGCGGTCGATATGGCAGCTCGCAGAAAAATGTTCAATTACCAAGCTACTGTATTGACTTCTAGCACTTTCTCGCTTACATTAATTATGGAAGGTTTATACCTATCCTTAAGGCAAGTACAAAACAAACGAATCGAAATTTTTAGCCTATTAGGAATAAAGCTTGGCACATAGGTTCAGCGATTAAAGGCTTGAGACTGACCAGGTGAACCGACCACTAACTATGACATGATATTAATTACAGAATACATTATGTATTATTGTCAAGGGTTAAAATAGTATTAAGCTCTTATTCACTACAGCTGACATAATCGTCTTGAGAGATTTAGAAACTTTATTGATTTTTAAAATAATTCTCATTTATTGAGAACCCCTTGAGTGCGAGGTTGCAAAAGGCCAATGATGTTTACAGCATCCGACACCCTGTACGCTGTCTACCATTCAACGATAATATTGGTTGCTAATGACCACAGGGGGCGGGAATGGAGATATCAAATAGGGAGCAGATTTTGGAAAAATTTTTGATAGGTTCCTATGGGACCAAGTGCTGAGGTCACAGGTCCCTACGCTTACACAGTACTTAATGTAACTTAAACTATCTTACGCTAAGGGCAACATACAAACTCCCATACTCGAGGGAGGACTTGAACCTCCGACGGCGGGAGCAGCGCAAACTATGTCAAAGCGCTTCAGACCGCACTCCTGGGGAGCAGAGGATGAGGCTACGGAGTGTGGTTAATCTGCTTAGCCGACGAGTAATTCATAACAGAGCTACAGTGCCAGTGGTGTTGATACAAAGCAGAGCAATGGCAACGATAAACGAAGCAACTATTGCATCATGTCTGCGACAACAGGTGACGAAGTTGAGATTTTGTTAGAAAGGAACCCATGGAATTTCACGGAGTGAGAAAGCAGTGACAGATGAAATAGTAGCGTTTCTGCCAGATGATTCAGTGTAATGTGTAATGTCGTACACTCTCGACTGAACAGACAGTATTCAAGAGTAATACAATGATGACAGCGAGTGGACTAATGAGTGCAAACTTAGCTTACCACTTGGCGCACAAATGGACAAAACATCTGAACTGTCTTCTCAACCCCAGAGTGTTAAACATACATTCTATATAAATATGAACCTGGCTCTATAAATCAGCTAATATCATGTGCAAATCGAAGCAAAATCGTTAGAAATGCTGGTTTCACTTAACTAGAATGCATGAATTAATAAAAGTGAAAGTTTGGTGTCTATTCTAGAAAGACAAAACAGCTATTCTCTTTTTTATTCTACATATAATTTATCAACTGTGCTTACAGGGATCAAGTGATACACAACAATCATGCACAATTACTTTTGACACTCAGTAACAAAATATTTAACTATTGGACATATTGAACTGATGGTTATTGAAATCATCATCTCTACCCATGAAAAAAATTTTATCACAGGAAAGGATGATTAAATCTTCATTAGCTCATTTACATCTACAGTGTTATAGCTGGTCAATGCACTGAGTTGGAGAGAATAAATTTACTTTTTGAACCAGTGAAAAAACTCATGTATCAATGTGATGGTTGGTTAGTATCATACCTTTCGATGTACAATGGTCAAAGTGTATGTAAGTTGGAGTGAGCAAAATCTCGACTCAACATTTACTGTGGCCTAATGCGTGATGGTGCTTTACCAAGCAGCATCTGCAACGCCATTGTCTCCGTGCCGCATCTGAAACACTAATTCCCTACTCTAGTCTTGACTGAATTCAAAAAATGGTTCAAATGGCTCTGAGCACTATGGGACTTAACAGCTGTGGTCATCAGTCCCCTAACTAACCTAAGGACATCACACACATCCATGCCCGAGGCAGGATTCGAACCTGCGACCGTAGCAGTCGCACGGTTCCGGACTGCGCGCCTAGAACCGCGAGACCACCGCGGCCGGCGACTGAATTCACTCAGTCTCAACTTTTCTGTATTCCATAGAATGTTAAGTTTTTCTCTAGTCGAAATAATGGCTATTGCACACTCACTAAGGGTTGGAGCAATGTGCAAAATTTCTTTGAGCGCAAAAATTCTCGCAGGAATAATTAAATACCTCTTTGCTATCTGTCGCCACGATACGTGAAGCGTATCGTCCATACTTCGCAGAAAGCAAAGCTCTCAACGCCCTCGCTATTTTCTACACCCTTGTGCGGTCTGCCGCGAGACGAGAGAGATATCTAGAAATTTTAGTTCTCAAAATGATTTTATATAATGGGGATCTCACCACGTCTGCGTCGTCCAGTATGGCTTCAGCCAATCGCCATCTTGTTAGAGGTGAATTTTATTTTTCTTGCCGGCTTGTAGCGTAGCCCTGTTAAAGCCGTCCAGCCACTTACCCTCGGTCCTGGCCATATTTACATTAAAAGGAATAATGTATTGTTCTGGCCTTACCCCTTTCTGCACTGAAGCTCGCTGTTCTCTTGTTAAGTGGGGTTTTCTGATGCCATCAACCACCTGCTCGGTTAATCTTCAAAATGCGTTTCACTTTAACTTATATATTCATTCCCCTGTCTATATTGGTAGATATTGTTTTGTTAGTTTTCAGTACATGAGTTTACTGCAATTGCCTTTTTTTGATATAATACAATTATTATTTTCTGAGGATCTCATACTGTATAATACTGTCGTTATGGATCAACTCATGTAAGGTCCATAAAATCCAGACATCTTACACGATGATGTCCATTTTGTGAAGCGTAATACATAAATCCCACAGAAAGTTGATCTGTGGACCTCACGGACACTCATTTTCTGGTGCTCTCCTGTTGCACATAGTGAGTCATTGGCAACTAATGTTTTTGCCATCATAATGGTTAACACAACAGTGTCACATGAGCCTTACTAAAAAATGAACTTGCTACCTCTCACACATGCTTCCTTATCAGTTGCACATTTTTAATTAGCTTACACGCTTCGATACCCCTGGATCATCTTCAGTTGTAAGTAGTTCGTAACAGCAACCCATCTTCTAAACTCAGTAGCACAAATCAGTGTACTCTGATATGTACTTCTGTGTAGACAAGACAGGTTGCTGATGCAACTACTTAGATCTGAAGATCATCCAGAGGGATCGAAACATGTAATCTAATTAAAAATATGCAACTGAGACGAAACAATAAATGAGAATTACCTTAAACTTTATTATCATTCACTTATGTAAAGTGCTGCATAGCACAGCAAGGAGTAAAGAAGGCATCCCTGGGAACAAATTGTGGTGTATGCAGGGCTGCCCCCTGCATATTTGAACTACCACACTTACGTGTAGATGGAAGCTGAATAAATGAATTAAAATTGGTGCCACATCCAGGACTTGAATCCAGGTCGTCTCCTTACTAGCAAAGGTGCTAACCATTACAGCAGCGTGATATTGTAGCTGACATTCAGTCTCTTTCCACTTTTTAAACCGTCAGTACTGCTGAAGCTCTTCTATACTGGGATAGCACCCCAGCTTTATATGTAGTGGGGGATCATGTCTGTACATCTGATATAGGTGACTTATTGATCTGATGGAAATATATATTTTCTTAGAGAAATATGAGTCTCAACTTTATCCTTGATAGTGATGGAAGCTCAAGAAATAGATTAAAATTTGTGCCATCCCCGGGACTCTAACTGGGTTTCCTTGCTGTTAGGCGGATATGGTGACCATTACAGCACCTCAGTATTGTGGCTAAAGGCGAGAGTAGGCTAAAAGCGCGAAAGTATGTGTTAGGATGGGGTACAGAGTTGTCCTTTCAGCGCTGTTAGCCACAGCATCACTGTGGTGTAATACTTAGCACATATGCCTAGTAAGAAGGAGACCCAGGTTCTAGAGTCCCCTCTCCTTTCCAGTCCTAGTGTGCAGTCCTGCCAGAACCTACACATCACACCAGTCCTCAAGCTTCACACCTTCCACGTCCTCTCCCAAAGAAATTTCACCCTCTCCTGGACTATGAACGCCACAAACTCCACCTTACCAACTCTGCATCCACCTTACCCTATTGACATCCCTCTGAAGGGCTCCTACTTCCTCCGCTCCGCTTCCCTTTCGCCCCCACCCGTTCTCTGATGTACGGAACTTGGTATCAGTTATCCCTCTCTTCGACTATCCCTCTCCTCGACCACCATAGCCACGCCTGTGTGGTCACCATCTCTTACCAGTCATCAGTCCTCATTACCAACAATCTACCACCATACACCACCAGTCTCCTATCTCCTTCCATAACCACCCTCCTGTTCATGGGCAATTTACTGTCCCAGGGTAGGTCCTTTCCCAGTTTTGGTGATAGTGTATGGTGCTCCATGTTTAATGGTCATCGTCTCTCCAGTGTTTTTCCAGTGTTTTTTCAAGTGTTTAGTGTTCTTAAAGTGTTTTCTCAATTGTTCACATTTTTATCATTTTTAAGTAATTCGCAAAGATAGCATTATATTATTTACAGTCTCATATTATCATCACCTTCCAGAACCGTATTAAATTCATTAATACATAGCTCTGTTTTTTTTTTAAGCATGTAAGTTAGAGAGAAGCTCTACTGGCTGAAAGGCGGGTTGTTTGTACCACTGCCAGCGCACAAGAGTGAGGGAGCGGATGAAATAACAATAAGGGGAAAAAAGCAGGGAGAGCCAGCTACGTCCCGAGCAAAGAGCAACCAACTGTGGCCGCAACTCTCCGCTACGGACCTTCACTACCGTCCCCGCCTGCTCCTGCCTTTCCCGCTGCCCGTGAAGCTGCCGCCCTCGTTCTGAGCCACGCCCGACGCTGCACTCCAGTCAGCCCCTTCGAAGGCTCCGCTACGCAGTATTCGTTTCGACTGCCCACTTGGGGCGATGTCAGTACGGCACCTAGCTTGTCACCAGTTGTATGCCTATTGGCCCCTTACCTTGTAGGACCATCCCGTAACCAGTCGAGTGCCTATCCCAGTCTCGTAGAACCATGTCGTCCTATCACCTGCTGCTTATCAGGAGACTGCCTACGAGTTGCCAGCCTCGTAGGTCTGTCTCATTATTAGTCTTCCCTGTTCCTCAAGACCTAGCTTTTCCCAAATTGTACTGGCATTATTGTCAGAAGTTGTACTTAATTTGGTTCTCGTAATAAACAATGCTTATTTCAAAGTGTGTATCCCACTCAGGAAGCCTCAGTCTTCAGAAGAAGAATGCTTCAAAAATGTTGTGTTGTTTACTGAAAACTATTCCGGTATTTTGCTGCTAACATGATAATCACAGGACAGTTTCATAAACAAAACCATGACCGAGCTTTATCTTCTGCAGCTAGAGGGACATCTACACACGAAAGAAGGTAGCCGGCCGGAGTGGCCGAGCGGTTCTAGGCAGGTTCGAATCCTCCCTCGGGCATCGATGTAAGTGATGTCCTTATGTTAGTTAGGTTTAAGTAGTTCTAAGTTCTAGGGGACCATGGTGCACAGAGCCATTTGAAAACGAAAGAAGGTGCGCTATACAGAAAAACTGCAAGACGTGTGTAATGTTCCACATCTCCAACAACAACTGCTTATGGTCCGTTTGTCACAACCAGCTGCTAGGGCACATCTCATTCAGAGCTCAGGTACTGCACCCATTTCAGAGTTAATTCTTCCCATATATCTAACTGCAACAATCTTCCCATTGTCAAAGTCGCTTGTAGAAGTGGCTTTTCCCATTTGGTGTCCGTATCATAAGTCCGAAAGTCAATTTCATCATTCTCTCTTACACGGAAACTTTATTGCCAAGAACAAATATGCCATGCCATCATGTACTGTATCTCCTGGTTTTAAAAAAATGTAAACTAAATATTACGATAAATTTTATAAATAATAGACAAGTCACCAAGGAAGAAGAGAGAGAACTACAATGGACATGTTATTCCATCGACGCTTGCGCTTCCATGCATGAACTATCTTTCCTTTGTCTTTCACTTATCTGATGTGCTTGGATTTGGACCTAAGAGGACGTTCAGCCGTACCAGCTGATAATGTAAGTTGTACTTAAAACCCTAAAAATATAATGGTTATTTTGTCAAAGGAATTTGTGTATGTGGTTGGTTGGTTGTTTTGGGGGAAGAGACCAGACAGCGAGGTCATCGGTCTCGGGAAGGACAGGAAAGGAAGTTGGCCGTGCCCTTTCAAAGGAACCATCTCGGCATTTGCCTGGAGCGATTTAGGGAAATCACGGAAAACCTAAATAAGGATGGCCGGACGCGGGATTGAACCGTCGTCCTCCCGAATGCGAGCCCAGTGTGCTAACCATTGCGCCACCTCGCTCGGTGTGTGTATGTGGTCGATCAATTGATCGTCTGATACCTGGATTGTCTTAAGTAGATACAGGCCTTAACAAAGAATTTTCATTGTTAGGCGCCATATTAGAAAAATCTGTAACATTTTTCTTTTAGCTCATCTACGAGACGTGCCGTCGGTTATGACAATTAACCTTATTTCAGATCCAACGAGTCAAGAAGCAGCTACCAATAATTTAACAGCTTTACTTACAGATTTTCTTTATATAACGAGATAACATATCAGGCAGAAAAGGTCTGGTCACAGGATTCCAATTCCATTATAGGATTTCATTTGTAGGTGCTACTCTTGATATCTTATATTGGGGAATCGAGACGAAACCACGATGTTACGTATTACAGTAGTGTACATCGAACAGACTTTGCAAATATTCTCTGGTGCAATAAGCACACGACTTCAGACGAGCCTGGAATAATATCCGTAGTGTTGGGAAATAAGAAAAGGACAATTAATTATCGACTACCCTGAGAACTGAGCTTGTTTACTGAGTGCTTATACACGTCGGGCTAAATTGAACAACATATTACACTGTTAATAATATTCCTACATTAGTTATTTCTCTTTTATGCTGAGCCATTGCATTAATGTGTGTTTCTTTTTTATATAAGTCACGGCTCATATTCATTCCATTACATTAAACTTACAGCAAAGAAAAGGAGTCACAAATAAAATTTTTATTTCATTACATTACAACACCTTGAACCATTTTAGGCATGGTCGCAACCGACATTTGTTGTAGTATACAATCAGTTTGAAGAAACAATACTGGTAAAACTCGGTACCCTATGATGCGAGGAATTGTCACACTGCCTGCTCCACTTCAGCATTGGAAGTGACGTCCGCAGGGTGCGGCTACCAACGCAGGGAATAGGCAAGAGTCCGATGGAGCATGACTGGGGCTGCTGTCCAGGTGATGTAATCTCTCTCATCCAAAGCGACGACTCTGATCCTGTATGAACTTTACTGCAAGTGGTTTTGCGTTGTCGTTCGAGAGCACAACACTTTCACTCAATAGTCCTCGTCTCTTACGTCGAATGGCGGATCTGAGCTTGATGAAGGTGTCACAGTAATGTGCTGCGCTGATGGTCCCTCACTGGAGGAAATCAAGGACAATCACACCTTTCAAGTCCCAAAACAGTATGACAATAACCTTTCCTGCGGAAAATGACTGAATTTTTTCTTCATCTTGTGAAATAGCACGCTTCCACGTCGCTGAGGCGTTCTTTGGTTGGTTCAAATGGCTCTGAGCACTATGGGACTTAACATCTGAGGTCATCAGTCCCCTAGAACTACTTAAACCTGACTAAACTAAGGACGTCACACACATCCACGCCCGAGGCAGGATTAGAACCTGCGATCGTAGAAGTCGCGCGGTTCCGGACTGAAGCGCCTAGAACCGCTCGGCCACCGCGGCCGGCTGTTCTTTGGTTCTGGGGTAAAGTGGTACACCTATATCTCATTTCCCTCTCACACGTACCACATCGAGTGATCGAGGCTAATTCCCATTCTTGCAATCTTGTGATCCGTGGTCAGGTTCCTACGCACTCACCTTGCAGACACTTTTCGGTAACCCATCACATCAGCGAGCCTGTGATAGTTGGGGCAAATTCAATGTGCAGTGTGGACATTACGCTTGACACCATGATGTACCTGTCCGCTAACACCATGACCTGTACACTAGCAATGTTGTTTTTATCTTTGACTGTGGAGGGATGCCACTTTGACCTTCATCCCTCTGGCCCTGCCTTCCTTCTCTGAACATGCGCCACAAGCAACCAACCATTTCACGAGACATGACCACTGCAAAATACACGGTTTGTAGGCGTTCATAGAAGACTGACACACCAGTGGCATGTGCTCATTCATACCGTCTATAAGCACGTTCTTTCACTGGCGACAACGTTGTCGATACACGTCCGTCTGCGGTCGTGATGTGTACTCTAACAACCTCGGGCACGTCGGTCTGTTGCTACTGTCTCCTCCACTGCCAGCCCTTCCGTCACTGAAACAGCAATGTATGGATTCATATCGTGTTGCTTGGAGTACCATCTTCTCTATCAAAGACATTGACGAAACTTACTTTCGGAACGTACCTCTTAGACTGCATCCCCATTCGTCCCTGCTCCACTTATACGCCTTTACAGCATCACCTTCCTGTAACACTACCAAGTAGCATTCAGTCTCGAGGTGGACAGGGGGCGTAATGATTTGTCTGATCAGTGTACCTACATACAGTTGCTCACCATCTACATTATGGCAGTAAATACTGCCAAAACATCCGCGTTTTACCCCCAAATCCTCTTTGTCAGTGTAGTAACGTAGCCCTCTTGTGTCAAGAGGAAACATGAACTTTCATGTACCGGGTGATGAAAAAAATCAGCATAAATTTGAAAACTGAGTAAAGCACGGAATAATGTAGATACAGAGGTAAAAATTGACACACATGCTTGGAATGACATGGGGTTTTATTAGAACAAAAAAAAAGTATTGCTAGACCCGTGAAAGATCTCCTGCGCGCGTCGTTTGGTGAGGATCGTGTGCTCCGCCGCCAGTTTCGTCATGCTTGGCCTCCCAGACCTCAGTCCGTGCGATTATTGGCTTTGGGGTTACCTAAAGTCGCAAGTGTATCGTGATCGACCGACATCTCTAGCGATGCTGAAAGACAACTTCCGACGCCAATGCCTCACCAAACTCCGGACATGCTTTACAGTGCTGTTCACAACATTATTCCTCGACTACAGCTATTGTTGAGGAATGATGGTGGACATATTGAGAATTTCCTGTAAAGAACATCGTCTTTGCTTTGTCTTACTTTGTTATGTTAATTATTGCTATTCTGATCAGATGAAGCGCCATCTGTCGGACATTTTTTGAACGTTTGTATTTTTTTGGTTCTAATAAAACCCCATGTCATTCCAAGCATGTGTGTCAATTTTTACCTCTTTATCTACATTATTCCGTGATTTATTCAGTTTTCAAATTTATACTGACTTTTTGATCACCCGGTATTTTATCCCCTCCTCCTTTTATCTCCCTCTACCTCTGTTCATTTGCTTTTCATATTTTGCTTCTAAATCCACACGCTTTTTCTCACCGTTTGTTGCCTAGATTTTTAGTGCAGAGATGTGGTGGGATGCACTGATTTCACACTGGTTATTCATGAAACACCGGCTGTTAATGCATTTGGAGGAGGAGGATATTAGTGTTTTAACGTCCCGTCGACAACGAGGTCATTAGAGACGGAGCGCAAGCTCGGGTGAGGGAAGGATGGGGAAGGAAATTGGCCGTGCCCTTTCAAAGGAACCATCCCGGCATTTGCCTGAAGCGATTTAGGGAAATCACGGAAAACCTAAATCAGGATGGCCGGAGACGGGATTGAACCGTCGTCCTCCCGAATGCGAGTCCAGTGTGCTAACCACTGCGCCACCTCGCTCGGTGTTAATGCATTTGGCTTCCGTCGTTTGTGGACATCAATAATATCGCATAAACAGTTGAAGGCAGCGAATCGAGATTATTCAGTGAGTGCCGTTTCGTCAACAAGCGACAGTGATGCCATTTTTTTTTAAAAAGCCAGTAGTGTTATTTTATACCGAATTTACATTTACATGACAAAAAGGACCTTGCATCAATACAACGACTCTGTGGTAAGAGAAATGGAACTGCTCTCTAATGAACAATAATTTATCGCTTTTGTCGAATACTCCCATTTCGGCGACTAGTTTCACAGCAAATATTAACATACGTTTCATCAGTGGGGTCTACGCTTCAATAGCCCTTACATACAATTAAAATGATACGCTGTTCTATCGAAAATAACGTTCTACCGTAATTATGTATACAGATAATAATAATTTCGCTTGGTTCAATAGCATGGTGGAAGAGCTTCTATTGGACGTCACTTCGGCCACTTAGGTGTCCATAACCCACGCGGTTATCCAAACTGGGAAAGGACACCTACGTGTAATTTCTGCCAATTCCTCAGATCGTAGGGAATTGAAAGCTAGGTTAAAACGAAGACTGAAAAATCCGTGGTCCGACCGAAACACGATGTCACGACCTCTCGGATTTCAGGCACGCACTTTACTAGACCATGTGTGACCTCTATGTAGATACTTCATGTGTAAGTTCTGTTAAGAAAGACGGCGAGTACCAAAATATGTGATATACAGAGTCGTATCCTTTGACTATACTCACTTAAAAGCTTAAATTTTTTACAACGACAAGGAGACATAGACCTTAGTATTTGATATAAATGTAAACTTGATATCCCTCTCTGTTCCTGAGACAAAGACATCTTAACAGACTGACAGAGAGACAAACAACAAACTACAAGAAAAAAAATATAGTTACAAATTAACAATCTATATTCTCACCATAATTGTACCGTGGCTTCTTGCCAAATTTAACGATTCTAGGTCAACGGTAATTACCGTACAGGTTTCAGAAGTTAGTTTCCTACAATCAAAATATATGATATAAATGATGGTCAGGTCCTGCAGAAAGTGTCATCATTTCTGGCTCTAAGCCTGTCGTAGGTTGTGTTCCAAAAATGAACAGCATAGAGACACAAGTGATGACACTTTCTTCAGGACACTGCTCAAGATGATGATGATGATGTTTGGTTCGTGGGGCGCTCAACTGCGTGGTTATCAGCGCCCGTACAATTGCTCAGTCGAATTTCGCCACTTTCCTGGATGATGATGAAATGATGAGGACAACACAAACACCCAGTCATCTCGAGGCAGGCGAAAATCCCTGACCCCGCCGGGAATCGAACCCGGGACCCCGTGCTCGGAGACACTGCTCAAGCACATACAGTGCAAGCTGTTACTGATTTGCTTGACTGATGGGGCTGCTAAGTGCTATACCACTTATTGCACTCCCCTGACTAAGCCCACGTAAGTTCAACTCGATTTCTAAACTGAAGGAAACACTTCACGGCATTCGCTTCAGAACTGCTACCAATTCGTCGGGCAATAGACCGCGCCGTTCGAACTGTCAACACAACTGGCACCGCCTACGACTTCCACATCACTGGCAACGGGCTATACACAGTGCTGGTAACTACTTTGAAGATCAGTAAAACTTTGAAACACATATCTATTTTGTACGAGCTGTAAATAAATAGTTGCCACTATTAAAGTTCCAACCCTCGTATATGACTGTGGTAAGTCTTCAGTATCAATGGAACCACTGTGGGTGAGGAGAGGAGACAACTGAAAACGGCAAATTGTACAATGTGCGATTGTGGCGGACCATAAACAATTTCTTCAATAACTCTATTCGTTTTAATACTTTCAGGGTACTAATATATTGTGCAATACTATTCACACGCGGCAGCTTCGTTACCATGGAACATCATCAGAGTGTAAAACTGAACAGCGTTAACAACGGACGATCTACACGTGTTCGTTGGTTGGGTACATCTATCTTAAAGAAATTATTGCAATGTCATCAGATTAACAACGCACATGCTTTTACGAAATTTTAATTCAAAAGAGGGAAAGAAAATTCGTTCCTGTATGTATGAACCTGCCGAAGTGGCCGAGCGGTTCTAGGCGCTACAGTCTGGAACCGAGCGACCGCTACGGTCACAGGTTCGAATCCTGCCTGGGGCATGGATGTGTGTGATGTCCTTAGGTTAGTTAGGTTTAAGTAGTTCTAAGTTCTAGGGGACTGATGACCTTAGAAGTTAAGTCCCATAGTGCTCAGAGCCATTTGAACCATTTTTTATATGTATGAATACTATGGTACTCGCTGAGTGAAGTAAGAAAAAGTATGTCACCACTTTAGAAGTGTGCTATATTTGTGACTCCAACACAACGAAGAAGAGGTGTGTAAATATGTGGCTGTGTTAGTGTACTTGTGCGTGCGCGTTTCGGTGTGGGTGGGTGTGTGTGTGTGTGTGTGTGTGTGTGTGTGTGTGTGTTTCAGCGTTATTAATATCGACTGCCCGTCGTAGACAGCTTCCACTTTCACTGGTAAGTTTTCCAAATACACTCCTGGAAATGGAAAAAAGAACACATTGACACCGGTGTGTCAGACCCACCATACTTGCTCCGGACACTGCGAGAGGGCTGTACAAGCAATGATCACACGCACGGCACAGCGGACACACCAGGAACCGCGGTGTTGGCCGTCGAATGGCGCTAGCTGCGCAGCATTTGTGCACCGCCGCCGTCAGTGTCAGCCAGTTTGCCGTGGCATACGGAGCTCCATCGCAGTCTTTAACACTGGTAGCATGCCGCGACAGCGTGGACGTGAACCGTATGTGCAGTTGACGGACTTTGAGCGAGGGCGTATAGTGGGCATGCGGGAGGCCGGGTGGACGTACCGCCGAACTGCTCAACACGTGGGGCGTGAGGTCTCCACAGTACATCGATGTTGTCGCCAGTGGTCGGCGGAAGGTGCACGTGCCCGTCGACCTGGGACCGGACCGCAGCGACGCACGGATGGACGCCAAGACCGTAGGATCCTACGCAGTGCCGTAGGGGACCGCACCGCCACTTCCCAGCAAATTAGGGACACTGTTGCTCCTGGGGTATCGGCGAGGACCATTCGCAACCGTCTCCATGCAGCTGGGCTACGGTCCCGCACACCGTTAGGCCGTCTTCCGCTCACGCCCCAACATCGTGCAGCCCGCCTCCAGTGGTGTCGCGACAGCCGTGAATGGAGGGACGAATGGAGACGTGTCGTCTTCAGCGATGAGAGTCGCTTCTGCCTTGGTGCCAATGATGGTCGTATGCGTGTTTGGCGCCGTGCAGGTGAGCGCCACAATCAGGACTGCATACGACCGAGGCACACAGGGCCAACACCCGGTATCATGGTGTGGGGAACGATCTCCTACACTGGCCGTACACCACTGGTGATCGTCGAGGGGACACTGAATAGTGCACGGTACATCCAAACCGTCACCGAACCCATCGTTCTACCATTCCTAGACCGGCAAGGGAACTTGCTGTTCCAACAGAACAATGCACGTCCGCATGTATCCCGTGCCACCCAACGTGCTCTAGAAGGTGTAAGTCAACTACCCTGGCCAGCAAGATCTCCGGATCTGTCCCCCATTGAGCATGTTTGGGACTGGATGAAGCGTCGTCTCACGCGGTCTGCACGTCCAGCACGAACGCTGGTCCAACTGAGGCGCCAGGTGGAAATGGCATGGCAAGCCGTTCCACAGGACTACATCCAGCATCTCTACGATCGTCTCCATGGGAGAATAGCAGCCTGCATTGCTGCGAAAGGTGGATATACACTGTACTAGTGCCGACATTGTGCATGCTCTGTTGCCTGTGTCTATGTGCCTGTGGTTCTGTCAGTGTGATCATGTGATGTATCTGACCCCAGGAATGTGTCAATAAAGTTTCCCCTTCCTGGGACAATGAATTCACGGTGTTCTTATTTCAATTTTCAGGAGTGTAGTATAAGGATTCGGAGCTGACTAAATACTCAGTTTGGGAGCTGATACCAGATGTTTAGATATGTAAGATATTTCAGTTCAGAAAACACAAAACGTAATATCCTATGACTATAATAACAGTCACATCTGGAATCAGTCAACTGCAACAAATATATGGATGTAACAATCTGTGAGCATCTGAAGTAGAATAGTCACACAGACGGAATCGTAAATAAAGCAGGTGGTAGACTTGGGTTAACTGGTAGGATCATGGGAAAATGCACGCAATCTACAAAGAGAACTCATCCTACTATAATATTGTTCGAGTGTGTGGAATCCATACCAGATAGTATGAACAAAATGTGTGTGAGTTCCTAAGGGGCCAAACTGCTGAGGTCATCGGTCCCTAGACTTACACACTACTTAAACTAACTTGTGCTAAAAACAACACACACACACACACACACACACACACATGCTCGAGGGAGGACTCGAACCTCCGGCGGGAGGGGCCGTGCAATCCGTGATATGGCGCCTCTAACCGTGCGACCACTCTGCGCGGCAATAGTATGGACAGACTGTGTGATTTCCGCAGTGATGAGATTCAACCACATCATGTATTTCATTTGATGATGGCAAAACGAAACTGGTACCAACGTTTGAAGTTAATAAGACCGGGTTGGACAATAAATTATTTTCAGATTTGTCACTGGAGTGCGTCAAGCAGATGCTAATTCGTCTTAGACGCAGCTAGACATATCAAGTTATGTCATATACTAAGGTCCTTTCGGAGGGGATGGGGGGGGGGGAGTTGTAATAAACTCTACCTCCTAAATTAATGCAATCAAAAGATATGACCGTTTACGTCATTAATTTTTAAACTGCCAACATCCCTCAACGAAACCTACAGAATACGTCCCGTCGACCCACAATCATGAAATTTAGCAGTAAGTAAGGTTTTACAGTGCAAGCTATATAGAAAACCGAATATTGTTAATTTGCATTTATATCACCCGCAAAAAATTGTTTGTCATTTTCTATCTGTCTGTCCGTCTATTAAGATCCCTTTTTTCACAAGAACTACAGTAGCAAATACGAAATTACACCAAAATGTATGTTTCAGACTTAAAATTGAAACATTCTCGAAAGTCTCGGAAGTCCCGGAACCGATATCTAGCCAGTACAGAAATGGGTAACAGGCAAAAACGGCTGAGATTCTGTTACCGAGATGGCTGAATTATCTACGTACGTAACTAAGCTTGTACAGAAACACCAAAACACAAGTCTTACTCGCACTTGGCGAACTTTTTGTTACTGAGCCTTTATTTCAAAGTACCTTCAGTGGTCATTGTAACAATGAGGCTTTCGTTATACGGAGTGAGTCACCTAACGTTACCGCTGGATATATTTCGTAAACCACATCAAATACTGACGAACCGATTCCACAGACCGAACGTGAGGAGAGGGGCTAGTGTAACTGGTTAATACAAACCATAAAAAAATGCACGGAAGTATGTTTTTTAACACAAACCTACGTTTTTTAAATGGAACCACGTTAGTTTTGTTAGCACATCTGAACATATAAACAAATACGTAATCAGTTCCGTTTGTTGCATTGTAAAATGTTAATTACATCCGGAGATATTGTAACCTAAAGTATACTGTTCGACTGGTGTGTGTGTGTGTGTGTGTGTGTGTGTGTGTGTGTGTGTGTGTGTGTGTGCATGTGTGTGTGGGCGTGTGTGTGTGCGCGTGTGTGCGTGTGTGCACGCCTGTGTGCGCGTGTGTGCGCGCGTGTGCGCTAGTGTGTGCACGAGTGTGTGGGCGCGTGTGCGCGAACGCTCGCGCTCTTGTTCTGAATGAATCCAACCAACATAAAAAGGAAAACATACGAATATTCAATGTCAGTGGAAGTGCTGTGTACTACACTCGAACACCTATATGTAGAAGAACATTAGGAATGAAGTAGTGAACAGAATATAGTAATAACTGTAATTTAATACTGTTTAATAATAGTAATTTAATATACGAGAATTGTTTACGATCTTTCCATGCAGATTTGTAAGAAAACCAACATTATTGCACTGATATTGCTTTGAAATAAATAAAAACGCATATGATCTCAATAAGACTTATATTACAATTGTGAAAGATGGTTTATAACCCATATTATATATATCCTACTAGAAAACTTTCAAGAAATATTATTAAGTACAGAATGAAGTATACAGAACTTAATAATACATTGAGGTGACACGTCATCAGATAATCTATATGCACATATAGAAATAGCGGCAATATCGCGTACACACCGTATAAACGGGCAGTACATTGGCGGATGTGTCTTTTGAACTCATTTGATTCATGTGAAAAGGTTTATGACGCGATTATGGCCACAAGGCAGTAAATAACAGACACTGAATGCGGAATGGTAGTTGGAGGACGCACGGAACATTCCAGTTCGAAAACCGTTAGGGACTTCAATATTCCGAGGTCCACAGTGTCAAGAGTATGCAGCGAATACCAGATTTCGGCCATTACTTCTCACCACGGACATTGCAATAGTCGACGAGGTTCACTTAGCGGCCGAGTACAGCGGCGTTTCTGTAGAGTTGTCAGTACTAACAGACTAGCATCGCTGAGAGAAATAACGGCACAAATCAATGTGGGACATACGACGAATGTATCAGTTAGGGCAGTGCGGCAAACTTTGATATCAATGAGCTATGGCAGCACACAACCGACGTGAGTGCCTTTGCTAACGGCGACAAGTCGTCTGTAACGCCTCTCCTGGGCTTGTGACCGTATCCGTTGGACCCTAGGCTACTGGAAAACTTCGGCGTGGTCAGAAGAGTCTCTCTTTCAGTTGGTAAGAACTGGCAGTAGAGTTAGAGTGTGGCACTGACTCCACGAAGCCATGGACACAAGATATCAACAAGGCACTGTGCAAGTTGGTAACGTTTCCATGCTGGTGTGGGCTGAATTTACACGGAATAGACTTGGTCCTCTGGTCAAACTAAATCGATCATTGACTGGAAATGGTTGTGTTCCTCTACTTGGAAACCATGTGCAGTCATTCATGTTTCCAAACAACGATGTCAAATCACTGGGCCACTATTGTTCACAATTGGTTTGGAATGCATTCCCGATAATTCGAGCGAATGATTCTGACGCCAGATAGCGCGACATGAATCTCATCGAACATTTATAGCACGTGATCGAAAGGTCAGTTCGTGCAGGAATACTCCACCGGAAATCTTCCACAATTATGGACTGCTATAGAGGCAATATGGCTCAATATTTCTGCAGAGAACTTCCAGCGATTTACTGAACCCATACGCCGTCGAATTACTACACTACTTCGGGCAAACAGAGATCGGACACGATACTGGGGGGCATCCCATCGCTTTTGTCACTTCAGTGTATAGTACAGTACCCTATATATCACTGTGAGGAACTGCGAAGACAAGAGTAGACTAACAGCAGCGTGGTGAGGCACTGAAGCAGTCATTATTACAGCGTTATCTGTGCGAATGGAATTGCAAGACACACTGTCATGTGTTACGGTGAGAAATATCCTCTCCAACGCACTTAACAGCTGTTATCAAATTTCGGACGTACACGCGGAAGAGAAATTTTGTTCATCGCGACATTTGGACATAGCGCAATGAATAACAGACATTTTCTACCCTCATGAGCAGGGTTTCCTGCATGGGGTTGGAGAAAAATGCGTGGCCTTTAGTCGCAATGGTTCCTGTAAACGCCGAAGTGGTTGTCTTATATCGCCTTCGCGTACCTCTGCGCAGGGTACTGCCGTCTCTTGCTGTAGCGACGCATTAATTATTCCTCGCAGGCGCTGGATGTGGCCTTGCTTAATTAACAGTATCAATAACGATTAATGAGGCGAACCGCTCTCTGCGTCGACCGTCCCCCGGTAACAGGCGCACAGCAACTACACAGAGGCTACCGTTCATCTCTAGTATTTCTCTCAGTGGTTCATTATATGCATACTCAGAAACCGTCGCCAGCTACTGCAAATACGAAAATATTATGTGTCTCGACAACTATCAGAATACAGTACAAAAAATCTATTACGTAACTGACTAGATAAGTAAATGAAGAGCTACAAACTACTTTTCAGAACCAAAGGGGGACGACGTGGGGGAGGAAGAAGGTCTTCACGATAAACACATTTATGTGTATCAGCTCACTTCTTACGTTGAAGCTCTTATATTCAAACTGTAAACGTAACGAGTGCACATCAAAGGTACTGATACATAAATTCTTCTTTAGTGAAATAGATCCACTCGTATATTTCATTCCGACGTGAGATGGCAGGCCGAATGAGGATAAAACACGCCAGAATCACTCTAAATATTCAGGAGCTAAAATAATAACAAGAAAAAATCGGCGATTGGAAAAGAAAATATGGTTTTAAATGAATGTAAGCTACTTTAATATTCGAGTAAATGATTTTTACATTTATAAGCTTATATATTACACCGAAGAGCCAAAGAAACTGCTACACCTGGCTAATATCGTCTATGGCTCCTGCGAGCACGTAGAAGTGCCGCAACGCGGCGTGGCATGGACTCGACTATGGTCTCAAGTAGTGCCGGAGGAAACTGACACCATGAATCCTGCAGGACTGTTCATAAACCCGCAAGAGTACGAGGCGGTGGATATCTCTTCTGAACAGCACGTTGCAAGGCATCCTAGAAAAGCTCAATAACGTTCATGTCTGGGGAGTTTGTGTCCAGCGGAAGTGTTTAAAATTAGAAGCCACTCTGTAGCAGTTCTGGACATGTGGGGTGTCGCATTGTCCTGCTGCAATTGCCCAAGTCCATCGGAAGGCACAATGGACATGAATGGATGCAGGTGATCAGACAGGATACTTACGTACATGCCACCCGTCATACCACGGGATCATATCAGGGTCCCATATCAACTGCAAACGCCCCACTCCATTACATAGCCTCCACTAGCTGGGACAGCCCCTGCTGATGGTGTACACGAGTGTTCCTTTGGCTCGGAAAGCCCATATCGATGACGTTTCGTTGAATGGTTCGCATGCTGACACTTGTTGATGGCCCAGCACTGAAATATGCAGCCATTTGCGGAAGGGTTGCAGTTCTTTCACTTTGAACGACTCTCTTCAGCCGTTTTTGGTTCTGTTCTCGCAGGATATTTTTCAATCCGTGGCGATGTCTGACATTTGATGTTTTACCGGATTCCTGATATTCACAGTATACTTGTGAAATGGTTGTGCCGGCCGGAGTGGCCGAGCGGTTAAAGGCGCTACAGTCGGGAACCGCACGACCGCTATGGTCGCAGGTTCGAATCCTGCCTCGGGCATGGATGTGTGTGATGTCCTTAGGTTAGTTAGGTTTAAGTAGTTCTAAGTTCTAGGGGACTTATGACCACAGCAGTTGAGTCCCATAGTGCTCAGAGCCATTTGAACCACTTTTTTGAAATGGTTGTACGGGAAAACCCCATTTCATCGCTGCTCCGGAGATGCTGGGTACCATCGCTCGTGCGCCGTCTATAACACTACTTTCAAACTCACTTAAATCTTGATAACCTGCCATTATAGCAGCAGTAACCGATCTAACAACTGCGCCGGATCCTTAATGTCTTCAATAGGCGTTGCGGACAGCATCGCCGTATTCTGCCTATTTACATATCTCTGTATTTGAATATGCATCCCTATACCGGTTTCTTTTGAGCTTCAGTGTATAACAAAATAAGGTAAAGAACTGGCCATTTAACTTACAACAGCCAGAAGGTGACATAGTATTCCGCATACTTGTACATTCAAGAGATTAACTTTTCAGGGCAAACACACTAAACAGGTATGAATAAAGCATTTTTTTCCGTACATACAATTTTTACACTCCACAGCTGCCAGTAATAAGAAAGTAACGCCCTGACGTCTTAACTTCGTCCCGTCAGTTTTCCCCTACGTTACTTTCCTCGCTGATTCTCCAGAGAACCTTTTCGTTCCTTGTGAATTCATCTAATTTTCAACATGTTTCTTTTAATATCACTTCCCAATCGCTTCAATTCTCCTGCGGGTTGCCCTCAGATTGTGATTGATTTCCGTGGAATATTATGCTGCAAACATACGTTCTTAAATATTTCTCCATAAAATTAAGGCCAATATTTGATTCTAGCAGATTTCTTTTGGCCAGGAATGATCCTTTCGCCTGTGCTAGTCTGCTTTTGTACGTGCTCCATGCTCCGTTCGTCATGTGTTATTTAGTTTCCAAGGCAGCAGAATCCATTCACTTCATTTACTTTGAGGTGACCAATTTTGATGTCACATTTACCGCTTATCACTGTTTTAGTCTTACTATTCATTCCATTCAAGATATTCTAAAATTGTTCTTCACTTTCACCGACCAGAGAAATGTCTATACCGAATGCACTCACTTATTACACCCTGACTTTTAATCAAATTCTTGAAGGTATCTTTTATTTCCACCATTGCTGCTTACATGTATAGACTGAACGATAGGAGTGTCCTGGCCGACTCCCTTTTCAATCCGAGTGCTTTTTCCTTGGTCTTCCATTCTTCTCTCATCCTTTTTGTACATATTGTAAAGTGAGCCGACAAAAGTCATGAGATAGCAATAAGTAGATATAAGATGGCGGTAGTATCGCATATACAAGGTATTAAGGGCAGGGCATTCGCGGAGTTGTGATTTATGCTCACGTGATTCATGTCAAAAGGTTTCCGACGTGATAATGGCCGCGCGATGGGAATTAACAGACTTTGAACGCAGAATGGTAGTTGGAGCTAGACGCATGGAACATTCCATGTCGGAATTTTTTTTTGGGGGGGGGGACACGTGATCAGTCTTCTGACTGGTTTGATGCGGCCTGCCACAAATTCCTCTCCTGCGCCAACTTCTTCATCTCAGAGTAGCACTTGCAACCTACGTCCTCTATCATTTGCTGGATGCATTCCACTCTCTGTCTTCCTCTACACTCTAGTACCATGAAAATCGTTCCCTGATGTCTTAACAGATGTCCTATCATCCTGTTCCTTCTCCTTGTCAATGTTTTCCACATATTCCTTTCCTCTCCGACTCTGCGCAGAACCTACTCATTCCTTACCTTGCTTGTCAGCCCAAGGAATTTTCAACATTCCCTGCAGCGCTACATCTCAAATATTTCGGTTCTCTTCTGTTCCGGTTTTCTCACAGTCCATATTTCGCTAGCTTACAATGCTGCACTCCAGACGTATATTCTCAGAAATTTGTTCCTCAAATTAAGGCGAGTGTTTGATACTACTAGACCTCTCTTGGCTAGGATTGGCCTCTTTGCCAATACTAGTCTACTTTAGATGTCTTCCTTGCTCCGACCGTCATTGCCTATGTAGCAGAATTCCTTAACTTCATCCACTTCATGACCATATACCCAGAAGTTAAGTTTCGCGCTGTGCTCATATCTACTACTTCTCATTACTTCCGTCTTTCTTCGATTTAGGCTCAGCCATATTCTGTACTCATTAGATTGTTCATTCCATTTAGAAGATCATGTAATACTTGTTCAGTTTCACTCACGATTGCTGATTACAATGTCATCAGCGAATCGTATCGTTGGTATCGTTTCACCTTGAATTTTAATTCCACTCGTGAACTTTCCTTTTATTTCCATCATCGTTTCTTCGATGTACGGATTGAACAGTAAGGGCGGAAGACTACATCCCTGTCTTACACCCTATTTAATCTGAGCACTACGTTCTTGGTCATCTACTCTTATTATTCCCTCTCGGCTTCATCTACTCTTATTATTCCCTCTCGGCTCTTGAACATATTGTATATCACCCGTCTCTCCCTATACATTACCCCTATTTTTCTCAGAATTTCGAACATCTTGCACCATTTTACATTGTCGAACGCTTTTTCCAGGTCTTCAAATTCTATGAACGTGCCTTTTATTTTTATTTACTCTTTCTTCCATTATCAGTCCGGAACCGCGGGACTACTACGGTCGCAGGTTCGAATCCTGCCTCGGGCATGGGTGTGTGTGATGTCCTTAGGTTAGTTAGGTTTAAGTAGTTCTAAGTTCTAGGGGACTTATGACCTAAGATGTTGAGTCCCATAGTGCTCAGAGCCATTTGAACCATTATCAACCGCAAGGTCATAGTTGCCACTCTGGTGGCTTTACTTTCTCTAAAGCCAAACTGATTGTCATTTAGCACATACTCAATTTTGTTTTCCATTCTTCTGTATATTATTCTTGTCAACAACACAGATGCATGAGCTGTTAACCTGATTATGCGATAATCCACGTACTTGTTAGATCTTGTAGAACTGCGTGGTGATATTTTTCCTAAACTCAGATGGTATGTCGCCCGGCTCATATTCTACACACCAAAGTGAATAGTTGCTTTGTAACCACTTCTTCCAATGATTTTAGAAATTCTGATGGAGTCCTCCAAAGCTCTTTTAAATTCTGGTTCTAATACCGTATCCCCTCTATATTCTAAATCGACTCCTGTTTCATCTTCTATTACATCAGACCAATCTTCCCCCTCATACAGGCCCTCAATGTACTCTTTCCACCTATCCCATCTCTGCTCTGCATTTAACAGTGAAATTCCCGTTGTACTCTTAATGTTACCACCCCTGCTTTTAATTCCACCGGCGGTTTTCTGGAATTTCTTGTATGCTGAGTCAGTAATTAAGACAATCATTTCTTTTTTGGTTTCTTCACATTTCTCATGCAAGCATTTCTTCTTAACTTCCCTGTACTTCCTATTGATTTCATTCCTCAGCGACTTGTACTTCTGTATTCCTGGATTTCTCTGAACATTTTGTACTTCCTCCTTTCAGAGTTCAACTGAAGTATTTCTTATGTTACCCGTGATTTCTTCGCAGTTACCTTTTTTGCACCTATATTTTTCTTTCCAACTTCTAGATTTGCTCTTTTTAGAGATATCCACTCCTCTTCAATTGTACTGCCTACTGAAATATTCCTTATAGCCGTGTATATAGCCTTAGGGAAATTCAAACGTATCTCATCTTTCCTTAGTACTTCCGTATCCCACTTCTTTGCGTACTCATTGTTCCTGACTAATCTCTTAAAGTTCAGCCTACTCTTCATCACTACTACTGTCCTGGGTACGCCTTACAATCCAGTATATGATTTCGGAATCTCTGTCTGACCATGATGTAATATATCTGAACTCTTCCCGTACCACCCAGCCTTTCCCAAGTATACCTCCTCCTCTTGTGATTTTTGAACAGAGTATTCGCTATTACCAACTGAAATTTATTGCAGAACTCAATTAGTCTTTCTCCTTTCTCATTCCTCGTCCTAAGCCCATGTTCTCCTCTAACCTTTTCTTCTAGTCCTTCCCCTACATCTGCATTCCACTCCCCAATGACTATTAGATTTTCATTTCCCTTTATGTACTGTGTAACTCTTTCAATATCTTCAGATAGTTTCTCTATCTCTTCATCTTCAACCTGCGTCGTCGGCATGTGTACTTGAACTACCGTTGTCGATTCTGATGAGAAAAATTCTATCACTGGAATGTACACAGTAATACACTCTCTGCTCTACCTTGCTATTCATAACCAATCCTACTCCCTTTACACCATTTTCTGCTGCCACTGATATTACCCTATACTCATATGACCAGAAATCTTTGTCTTCTTTCCATTTCACTTCACTAATCCCCACTACATCTAGACTGAGCCTTCGCGTTTCCCTTTTCAGATTTTCTAGCTTCCCTACCACATACAAGAATCTGACATTCCACACGCCGAGTCATAGAACGTTATCCTTTCGTTGGTTATTCAATCTTTTTTCTGATGGCCACCTCCACCTTGACTGTCCCCTCGCAGAGATCCGAATGGGGGACTTTCACGGTATCTTTTGTCAATGGAGAGATACCAGGGCACTTTTACACTTAGAGGCCACATGTTCTGTGGATACACGTTACGTGTCTTTAATTCAGTGGTTTCCATTCCCTTCTGCATTCTCATGCCGTGATTCTTCCGCCTTAATGGACAGTTTCCCACCCCAGAAAAGAGAGTGCCCTGAACCTGTGCGCGCTCCTCCGTCCTCTTTGACAAGGCTTTTGGCATAACGAAGGTGACTTCTTGTGCCGTAAGTCTTCGGCCACCAACGCTGATTATTAATTAAAATTTAAGCAGTGGCTGGTTCGAATCGAGGACTGAGGAGTTTTGATTACTAATCAAAGACATTACCCCATGGACCACGGTTGCAAATCGTTACAGATTTTGAGTATTCCGAGGTTTAAAGTGTCAAGAGTTTACCGAGCATACCAAATTTCAGTATTATTTCTCATCATGTACATCTGAATGGTAGACGGCATTTACTTAACGATCCACAGCAACGGCGTTTGCCTAGTATTGTCGATGCTAACAGACAATCAGCACTGCGTGTAATAACCGCAGATGTCAATGTGGGACGCTCGACGAACTATAAGTTAGGACAGTGCGACGTAATTTCTTTTTAGTGGGCTATGGAAGCAGACAACCGACATGAGTGCCTTTATTAATATCTCGACATCGTCTGTAGTGCCTCTCCTTTGCTCGTGACCACATCGGTTGGACCCTTGACTACTGGAAATCTGTGGGCTGGTCAGACGAGTCCCGATGTCAATTGGTTAACAGCTGACGGCAGGGTTCGAGTGTAGTGCAGACTCCACAAAGCCATGGACTAAAGTTGTGAAGAAATCATTGTGCAAGCTGGTATTGGCTCCATAATGTGTGCTGTTGTTACATGGAATGGACCGCTTTCTCTGGTCTGAAATGATTATGTTCGGCTACTTGGAGGCCATTTGCAGCCACTCACAGACCTCATATTCCTAAATAACGATGGAATTTTTATGGATGCAATGCGCCATGTCAGCAGTCCACAAATGTTAGCAGTTGGTTTGAAGAACATTCTGAACAGTTGGAACGGAAGATTTGGCCACATATAGAGTGAAATGAATCACATCAAACGTTTATGGGAAATAATCGAGAGGTCAGTTCGTGCACAAAATCCTGTACACTTTCTCGGTTATGGACGGCTATAGAGGTGGGATGGCTCTGTATTTCTGCAGGGGACTTCCAACGACTTGTTGAGTCCATCCATGCCGCGTCGTGTTGTTGCACAAGTGGGGCAAAAGGAGACCAGACACAATAGCAGGAGGTATACCACGACTTGCCCGACCGGCTAGCCGCGAGGTCTAACGCGCTGCTTCCCGAGCGGGAAGGGCGTTCTGGTCCCCGGCACGAATCCGCCCGGTGGATTGGTATCGAGGACCGGTGTGCCGGCCAGCCTGTGGATGGTTTTTAAGGTGGTTTTCCATTTACCTCGGCGAGTGCGGTCTGGTTCCCCCTATTCTGCCAGAGTTACACTGTGTCGGCTATTGCTGCGCAAACACCGTTTCCACGTATGCGTGCACCGTAATTACTCTACCACGCAAACATTTGGGAAGGAATACACTCCTATGGTATGAGACGTTCCCGGGGGGAGGGGGGATAGCCTAGTGGCCGGATCGCGCTATAATCCTATGTTCGGAGTGGGGCGGCTTTGGGATTGGTGGACTGCTGTGCCCTGTTGTGTGGTTGTGAAACACTGAGCGCTACGGCAGGTCGAAGGCTCCCTGTCGTTTCTAGGTCCCTGGTTTAATAAGTACATACATACATACCATGACTTTTGCAACCTCACTGTGTATTGACATTCTTCCCCATAAGGCCACACCTATCATCCTGAGAATTCCGATCATTTTGCACCAGTTTACATTGTTTAACGATTTTTCTAGCTCGACAAGTCCCATGAACGTGTCTTGATTTTTCCTTAAGTTTTGCTTCCATTGTCAAGTGCAGCGACGGGACTGCTCCTCCAGTACCTCTAGTTTTTCGAAAGTCATGTGATCCTCCATTTTCTTTCCCATTTTTCTGTATATTTTCTATCTATATTATGCATATAATGAGAGATTATTCAATGTGTTCCTCGTTTATAAATCGTACATAAATGTTGATTCTTTGTGCGAAGTTCAAGTTACGCCTCTTGTAAGAAGGGGAGGCATCTACCATAGCGCGTCGCAGTTCGACGACCAGAGGATCGCAGTGTATCGGGGCTGCCCTTTATTGTTCCGTGATATTACTACTCACCTTGATCGGAATCGTTTGCCACGTGCATGTGGAAACGATATGTTCTCGTGGGACATACAGCTCTAAAGTATCTCAGTGACCTCACATGACTAGTGCACGAGATGTGTTGTTCGCTTCATTGCTACGTCGGAGATGCTGTGTCCCATCGTTCGTGCGCCGACTTTAACATCATATTCAAACTCATTTGAATCTTGATAACCTGTCATTGCCACAGCAGTAACCGACCTAATAACTGCGTCACGAACTTGTTGTCTTATATAGGCGTTGCCGACCGCAGCGCCGTATTCTACCTGTTTACGTATCTCTTTAGGAATACGTATGCCTACACCAGTTTCTTCGGTGCTTCACTGTATTTGATGCACTAACTTATTCCCTAGGCAGGATGGAATGATGGATGGAAAAAACGCCTCGAGAAAGGATAAATGTAACTGGTATGTATTCCTCAGAACACCCTGACGGAGGTGTTCGGTTAGAACGACTGTTGACAGGTCCCGTGCGAGTTGTAAGTTTTCTGATTTTCCCGACATTTTGTTTTCGCGGGATCTATTTGGAAGAAGTATATGTTGCTTCTCTCTTCTTGGGTCTCTTCCACTGATCTGCGTTCCTGCTTTATGTGGTTGTTTCACTGTAGGTCGCTCACAGTGGATACTTCTACATATTTTACGATACGTTCCCGTTATTTGTCGCCAGCGTAAAATGAACAGTAATAGGTCTTCCCGTCTGTTAATGAGCAGCGTATTAAAATTCTTTACGTTGACAACCGATCGCAAGTGCCTGTACAAAGCGATGATTTCCTTCAGTTTCCTTGAATTTCGTAACGAATTTCTGGGAATGAGACTTCCCTGTATTCGACAGTGATCAGGCTCTTGGAGGTCCCGACATTAGCCAGTACTATATTTTATGTACTGTAAACAGTAACGACACATTACACTTCCGTGACACATATCTATAGTCACATTTACATCTGACGAATTCTTTCCACTCAGAACGATGTACTGAGTTGCCGTTAGGAAGTCGCAAATTCGGTCCGAAGATGCTGTGTTCATTAAAACTGGGATATCCCCCTCCTTTCTCCAATTATGAAAAAAAGTAGTTCAGAACAATGTCATGCGAATTCTTGTCCTTGGCTGCCGTTTTAATTGTGTGACTACCTCTCTACAGCTGACAACTTCAAATATCTTTCATTTTTTAAAATTTATTTTTATGTTGATTTATTTTATTCAATCATCAGGCTTAAGACTGGCATTATGCTTCCCGCCACGAATATCTCCCTTGCGCAAGTCATTTCATTTCAAAGTAGCACACGCAGCCTACGTCTTCAATTAGTTGTTAGATATACTTCAGTCAGTCTTTCTCTACTGTTATTATTCCATACATGTCACAACAGAACTATGGAATTTATTCCCTGATGTTCTTTCATCATCATCTTCTCATTGTCTTTTGTACATTCATTTCATCTCCAGTTCTTCGGAGAACACTCATTTTTTTACTTCATCAGTCCGCCTAATTTATAACATTCTTCTTTAGGTCCACATCTCAAATGCTTCGATTCGTCTTTGTTCCGGTATTCCCACAGTCCGTGATTCACTACCTTACAATACTATGTTCCAAAAGAACATTCTCAAAAATTTCTTCTTCGAATTAACACCTATGTTTAACACTAACAAACTTCTCTATGTAAGGAAGGCCCTTTTTGCTTTGCTAGTCTGCCTTTTACGTCCCCCGTGCTTCGTCTGTCATGGATTATTTTGCTTCCTAGGTAGCAGAATTCCTTTCCATTCTTCCGTTTCGTGTCACCAATATTGATTTTAAGTTTCTAGCCATTTTCATTTCCGCTACTTCTTGTTACTTTCGTCTTTCTTCCGTTTATCCGCACTCCACATTCTGTACTCACTTAGACTGTTCGCTCCAGTCAACAGTTTCTGTATTTTTTTTTTTTTTTCACTTTCACTGAGGATAGCAATTCCATCAGCGAATCTTAACATTAGTATCCTTTCACTTTGAACTTTTATGTCCATGATTGCTTCTTTCACGTGTAAGTGGCATCGTTGGCCGGGAGGTCCTATCCGGGGAGCCGGCCGCGGTGGTCCAGCGGTTCTGGCGCTGCAGTCCGGAACCGCGGGACTGCTACGGTCTCAGGTTCGAATCCTGCCTCGGGCATGGGTGTGTGCGGTGTCCTTAGGTTAGTTAGGTTTAAGTAGTTCTAAGTTCTAGGGGACGTATGACCTAAGATGTTGAGTCCCATAGTGCTCAGAGCCATTTGAACCTATCCGGGGAAGTTCTGCCGCCACGTGAAAGTCTCGACGCCACATTAGACGACTTGCGCGCCGGTAATAAGGATGAAATGATGATAAGGACAACATAACACCCAGTGGACGACCGCAGAAAATCTCCAACCCGGCCGGGAATCGAACCCAGGCCCGCTTGCATCGGAGACAAGCACGTTATCACCCAGCTAAGCAGGCGGCCTTTGATGGGTATATTGAACAGTAGAGAGGAAGGACTACATCCCTGTCTTACACCCTTTTTAATCCGAGCACCTCGTTCTTGTTCTTCCAGTCTTATTGGTTCTTGTAAATATTGTACACTACCCGTCTTTCCCTACAGTTTACTTCTATTACTCTCAGAATGTTGAACATCTTGCACCATTTTACACTGTCGAACGCTGTTTTCTAGGTCGACGAATCGTATGAGCGTGCCTTGATTCTTTTTTCTGTATTTTCTTCAGTCTTTCTTCCATTATCAAGCGCAGCGCCAGTAACCGCCTCTCTGGTGCCTGTACCTTTCCTACAGCTAACCTCATTCTTATATAACTGGTGCTCAATTTTTTGTACATTATTCTTGTCAGCAACTTGAATGCATGAACTGTTGAGCTGATCGTGCGATAGTTCTCGCGTTTATCGCTCTTGCTATTTTGAGGTCTGATCTCAGATTCTACACATCAACTTGAATACTCATTTTATTGCTGCTTATCCCAATGATTTTAAAAATTCCAAGGAACTGCTGTTTATCCCTTCTGCCTCTTTCTGAAGTGAAGCGTTCCACAGCTCTTGTAAATTGTGGCTCTAGTACTGGATCTCTTATACCTTCCGTATCGACTGCAGTTTCTGTTTTTTACCACGTCTGCAAGGTGACAATGCCCACATCAATCGACACTTTGCATTTTTGAATAATCAATTAGGGTAGTAATGATGAGTAGGGGCATGGATATGAACAAATTTGCGGTTCATCGCGCTATAACAGAGGTAGCTAAGGGATGAGCAACGAGAATGTGCTGCATTGCGTTAAGTGCAAATAATTTTTGCGAAAAGAGTTTGGTGCGGGGTTGTAATCAGGATGCCGGTGGTGGGAAGCCAGCAGTGCTTTGGCCCGAAGGTCGAATGTTACAGCCTCCAGCACCCCAGGTGTGTTGGCACCACCAGGGCGGTCTCCAGCGCCATGGCTTTGATGCCGGCCGATAGGCAGGAGGCAGTTCCGGTGGAACACTGAGAGGCAAGAAGAATGTCTCCACAAATTGAATAAGGCAGGGAAACGCTGTTTCCCACTCGGCCGTGTCGCCTTGGGCTCACAAAAGCGTCGCGGGTGATATTGCCAGCAAGGAATGTACCTCCACGAATCCGTCACTCCACTTTTGAGCATGGGACAGAAGGTCAGAATGTGTCCCGTTAGATGCTGGCGCCAAGGAAGCGTATAGCTAGTTATTTGTACGAGCGATGACTCTCACATACGTGACGTAAGCGGTGTTTCCAACGCATTCACAGTCGAACGGGAGTAGTGCCCATTGGTGAAACATTTGTTAAAATGTTGCGATTGGACAGCCACACCAGCAAAGCGGCAGGCCGCACTAAATTTTTGATAGAAAGAAGACACATGCGTCTCTGCGTCTTTCCGATGAGGACGCAGTACTCTGTCCCAGGCGATGGAGAATGATTGCGGAGTAGCTGTGTACCTTACCCGGAACTCAAGGTAATTTCGAGGGGCTGTGTCGCTTACATGCGCCGCTGTGGTTGGAGAAGCATCACACCTGATCGGCGTAACAAAACGACGAGAACAGCCGGCTGGCGACCCTGTCGTGGTGCAGAAGAGCAGAACAGGTAATATACGCAGCTCCGGCCGTAGCACGATCAGCCTTGCAGTTCACAGTAGTTAAATGGATGGGATGGCCATTGACCTACTGAGTATCACAGAACATTCTCGCATTTGGTTTTTTTTTTTTTTAGGTACCAAACTGCTGAGGGCATCGGTCCTAGACTTGCACACTACTTAAACTAACTTTTGCTAAGAACAAACACACACCCATGCCCGAGAAGGACTCGAACCTCTGGCGGGAGCGGCCGCGCGATCCGTGACATTGCTCCTGAAACCGTGCGGCCATTCCGCGTGGCATCTGGCATTACTTCTGTGATTACATACAGATGGAAAGTACGTGACCTAGAATCTTGCGCTCTCATTCACTTAAGGGGAAGTGTCAATCCCCATCGCTAGGTTTCATAGTTTTTGATTCGTATTACACTCCTTTTTCGTTACTAAGATATTAATCTGCATACATTCAAGAGACATTTTGGTGGTTCTAACTTGATATTAATAATTTACATCCATCACTACTTTCTGTGAGGCAAGCGACCTCACCCAATTCGATTCTTCAACAGAGGCCTGTATTGCATAGTCAGATGTCATTAAGCGTACAAGAATAGCATTGGAGGGATTTATAACAGAAGTTCGAGTTCAGCAAATAGTTCATTTGCATATCGCCTCACGGTAGAGAAGGAAACTCGGAGGTCGCTTATCATGCTCTCAGACAATCCGTCGCCTCTTAGAGGCCTTCAGTGTGCTCTTTTCATGGAGCCATTTCTCTTTGGCTTTCCAGCGCTTCATATTTATTGAATTCCTATGTGATTTATGTTGCTCTGTACCAGTATTTCCTTCAAAATTTTTGTTATTCCTTCTTTTGTCTATCACTTATTTTTTCGTGTTATCCAAGGTTTCTTCAAAGTTACCTTTCTTGTAAGTAATACTCTTTTTAAAGACGTTTAGTCTTCTTCAACTGAACTGCCTACTGTAGTATATCGCAGTATCAACATTTTTAGCAAACTTCAAACGTCTCACTCTTCCTCAGTACTACAATATCCAACTTCCTACCACGCTGATTCGTCCGTTACGTTCTCTTTAATTGCAATATATTCTTCCTGTTATAACAGCATAATCTGGAAACTTACAACATGACGTGTTCTGTCGTCAGAGCCTCTGAGACAGGTGCTCTATAAAAACATGCGCTATCTTTAGTTCTATCAACCATCCAGATTAATTCCCATTCAGAATTTGTAATAACCTTATTATGCAGGGTAGAAGCGTTAATGGAGATGTGCTGCCACCATTAGCATCTAGGGTACCTTAACTTAATATATTTCAATCTCAGTTTAAAATTTCGCGGTTACCCTCTCATGTATCAGTTAGCTATCTGCTCACCATGTTGGCATTGCCACCCTTACTACGGTAGATTAATTTTGGGGTTAACTCGTGCATTCTTCCATAGTTAACAGGTATTATGTTGAAATATTCTCTTTTAATCTACAAGCACTAATGGGCTACTGTGACATAAAAAAATAAATTTTTGACTCTAATACAAACAACAGAAAAGAGTTACCGTAAAGATAATTTCTCTCGACGAGCTCTTATAGAAACATCTTTGAAAATAAATAAATAAAAACTCCAGCCCTGAATGTATTAGTAGTCCGCAAATGTCAATCGCAGCGAATGTGATATGTGTAATGTGATGTGTCACTTACAGTCAAATATTACTAACATAAAGAAACTTAGAACAATGGCTGTATCCACTCGATGTAGTAGATTATGCTATTTACAAATTAGTGTGATATCTAATTACACTTCTTTTCATTTTAACCATATTTTAATGCAATTGCAAAACATGGCGTGGACGACTCGCCAATACTTAACACCACTACAAAGGAGAGAATAAGACCATTTAGGAGCATGTATTTTTCACAATTAGGAAAATCTAGAGTCAGATAGGTGTCCTTTCTTTAAGGAAGAGGTTCACCTGGTACAATTATTGTTCCACACAGAACGACGATGTTATATGGCCCATCGACAGGGAGGTGTTTCCACACTGACAGAAATATTTGTTGTGACAGAAAACGGTGAACTACTCGGGTGAAGCGTTTGCGACAAAACAATCCGACAATCCAATCTCCCTGACTTAGGGTAATCTAAGAGCAGCTCAAGTCGGAACAACCGATCTATTGTTTGACTCTGCCACTACCTGCGAGTACATCCTGCAGGCTGTCACCTTACCACATGTTTCTTTATTGTTCACTGGCTTGCTCAAGAAATTCTCTCTAACTTCGAAGAAAAAGAAAGAAAATTAATGTCCTGGTATATTTTGGTCTATTTAAAGAACTAATTATGAGGATGAAACATAACACTGCAGTGCGTGATTTTAGATAATAAAGTAAGAAAGCTGGAGAAGAATACTCACTACGAAACTGAGTAGTGGGTCGATCACAATTGAATATACGATGCGCAAAGTACAGCTTCTAGCCTTTCGTCCTTCATATGATGGGTCTACCCATTCTAACTTTAATTTTATACGAAATTAGAATTATATTAATACCTTCAGCTGCTGACGGGAGTTGATATATATCCGCGGGGGACAGGTGAAAATGTTGAGAATGTGTGCCCCAACCGGGACTCAAACCCGGAATCGCCTGCTTACATGGCAGACGCTCTATCCATTTTTTTCCCTTAATCTCATTTTGTTCGTTTTAGTTCGTTGCCTCTGCTCGGGGTGGACGTCGCAAGACACACGTTTTAGTTCGTCGTTGATCCATTAACTCAGTTTTTTTTTATTACAGAGAGCAGCTAACCCTCTGACCGAACACGCTGAGCTACCGTGCCGGCCATCTGAGCCACCGAGGGCACAGAGGATAGTGTGACTGCAGGGACTATCTCGCGCACACCTCCCGCGAGACCTACATTCTCACCGTATGTCCACACAGTACATTCGTAGTTTCCCACCCCAACACACTCATTATTCCTGGGAGACATTCTTACCATTCTTACCAAGTCCACACAATATGTGTGTGTCCGCACAGAAGAAGGAGGTCATGGCCGGTATTGCCAGAACTATATACTTATATTATAATGGTGTCTGTTCTTTCAGTATGATGTGGAGCGCGTTCCATTCACAGAGGATGAAACTTGGGTGCATCACATGACGCCTGAGAGGAAAAAAAAGGGTCAGTGTCATGATCTCAGTCCTCGGCCGATTCCCCCCCCCCCCCTCCAAACTTATCCTCCCCCACCCATACTCCGCAAACACACAAGAAGTTCAGATCAGTGATATTCGCTGAATAAACTATGGACACAGTCACTTTGGGACATGTAGAGTGTGCTGCCTCACCGTGAATGCTTTATCATTGTGCCGTATTGGAACGGAAGACGAATGTACCAAAATAGGTATCAGGCCTTTAGTGTTGCAAAAATTTGCGGAGTACGGTACATCTTTAATGGAACTTGAAAGCTCATAAAAATCTGGTCAGATAAGATTAATCTACCAGTAAAGGTATCAGACATTCTCAGTTCAAATGGTTCAAATGGCTCTGAGCACTATGGGACTTAACATCTGAGGTCATCAGTCCCCTAGACTTAGAACTACTTAAACCTAACTAAGGACATCACACACATTCATGCCCGAGCAGGATTCGAACCTGCGACCATAGCGGTCGCGCGGTTCCAGACTGAAGCGCCTAGAACCGCTCGGCCACAGCATGTCCAAGTTACATGTCTAAGTTACAGATTTGTTACTTTCTTTTGATGTTTCAGTAAAATCATGGATGTTTCATTTTTTTATTGTTGCACATCATTCAACAAAAATGCAGACCAAAATGTAAGCACGTCAGCACCATAAATCGTAAAAGCTGTTTCACTTGATCGTAATGCTGTTATACATGTAAACAGCAAATCAGACACATTCGCGCAGTAATTTTTAAAACGGTACCAACTGCAGTAATAATAAAGTGTTGGAATTACGTCAAAAATATATATTAAGCTCTTTACGAAAATTGGACGACATGTTACATAACATAATGATTCTGTATTTCAAAAGCCGGCCGGAGTGGCCGTGCGGTTCTAGGCGCTACAGTCTGGAACCGAGCGACCGCTACGGTCGCAGGTTCGAATCCTGCCTCGGGCATGGATGTGTGTGATGTCCTTAGGTTAGTTAGGTTTAATTACTTCTAAGTTCTAGGCTACTGATGACCTTAGAAGTTAAGTCGCATAGTGCTCAGAGCCATTTGAACCATTTGTATTTCAAAAAAGATCTACAGACCGAGTGAAGTGGCGCAGTGGTTAACACACTATACTCGCATTCGGGAGAAGGACGGTTCAAACCAACCTGATTTAGGTTTCCCATGATTTTCCTAAATCGCTTCAGGCAAATGCTGGGATGATTACTTCGAAAGGCCACGGCCGACTTCCTTCCCGATCCTTCCCTAATCCGATAGCACCGATGCCCTCGCGGTTTGGTCCCCTCTTCCAAATCAACCTACCAACCATCTTCTACAGAACTAGCTCTGGCGTTATTTAGTGCGGGAACTCCAATAAAAGCAAAGTCTCGTTTGCTATTAGTCTAAAGTTCCGGATGATGATAGCACTAAAGATATACACGGAAGCCCCAAAGAAATAGGCATGCGTACTCAAATACAAAGATATGTAAACAGACAGAATACGACAGTACGGTTCACAATGGCAATATAAGACAACAAGTGTCTGGTGGAGTTGTTAGATCAGTTACTGCTGCAACAATGGCAGCTTATCAAGATTTAAGTGAGTTTGAACGTGGCGTTATAGTCGGCGCACAAGCTATGGGATACAGCATCACCGAGGTTGCAATGAAGTGGGGATTTTCCCATACGACCGTTTCACGGAGGCACCGTGAATATCAGGAAGCCGGTAAAACACCTAATCTCCGACATCACCTCGGCTGCAAAAAAGCGTGCAAGAACGGGACCAGTGACGACTGACGAGAATCGTTCAATGTGACAAAAGTGCAACCCTTCCTCAAATTGCTGCAGATTTCAATGCTGGGCCATCAACAAGTGTTAGCGTGAGAACCATTCAATGGAACATAATCGATGTGGGCTTTCAAAACAAAGGCCAACTCGTGTACCCTTGATGACTGCATGATACAAAGCCTTACGCCTCGCCTAAGCCCAGCAACACTGACGTTGGTCTGTTGTTGACTGCGAACATGTAGCCTGGTCGAACGAGTCTCGTTTCATGTTGTATCGAGAGGATGCACGTGTGCGGGTACGGAGACAACCCGATGAATCTACGGACCCTGCATGTCAGCAGGTGACTGTTCAAGCTGGTGGAGGGTCTGTAATGATGAGGGGAATGTGCAGTTGGAGTGATATGGGACCCCTGACATGTCTAGATAAGACTGACAGGTGGCATGTACGTAAGCGTCCTGTCTGATCACCTCATCCATACACTTCCTTTGTGCATTCCGATGGACTTGGGCCATTCCAGCAGTGAATGCGTCGCTCCACACGTCCAGAATTGCTACAGAGTGGCTCCAGGAACACTCTTCTGAGTTTAAACACCTTGCTGGCCACCAAACTCTCCACACATGAACATTATTGAGCAAATCTGGGATGCCTTGCAACGTGCTGTTCAGAAGAGATATCTCACCCGTTTGTACTCTTACGGATTTATAGACGGTCCTGCAGGATTCATGGTGTCAATTCCCTCCAGCACTATTTCAGACATTAGTCGAGTACATGCCACGTCGTGTTGTGGCACTTCTGCGTGCTCGTGGGGGTTCTACACGATATTCAGCAGGTGTAGCAGTTTCTTTAGCTCTTCGGTGTATAAATTATGGTATTGTGATCAGTATCCAGTGCTCATCAACGGATTAAATCAGGTATCAAAGATCGAACACAAGTACAGGCAATTTAGAAAATGCTTCAGTTACTCCAAAATATAATACGCGTTCTGACAATAAACGACAAATGTCTCAGAACATGCTAATTTTAAAAATGATGCAGTGGCGGAGGTCCCTTAACACCTGTGTTTGACCGTGTGACGGACTCAATTTGATACATGATAGTATGGACCATTCCGAAAGGAAAATGTTGTTCAATGTACGCTCTACTGGCAGCGATTGCTAGCTACATCTACTTAAACGCACGGCGTTGCCCATGTTAATCACTTGGAGTGGTGTATCAGACTCCGTTTGAAGACCAACATTTGCAGCAGATATTCGTAACAACGGATGAATTTAACTTTAGCCGGTCCACTGCTTAAACACACGTCAAAGTTAACTTTTAACATTGTTCCGATTTCCAACGCAGCATCTGTCTACGATGTGTGCAATAAATTGAATTTGACCATAGCGTTTTTCAGTACCGGTTTCATAGTACCGTTACCTTTAAAACACAACATAGAAACGTGCCGTCAATAAGCCCCTGTTGACAGCGTTCACATCCCCTTTGATTTAAGAATCTCAGAAATTGATGAGAATAAGGCATACGTTTCTGTAACGACTCTTCTGAACTCTTCTTTCACCCGTCCTTCCCGTTACAAAATATACTGTACGATGAATTGTCCAACAACGAAAGGCGAAATAGGATGTTACAGAAATGCTACAGACTGTTCTGCGCCAAGTTCGTGCAGACGACGAGAAATAATAATTGATTTCATTTACTAATCTACTACCTGTTCATGCACTACAGCCGATCTTTGCAATGGATATTTATTCATGCAGTGCTGATAGTGAGTCCAGAGGAATATGACCGGGATACTGAGGAGACAAATAACATGTCCACACTAAAAACAACATACCTGCATAAAAATTTACATAATCGACAGTATGGGATCCATCATGACATTGCTACTGTTAATTCGGCAGAGTTATTGTTCATAGAAAAAGAAAATGAATAGTTAAGAAAGAACAATTTTTTACACTTCAAAGTAACCACTAGTTTTCTTCTAATTATTGCTAGTCGAGTAGACCACAACAATAACTGAATTAAATGAAACAGAATTTTTCTAGATATGAGACTGTTTAATTATGCAACAGACAAAAAATTACAATTCCAGAACACATCTTTCGCACTGCTACGGTGTGTGCGTTGTTATGAACGTTCCTGGCAGCTTTTAACATGCTAGGAAGATTCGAAGGTTACATGGTTGTTCTGACAGTACAGGAGAATCGTATAGCAATTTTACATGCATTATTTGTTCTTAGTCCGCAGCTCAAGGTCTTGCGGTAGCGTTCTCGCTTCCCGCGGGGTCCCGGGTTCGATTCCCCGCGGGGTCGGGGATTTTTCCTGCCTCCAGATGACTGGGTGTTGTGTTATCATTCATCCCTACTACGGTCGGAGGAAGGCAATGGCAAACCACCTCCGCTAGGACCTTACCTAGTCAGCGGTGCGGGTCTCCCGCATCGTTCCCGACGCTCCTCGGAGTATGGGACCTCGTCATTTGTTCTTAAATTTACATTTCGCAGTACTGCAAAGGAAGTCGACTAGATGTGTATAATATTTACATGTCTAGCTCCAACATACACAAAACGTTGAATCTATTACCTTCGAAAACTTCTCCCATTTAAAATTCATTCCACATTTGTATTAGTAGATGACTGTCTGTCATTAGAAAGTTCAGCTACTTCCAACTTAACTCTGGGTCTCTTCTCATAAATTATAAGTGAATATCTTTGTCGGCCACCTTTACCCGCTTTAGAGCTATTTGACGATTTATATGCATGTGCGACATCGTAGTTGGGTTTCAGTTATTCTTGTAACTTTAACCATTCATACGAAACTTTCAGGTGTTTTACCAGTTCGTTGTGAAGCTTTCTCAAAAATGTTGCATCGTAGTGAATAATCCAAAATCATTATCCAGCGATACTAACGATTCTCCTACATAACATTGTCCTGTTCTACCGAATCTGGAACCGTGATTTTGTGCCCTAAAACTGTAACGGGTAATTTCATACTCTTTTTCTGACCGTCCTCTACCCTTTACTTCAAATCTTGGCATTGTCCCCAAAAAAATTAAAAGCCGTCGGCTCATGTAGCCCGTATTCCCCTAATTATGTATAGGTTACACTATCAGACATAGGTTGTAGAGGAAAACTTATTAAAAATAAATGCATGTGCTTAAAATTTTGAACACGTGCTCTAGACTTACCCATCAATTCGCTGATATAGCCGTTTTCGTAGTGTATGTCACAATTTACAGGGTCCAAATAAACACAACCTAGCCCCCAACACTATCTGCACATTACAAACCAACACTGGTATTTCATCCCTAGTCTACTCATCAACAAATCCTAAAGCCCGTTGGGCTGTGCACGTCAGCTCCATAATTATTATTAGCGTATTTTAATTCTGCTCTGCTCTGTTAGCATTTACAGAATAAAAATTTAGTTAGCTTATGCAGAAAAAAGAACCCTCTACTACTTTTGTACAGCACGCAGATGATGTATTTTCTAAGTTTCCTACGCAGTAGGTCTGTTAGCAATTGTTACGAAAAAAACATACCGACGAAAAGAAAAATGTTCAAAGAAGGAATCTGTAACGTAAATAACGTGATACTTACGAAAACTTAGGCGACAACAGTCGCACCGGTCACGCAGCAAATTGTCATATTTCGCGCAGTGAGGGACAGATGTCTGGAGCCTATCTTGGAGACAGAAGCCGTTGCAGGAGAATAGGCGCTGGGCTGCCGTGCGAGAATGGACTCGCGCCAGCGAGGCCGCGGGAGTTCGCGGTGGCGGCGGCGGAGGCGGCGGGGGCGATGCCTGCACGTGCTGACGGGTCGCGTGGCGACGCGCGACTGCGGCGCGCGCCGTCTGCTTGTCGGACGCTCGCGGGCCGGCGATCGCAGCGCCACGCAGTCCTCCACGGTGTTTCTGGCGCTCAGTCACCAAAATGTGACCGTAGTGCAGCACTTCCCAAACTTTGTCACACGATTATACTTCTTTTTATCTATATGAGGGGGGATGCGTGGATTGGGATTAAATAGGAGGGTACGTACCAATATGGTTCAGATATTTAGTTAAATAAATATTTCTTATACAAATTCATAATTTAAACATTTATCTACACTTACAAAAGACCCTGTCTTAGTTTTTACCATACAATGTTTACGTTTTTACCAATATGCTACATCTTTCAGTTTATTTCATTTCAGCTTCGTGTTACCAAAACGATGCAGAATCTGTGAGTTATTTAATACTGATAAAAACAACCACTGCCGTAAATGTAGACCAGCTTGCAGCTATCTCTTTCCCATCTTAGCGGTCTCACTTACCATAGAAGCTGGAAATTTCCTTCACTACAGCCATATTGAACCATGTATCTCACCTTCCTCCCAATTTACTCATGTATGAGGCACAGCCAAATAGAAACTGAAAACCCACCTAAATAGGACCTTGAAGTGGTTCAATTCAAAATAATCACCACACGCATCAAGACATTTATCCCAATGGGAGACGAGACTACCAGTTCCTGATTCATAGAACATGTTCGCAGCTGATGGATCCACAGCTGCACACACTCTTCGACATGTATCAAATTGATATGCAAGTTAATTAAACTGATCAATTAATTACCCTACGACCACGCTCAACCCCACCCCCAACCCCAGATGATGTCATGAGTTTCACACAGCTGGCACGTGAATCCTTGCCTCCTCGGCCTCTCTCCACCTCCCCCCCCTCCAGCCCTCATCTGCCCTAATGGCGGGAATTTCGTATTTCGGCGGGAATTTCAAAAATGGTGTGCATTTCTTTGTCCCAGGGCTGTGCTGATGTCACCCTCCCCTCCCCCCCCCCCCCCCTTATATTTCAGTCTGTCTGCTCAGAGGTACGTGCACGCACATTTTCTTAGCGCTGGATTGATAGACGTGGAACGATTATTTGGCTACCCCTTTCGACTGACTGAAATTCCCTGTGGGGTCAAGTAAGGTCTGTCGTGTATTCGACTGCTCTCAATGCACGCATTGTGGCAGCGTTTCAGACACTGCTGATCCTGTGAGGAATTCAATGGGGTGACGAGCAGAGGCCTGCATTCAGGCAGGACGAGGTCACTTTGAACATTTCCTCTGATATGAAACTAGTGTGCACCAGCTGACGTTACAGACATGCAGTGCAGTTCATAGCATCTAAAGGTTAAATAAATCTATAATGATGCATTGCCGGACCAATGCTGACATAGCCTTGTTTTCCTTATTGTTATATGAGGAATCCTGAAGTTTTTTCGTCAAGTTCTGGAACACCCATTAAATCTGCTAACTTGTGTTTCCTTTGCAACAAAGATGACAAAGTCGGACAGGGAGGCCTCCTGTATAAACAGTTCAGCATGTTCATGATGTCGAAAGAAAACCTAACAGTCTTAGTGGATCTGCTGCACAAACGCTACACTATAATCTCAGGCGTGTGTTTTAAAGCAGTAGTGGGTTTCAAACTATGAAAGGAATTTCAGATGTGTTATATGGTCATCAAGAAAAGGTTATCGTTATGAGTATGAGCTATGTGGCATGTTATAAATTTTCCAGATTGACGCCTTCTGAAATGGAGAGTCCATTTTCTCAGTACAAGGAAGTGTTTCGGGATTGTCGTCACTCGTTTCTGATTGGCAACATCAGGATGACTACTGCCATTCTTCAGCAATCAATGAGCAGCTAAATCTGAGCCCTAGTATTCAACTTCCTGTCTGTTTCGAAGAGGTCTGCTACGACTTTTCCCTCTTCTGTGCCAAACATGAAAGTGGCCTGCACAACGACAATTATCATAACTATTCCTTTCCTGCATATTATGAACCGCAGATGTAATGCAAGCAGTCCATCACCGCAAGTATCTCAGTCTTTGGTGAACTCAGAAGGAATATCTAAAGTGGAACACTGGGACGAGCGGTTGTTCTGGCCAATGAGAAGCGGACGCGACCGCGTGTTGCCCCCAGAACTGTCCGTTTGAACGGCTTAATGCGAGTCGAGTTTAAGCTGTTGTCTGCGTTTCCTGTCGGCGCTTTCCGGCTGTATCAGTGTTGCTATGGTTGAGTTATGCAGTAAGTTGCATTGAAGTCACTTTATGTTCATCATTCTTAGATTAAGTGTTACAAATGTTTGGTTAGATTGTGGCTTGCATTGAGATGCTTGGCATAACATTACTAAGAGGATTTCCAGATTTGTAACATTTATCAACGTTCAAACTTAACATTCACTGTCGGCTAAGGACGTCAGTTTTCGAGGCATGGTACAAAAACAGGATCAGGACCGCTCAACTCAACGTAGACTCATCTAGTAAAAGGTTTTCAGCAGTTTCGTACACGCAAGGGTTTCATGTTGTTCAACTTTCCCTTTTGTGATGCTGTATCATACAGGGTGGTCGAAAACAGTCTGAAAAGCTTGTGAGGGTATTGCAAGGGTAGGCTGTGCTGTCGCCAAACGTGTTCTACCTCTGGTTTCCTAAAACCGAACAAGAGAGCGATACAAATACGTATTGGACATGGGACATTAGTAATGCTCGAGCCCGACCCAAAGGCTAAGTAGACTCGTGCCCTATCAGTCCGCAACGAGTACAACTAACTGCGTCTGGCGAGCTGCTTGAATTTGTGAAAACAACGACCTGATTGGCTAACTTCAATACTAATCAACTCGGAAACGGCGCAACATACCGAAATCTTTTCTTAACAATTAATTCTGGGCACAACCTACCCTGCAAAATCCATACAAGCTTTTCAGACTATTTCTGACATGTGGGCAGATCATTGTGTACTTTATTATAGTAATAATCATTCTTTAGGTGAAATACACTGAAGAGCCAAGGAAACTGGTACAAGTGCCTCATATCGTGTAGGGCGCCCACGAGCACGCAGAAGTGCAGCAACACGACATGGCATGGACTCGACTAATGTCTGAAGCAGTGCTGGAGGTAACTGACACCACGAGTCATGCATGGCAGTCCATACATCCGTAAGAGTACGAGGTGGTGGATATGTCTTCTAAGCAGCACGTTGCAAGGCATCACAGATGTGAGCAATAATGTTCATGTCTGGGGAGTTCGGTGGTCAACGAAAGCGTTTCAACTCAGGTGAGGGTTCTTGGAACAACTCTGTAGCAGTTCTGGTCGACGCATTGCCCTGCTGGAATTGCCCAAGTCCGTCGGAATGCACAACGGACATGAATGGATGCAGGTGATCACACAGGATGATTACACGTCCCACCTGTCAAGGTCGTATCAGGGGTCTCATATCTCTCCAACTGCACACGCCCCACACCATTACAGACCCTCCACCAGCTTGAACAGTCCCCTGTTGACATGGAGGGTCCATGGATTCATGAAGTTGTCTCCATACCCATAAACGTCTATCCGCTCGATACAATTTGAAACTAGACTCGTCCCACCAGGCAACATGATTCCAGTCGTCAACATTCCAGTGTCAGTGTTCGCGGACCCAGAAAAGGCGTAAAGCTTTAAGTCGTGTAGTCATCGAGGAAACACGAGTGAGCCTTCGACTTCGAAAGCCCAAATCGATGATTTTTAGTTGAATGGCTCGCAAATTGATAGTTGTTGATGGCCCAACATTGAAATCTGCAGCAGTCTCCGGAATGGTTGCGCTTCTGTCACGTTGATCGATTCTCTTCAGTCGTCGTTAGTTACGTTCTTGCAGGATCTTTTTCCGGATGCAGTGGTATCGGAGGTTTGATGTTTTACCGGATTTGTGATATTCACGGCACACTCGTGAAGTGGTCATACGAGAGAAACCCCTAGCTTGGAGATTCTGTGTCCCAGCGCTCGTGCGCCGACTATAACAACACGTTTAAACTCACTTAGATTTTGATAACCTGCCACGGTAGCAGAAGTAACCGATCTAACAAGTGCGCCAGGCACTTGTTGTCTCATATAAGCGTTGCCGAACGCAGCGCTGTATTCTGCCTGTTTACATATCGCTGTATTTAAATACGCATGCCTATACCAGTTTCTTTGGCGCTTCAGTGTAATAATCACTTGAATCAAAGATTATACGTTTTATTCACAACCCCGTGCCGTATAGACCTGGAACTCCGCGTGAAGGAGTGTCGCGTTGACCATTTGTCTACGGAAAAGGACACAAAAAATTAATGCATAATAAAATCGCATTTTTAAATAAACAAGTGGACTGAGTCCAGAATGAGATTTTCACTCTGCTGCGGAGTGTGCGCTGATATGAAACTTCCTGGCAGATTAAAACTGTGTGCCGGACCGAGACTCGAACTCGGGACCTTTGCCTTTCGCGGGCAAGTGCTCTACCAACTGAGCTACCCAAGCACGACTCACGCCCAGCCCTCACAGCTCTACTTCTGCCAGTACCTCGTCTCCTACCTTCCAAACTTTACAGAAGCTCTCCTGGACTGAGTCTCATGGAGGCTGACCTGGTTAAAATATTAATCGTGCGTTAATAAGCTTTTTAAGATTCTGGACGCAGTTTCGAGACGTGCTCTCTACAGATTTTTCTCGATCATGGCCTGAGAACCTACAGTTGGTGAATAGGAGACTGCGCTCGCTAGTGCCGTTGGAAAATGGCATTGTTGATGTCTCCCAGTCGTATGCAAACCCACCACATTGTAAATGTGTCAAGCATTGCTACCAGCTCTCGTACTTGCGGTCGTTACAAGACGTCTGTGTTGTGGCAGTCGTCTCTGAGATAGCCAGTCCGAATCCTGCGAGTGAAAGAATTTCCACCGCCAGTCTTTGGCCAAAGAGGGGAGGAGAGTTGAAGGCATTAGGTTCCTGATTACCATAAACTGCGGCAATGTCCTGAATTAAGCAGCAGACCTCTCGCCGAGTGAGGGCACGTGATGCAGTTGGCGGTAATTACCCCGCTGGATGCATACTTTAAGCTCGGCTGCCTCTTTGGCGCAGTCCCAGAGGAAAAGGCTATATTGTGGCACCGCGTTACACCCACTCCTTTGACTCATCATCGTGTAACACAAAGTTCACACCGTACTATACACGCACCCACTTCAGTCCGCCTCCGAGGCCGAGCGTTCGGGGAGCCTGATTGCTGCGGAGGACCCAGGTTCGATTCCTGGTACTGGCAAGAATTTTCCTTTGGTAAATAATGGCGTGTGGCGAGGGCCTCTCGTCGGGTAGACCGCTCGCCTGGTGCAAGTCTTTCGATTTGACGCCATTTCGGCTACTTGCGCGTCGATGGGGATGAAATGATGATGAATAGGACAACACAACACCCAGTACCTGAGCGGAGAAAATCTCCGACCCAGTCGGGAATCGAACCCGGGCCCTTATGACTGACAGTCTGTCGCGCTGACCACTCAGCTACCGGGGGCGGACTTTTCCTTTTGGTGGGAGGATTGGAACGGGGTGCGCTTAGCCTTATGAGCCCAGGTGAGAATCTATTTGACCGAGAAGAAGCGACTCCAGGCCACGAAAACTGACAATTGTTGGGTGAGCGGTATACTGACGCGATGACATTCCATACTCCGTCAGATGACGCCATTAGCAGAGGATGGCACGTCTGACAGGCGGTACCAATGGGGACACAATGGCCTGTGGACGCGTTTTAGATTTACTACAGTCACCTACACCAAAGGGTACTGTCTGAGCGAAGTACGCTGTGTGCCATCGTCGGATTTTGCGCTCTCCTTTCATCATACAACACAAAGCTGACACACTCAAAAGGTACACTTACGACACACCACTCGCATACTGAAAAGAATGGGACTGTTGTTTGAAGATGAATAAAACCCATTACTTAGGAATGAATCTATCGTTCAGATTCTGCGAGCCCATGATGCTTTTTGTCCACCGCTCGGCTTTTAGTTGCAGTAAGTTGGCAGCAGTAAGCTAGTAAAGAGATCAGTCTACAGGCAAACATTTCTGACAACCAGGCTATGCTGTTAATTTTTGGAATACAACCTACGACCAGCTTAGACACAGAAGTGATGACACTTTATGCAGGACCTGACCATCATTTTTCAGGACAATGCTTAAGCACGTACAGTGCAAGCTGTTACTGATTTGTTTGACTGATGGGGCTGCTAAGTGCTATACCACCTACTGCACTCCCCTGAATTAAGCCCTCGTGAGTTCAGCTCGATTTCTAAACCGAAGGAAACACTTCACGCCATTCGCTTCATAACTGTTGCAAATTCGTCGGACAATAGACAGCGCCGCTCGAACTGTCAACACAACTGGCACTGCTAAGAATATCCTACAATTTCCACATGGCCTGCAACGGGTTATACATAATGCTGGTGACTACTCTGAAAGTCAGTAAAACTTTGAAACACGTATCTATTTTGCACGAGCTGTAAATAAACAGTTGCCACTATTAAAGTTCCAACCCTCGCAGTACAAAGATTCAGTTAATAAATCAGAACACAACCAAGGCAAATGAAAACAAGCGGAGAACACAAACATCATAAAATCTCACAGACTCTACAGCACACAGAAACACAAAACAGTAACACACTTGACATGACTGATAAGAAGAGATGATACACTTTAACACCCAGACACAAATAAACTCACAGAACAGCAAATATACTAAAGAAACAGGGATTAAATTTTACTTACAGAACAAGAAAAGCACTCCAGTCACATTTAGAAACAACAATAGCCAACCCAGATAAATACCAAGGAACAGGTATGTATCATTTAGAATACCATAAATGTGGGTCGGTATATCTGGGGATGAGAGGCAGGAAATTCAACACTAGGTACGAGGAACGTATAAGAAGCTGGAAGGATGAAGCAAAGGAACGTGTGACTGTGTCCTGCGTAGCGCTGTGCTTGAGGCGCTGTGCTTGACTTTCCAGCGACGTTTCGTGTTAACAGCCGTCCGTAACGTCGTCAGGAGGACGGAGTTGTATGCTTCTGCGAGGGTTTGCCCCTTGCGAGCATGAAGTGTTGACACCGAATCATGCCAGTCCCAAAAAATCCCAGAGTCACCTTGCGTGATGATGACTGTGTCTTCGCCTTTTTCAGGTCTAATGATGCACATGTTTTCAGTGTTTGTTCCCTCCGTTGTCTCGCGGTCATAGCGATTCACCCAACACACGTCCATGTTGACTATGAGTTATCTGGACTGACCTGGGACTACTGCAACATTTCCGCTACTGCCGCTCTGCTGAGCTTTTGAGTGGATGTGAGAAGTCGCGGAAGCTAGTGGGCGGCAATGTCTGTCATGTTCAAAAGTTCTACATGAAGCAGGGAGAGGAAGGTGCTAGGTCACATAATATAAAATCATTTCACATTATCTTTTGCTTCCCAGGTGTACAACCTTCAAGCAACTTAACAAATGAATGACAAGGAATTCAGAATCAGTATTCATATGAGATCAAGAACAGTAAAATTAATATTTAATATTGAATAGGCTTTATGACAATAATTTCAGATTACATCTTTTATTTTTACCCTTAACAAAGAAAAGAAAATTTCAATCATTTGAGAACTATCTCCTTTTGGGGAGTAAGCACGCCGTTCCAGTGGTTTGGTGCATCGGTTTAAAACAGCTTCTCAAACATATTCTTTTACGAAAGCAACCCAAATCAGCAGCCAGAACATGAGAGCAGAGTTACAAACATGCAATAAATCCATTACATAATATGTAAAGAGCAACACTCGCTGGTGATACAAACGCTTATTAGCAAAGAAAATAACATTCGTGACGAAAACAATTACAGCCTCCAAGTTACACCCATTGTCGATAGGGATGTGCACTTACTCACAGGGACAAGTGACACTAATGGACGTGTAAACTAATGTGTATAATAAAAGTTACATATTAAAACTGTTCATGTCATATAAAACTAAGGCTCATCTCATTTAACAGTGACACACATGCCCCACACTCGTTAAAAGTAGTCATGAGCTCCTTAAGAAGTACACCTTAAAACAATACACATAAAACAAAAAATTATTTGCAGCACAAATGTCACAGTAAAAACATGTTAATGGTACATAGCGCTGTCGCTTCCAGAATTTAAATTTAATATGCAAGGGTCACATGCTGTTACAGGGCACACATTTTCAATGTAACAACATTTACTTAATTTTATTCTGTAACAACCCCAAAACCAGGCCAGGGGCATTACAAGAAATGAGGCTTTAGCGAGTCACAACTAGTTAAAGTTCATCAGGTTCCGTAGGATTCCATAGTGTTGGTGAAATTTATACCATGCTTCGGAGAAAATAAATGCAATTTACTAATTGCTGCATGGCATGCTGAGAGCCCATATGCATGTTTGAGGCTCGGTCGGTGATTAACTTCCGTCGCTTAGTCACGCACCGACCACAGGGAGCGATTACGGCTAAATACAACACTGCATAACAGTGGCCTCGCAACCACTCAGTGAACTTCAAGCGAAGAAATCGCTCCATCTCACATGTGGCATGAACAGTTGTTGCAATCCATCCGAAGCACAACCTACTGCTTAGTAGCTAATATCAAGAAATAATTTCTAGGAACACAGACCGAGTCGGTCTGGCGCAGTTTCGCTCTGCGTTGAGCTGCCTTGTCCACCTGTTCGCGTGGCTTCTGGCGGCAATGTCTCTGGTGGGCTCAGAACTTATCGATGGATGCCTGTACACGGCTATGTTTGTTGGTATTCGAGGATCAGAACCTCCACATCTTCTGCGGTTGCAGGTAGGACACAGAAATAGTTACCACTGTGTTCTTCGTCATTCAGACTTGTTTGACCGCTGGAAGCGTCTCTATCACTGTCATACCACAGTGTACTGTTTCCATACACTTGGAAAGGTGTCTGTTGATTCCGTAACCATTTCGGTCAGTAGTTTTGCATATCGATTATAGTACAGTTCTTTGTTATACCTTCTCACCGCTCGCTGCTCGATTTCGACGTGTAGGAAGTATTTAGTTTCCACTGGCGATCTTTATAATGAATATCTCAGCCAATGAGATGTAAAGCATATGAACGCCTGGGACATGGTGGCACCACGTGGACGTAAGCAAGGAAGGGAGGCATTTGCAAAGTGGCAATCGTAAAGAGTCAGTATGCAGTTAACGTGCGCAGTCCTAAGTGGGCTTGCCACGTAATGCAGGTGTATGTTATTATGGGTTAGCCAGTGCTGAACATTTTTGCACGTGAAATGCTTGTTATGCTGAGATGGTGGTAGCAGATAGTGCTGAGCCAGAAAAGATCGTTTGAAAGCCGTTTGTTTCAGAGAAGCTGATGCCTGATCATTCTGTTCCTACTTATTTAAAGAGAAAGAGTGCGTAAAAATGATATTGGCACTGAGAGCGTAAGCTGTGTATTTCTTAAAACTGATTTTGCCAAGCACATGTGGCTCCTCTGCTGAGCGATCTGAGGTATGGTTTTACTGCTTTCCTTTGGATTTTGTACCCAGTAGCAGTGTGACTGATTAGGCTGATTTAGGGAACCACTTACCAGAGTAACGAATAGGCTGGTTACGTTAGCATCCAACACTAAGTCGGAAGTTAGTAAATCATTATTTTCGTTCATTAAATAGATGGAGGTATTTCTTGATTTTGTTAATATTGCCGATTCATGAGTCGAGCCATCTGTAAGTATATTAAATGAAGCAGATGCTATGTGTTTGTTAATTTACGCGAGGGTTTGTTGTAGTAATTACTCTAATAACCCAGAAGTTTATTTGAGTTTTCCAATTTCTTTACCTTGGTCGGAGTAACGCTCCCATATCAAGTATTTTTCTAAACTAATATTCAATAAATATATTGTGATTAATGTTACTGTTAATTATTAACTTTTTCTGCCAATGTACGATGTCTGTGAGGACTCACAGTTGTATGTTGGGATCAATTTTATAAGAGTAAGTCAAACTACCGAACGGCGAAGCAGCGCCTGCCGAGTGTTTATTTTATTCCTTTTACATGGTGTGGCGTTGCCAGTCCATGTAGTGGTTCGTTATAATTAAAGCGAAGGTGTTGTGATATACACCACAGGGACCTAAAACGTCGTATATATGTTCATTAATTAGTACACTCAAGGAGTATGCTGAAAAATATAATAGTTCCACTTTCTGACACCAAGTACACTCACGGCGTACACTGAAAAGTATAATAGTTCCACTTTCTGACACCAGGTGAAAATATGCCACTCTAAGCACTCAGAATGCGGCGTTGGTGCAGGAAAAAGGGAGGAACGATCAAACATGTGATAACGGTGGTTCTGGCACGTTTTTTAGGATAAGGTCACAGATTGCAACATGTGTTCAATACGTCTCCTAATTCAGCAACGTGCTGTATTCATAACTTCACGGTCAACAGTTGCTCGCAGCAACATAACATCCTTCAGATCAGTATAGGTCCAGATACATTTCTGTTACATGCAACCCTTCTGAAATCACGTTGACGTATGACGGAGCAACTGAAATACCACCCATCTTGAAATTTCCTATAGATAATGTGCTCAGTACCAAAGTTTCTCGACGCAAATCTTTCACTCTGCAAGTGGTATGTGGTGCCACGCCATCCTGCATGAAAATAGTGGTGTGGACACAGTTGCGTTCCTGAAAACCGGGAATCACATATTGTACGAGGAGGTACTTATAGTGCGCAGATGCCACTGTACAGTGCAGTGGATGTTCCTGCACAACATGTGGCAGAAAAGAACTCGAAATGTGACATTTCTGTGCATTTACTGCACCGTGCAGATTAAAATGCGACTCGACTATCCAAACAATATTTCCAGGCGACACGTCGTTCATTTCCATGTGTGCCAAAAAGCGAGGGGCAAAGTCACGACGTTGAAGCCTATCCTGGGGCTTCATTTTGTGCTCATTCTGAATCTTGTAGGGATTCCAGTATAAAATGCGCCGCAAAATCTTTTGAACTGTCGAGCAGGAGAGAGACAAATCGCCTTTTGAACTGTTGACCAGAAGAGAGAAAATTTGGTGAGATATTTCCGGTACTGGCGGCAGAATTTGAGGCTTGTGCTGCACGGTCTGGTATAGTTATAGCAAATTCATCAATAAATGTGATGGGAATGGGCTGTCCTCCTCTTCCTGCTGCACCACCTAATTCACTTGCTTACTCAAATTTCTTGATAGTATTCTTTAGCTCATTTATTGACATAGAGCCTCTTCGCAGTGGTTCTTTTGGCAATATTCGCTTAATGCAGCGCTGCTTTAACTTTCTTAATCCTTTACAACAATAGTCACTTCACAAAAGAAATCAACACCCATTGCCAAGTGACAAACAGCATACTGACACCAAAACAATTAAGGTTTTGTATTCTGACCGCTTACAGCGCCCTATTTTCACCTCGTGGCAGAAAGTGGAACTTATTTTTTTCAGCATACGAGCACACAGATTAATGAACATAGCTACGATGTTTCAGCGTCCTGGAAAGTATACAGCCCACACTGCAACACTCGGAACACTGTCAGTTTAATTATAAGCATCTGTATAATTGTATCTGTTCTTTAATTTTTTATTTGCATGTCTAAGGATAGGAACTGGCTGTTCGTAGCTTACAGATGTTGTTTATTAATATAGCCAAACCAGAACGTCTCTAAAATACGAGGTGCATTCAAGTTCTAAGGCCTCCGAATTTTTTTCTAATTAACTGCTCACCCGAAATCGATGAATCTGGCGTTACTTCTCGACGTAATCGCCCTGCAGACGTACACATTTTTCACAACGCTGACGCCATGATTCCATGGCAGCGGCGAAGGTTTCTTTAGGATTCTGTTTTGACCACTGGAAAATCGCTGAGGCAATAACAGCACGGTTGGTGAATGTGCGGCCACAGAGAGTGTCTTTCATTGTTGGAAAAAGCCAAAAGTCACTAGGAGCCAGGTCAGGTGAGTAGGGAGCATGAGGAATCACTTTAAAGTTGTTATCATGAAGAAACTGTTGCGTAACGTTAGCTCGATGTACGGGTGCGTTGTCTTGGTGAAACAGCACACGCACAGCCCTTCCCGGACGTTTTTGTTGCAGTGCAGGAAGGAATTTGTTCTTCAAAACATTTTCGTTGGATGCACCTGTTACCGTAGTGCCCTTTGGAACGCAATGGGTAAGGATTACGCCCTCGCTGTCCCAGAACATGGACACCATCATTTTTTCAGCACTGGCGGTTACCCGAAATTTTTTTGATGGCGGTGAATATTGTGTGCTTCCATTGAGCTGACTGGCGCTTTGTTTCTGGATTGAAAAATGGCATCCACGTCTCATCCACTGTCACAACCGACGAAAAGAAAGTCCCATTCATGCTGTCGTTGCACGTCAACATTGCTTGGCAACATGCCACACGGGCAGCCATGTGGTCGTCTGTCAGCATTCGTGGCACCCACCTGGATGACACTTTTCGTATTTTCAGGTCGTCATGCAGGATTGTGTGCACAGAACCCACAGAAATGCCAACTCTGGAGGCGACCTGTTCAACAGTCATTCGGCGATCCCCCAAAACAATTCTCTCCACTTTCTCGATCATGTCTGGCTTGTGCGAGCCCGAGGTTGTTTTGTTTGTTGTCACACGATGTTCTGCCTTCATTAAACTGTAGCACCCACTAACGCACTTTCGACACATCCATAACTCCATCACCACATGTCTCCTTCAACTGTCGATGAATTTCAATTGGTTTCACACCACGCAAATTCAGAAAACGAATGATTGCACGCTGTTCAAGTAAGGAAAACGTCGTCATTTTAAGTATTTAAAACAGTTCTCATTCTCGCCGCTGGCGGTAAAATTCCATCTGCCGTACGGTGCTGCCATCGCCATTGACAATGAACGCGCACTCATTTTAGAACAATGCGCATGTTTCTATCTCTTTCCAGTCGGAGAAAAAAAATCGGAGGCCTTAGAACTTGAATGCACCTCGTACTACCATTGAATAATACATTTATTGGTTAAATGAATGCATTGTGTCTGTTCTTTCGGAAATGTCCGAAAGAACATACACCATGCATTCATGTAATTGATTCGCCTCGGTGGGCAGTGAATCAACAACCTTCAGTGCAGATGCATAAAAATTAGCGAGCACAGAGGACATGGGCGGGGACTGCGTATAGGTGGCACTGGGTGGGAATGTGGTTTCGCTGGAGAGCGTGCTGAGACAGTCCATACATTTGCAATAAACACTGTGTCCAGATGGCGCAGTGGTAACATCAATTGCCTTTTAAGCAGGAGATCCCAGGTTCGATATCAGGTCTGGTACACACTTTCACTCGTCGCCGCTAGTTCTGCCTGCATGCAACTGATTTCATCACTTCTTTCCCTTTGATTTCATTTCGCCTATCTCCACCTTCAATTTACACAAGATGCAACAAATTACATAAGAAATTTATCTGTCGAACTGTGCTTGGGTTTATTTAGATTCTCATCATCGATATACACTCATGCTCATAAATTAAGGATCATTGCAGAATGTGGTGCCACACAACGTGGCACTACTCACAGCTGGCGCTAGTAGCATAGGCACATAGGGAACACACATCCACACAGATCTGTAAGTCCACGGTATTGGTGATAAGTTGAGAAAACCGTCCCGAAACACATGTGCTGCAAAACGCCACTGTTTCCTGCGCATGTACCCCGACATCAATATGGGATATGATCACCATGCACACGTACAAAGGCCGCACAACGGGTTGGCATACTCGGGATTAGGTGCTTGAGCAGCTGCTGGGCTATAGCCTCCCATTCTTGCACCAGTGCCTGTCGGAGCTCCGGAAGTGTCCTAGGGGTTTGAAGACGTGCAGCGATACGTCGACCGAGAGCATCGCAGACGTGCTCGATGGGATTTATGTCTGGAGAACAGGCAGGCCACTCCATTCGCCTGATATCTTCTGTTTCAAGGTACTCCTTCACGATGGCAGCTAGGTGGGGCCGTGCATTATCATCCATCAGGAGGAAGGTGGGACCCACTGCACCCCTGAAAAGGCGGACATTCTGGTGCAAAATGACGTCCAGATACACAAGACCTGTTACAGTTCCTCTGTCAGAGACATGCAGGGGTGGACGTGCGCCAATCATAATCCCATCCCACACCATCAAACCACGACCCCCATACAGGTCCCTTTCAAGGATATTAAAGGGTTGGTATGTGGTTCCTGATTCATGCCAGATGAAAACCCGGCGAGAATCACTGTTCAGACCATACATGGACTCGTCCGTGATCATAACCTGGAACCACTGTTTCAATGACCATGTACTGAGTTCTTTACACCAGGCTTTACGGTCTCTCCCGTGACAAGGGGTCAGTGAAATGCACCTTGCAGGTCTCCGGGCGAATAAACCATGTATTTTCAGTTGTCTGTAGACTTTGTGTCTGGAGACAACTATTCCAGTGGCTGCGGTAAGGTCCAGACGAGGCTACCTACAGTAGTCCGTGGCCGTCTGCCGGCACTGATGGTGAGATATAGGTATTCTTGTGGTGACAAGTGCGAGAATTATCGCACAATCAGCTTAACAGCTCATGCATCGAAGCTGCTTACAAGAATAATATACAGAAGAATGGAAAAGAAAATTGAGAATGCGCTAGGTGACGATCAGTTTGGCTTTAGGAAAAGTAAAGGGACGAGAGAGGCAATTCTGACGTTACGGCTAATAATGGAAGCAAGGCTAAAGAAAAATCAAGACACTTTCATAGGATTTGTCGACCTGGAAAAAGCGTTCGACAATATAAAATGGTGCAAGCTGTTCGAGATTCTGAAAAACGTATGGGTAAGCTATTGGGAGAGACGGGTCATATACAATATGTACAACAATCAAGAGGGAATAATAAGAGTGGACGATCAAGAACGAAGTGCTCGTATTAAGAAGGGTGTAAGACAAGGCTGTAGCCTTTCGCCCCTACTCTTCAATCTGTACATCGAGGAAGCATTGATGGAAATAAAAGAAAGGTTCAGGAGTGGAATTAAAATACAAGGTGAAAGGATATCAATGATACGATTCGCTGATGACATTGCTATCCTGAGTGAAAGTGAAGAAGAGTTAAATGATCTGCTGAACGGAATGAACAGTCTAATGAGTACACAGTATGGTTCGAGAGTAAATCGGAGAAAGACGAAGGTAATGAGAAGTAGTAGAAATCAGAACAGCGAGAAACTTAACATCAGGATTGATGGTCACGAAGTCAATGAAGTTAAGGAATTCTGCTACCTTTCTGCTACCTAGGCAGTAAAATAATCAATGACGGACGGAGCAAGGAGGACATCAAAAGCAGACTCGCTATGGCAAAAAAGGCATTTCTGGTCAAGAGAAGTCTACTAATATCAAATACCGGCCTTAATTTGAGGAAGAAATTTCTGAGGATGTACGTCTGGAGTACAGCATTGTATGGTAGTGAAACATGGACTGTGGGAAAACCTGAACAGAAGAGAATCCAAGCATTTGAGATGTGGTGCTATGGACGAATGTTGAAAATTAGGGGGACTGATAAGGTAAGGAATGAGGAGGTTCTACGCAGAATCGAAGAGGAAAGGAATATGTGGAAAATACTGATACGGAGAAGGGACAGGATGATAGGACATCGGCTAAGACATGAGGGAATGACTTCCATGGTACTAGAGGGAGCTGTAGAGGGCAAAATCTGTAGAGGAAGACAGAGATTGGAATACGTCAAGCAAATAATTGAGGACGTAGGTTGCAAGTGCTACTCGGAGATGAAGAGGTTAGCACAGGAAAGGAATTCGTGGCGGGCCGCATCAAACCAGTCAGTAAACTGATGACTAAAAAAAAAAAAAAGTGGTGTTGTACACTGTGGACGTTACGTACTGTAGCTCCTGGACACGTTTCCTGTCTGCTGGAATCGTTGCCATAATCTTAAGATCACACTTTGTGGCACATGGAGGGTGCGTGCTACGACTGCTGTGTTTGACCAGCCTCCAGTCGCCCTAGATTCTACCCCTCATAACGTCATCAATATGTGTTCAACACACAGTCACCATTAACACGTCTGAAAACGTCTGCACACTTACCCGCTGCACCGTACTCTAACGTGCACACCTCTGCGTATGTGTACTGCTGCCAGCGCCACCGTGCGACGACCGCAGGTCAAACACACCGCATGGTGATTTAAACCCTCAAACCGCCTACCAGGGCGTTATTTCACCATGTACCAGCATTATTCTTAATTTATGAGCGTGAGTGTAGATATCTACTTGTAACGCACACCATACATCTTCACAATCTCAACATGCATTGTGGCATTGTTGCTCCCTTTCAAATGCAGAAAACTAAATAATACTCGATACTTTAACAATGGGCTGCGTCACTTTGTTTTGCCTCCTCTGCCGAGACACTAGGTGGGTATTTAAGTGTCGACATCGACATAGAACTGCAACAAATAAAACTTTAATTTCTAGGTAATTGAACCATTACACTGCGTACTTCTCAACTTATGAAATTCGCATTCTATTACAGTTTATTGACATGTGTGATTAAAGAAACTCGATTTGTTCGTCTCTGCGCTCTGAGGGTCACAGAGCAGTAATATATCGCTCTAAATGACAATACGAAACACAGTAACGCGGCGAAATATGCGGAGTATGCCTGTGATTGACTGGTGGGCGTGGGGCTCGTAGGGAGACCAGGGCGGGCAGCGCTGTTTGTGAAGATGTCACGCCATGCAGCCCGCGTCGCAGAATTAAATTCTCCGCATTCCCCCTCGGAAGTGGACACGCCGTCTGCGTTCCTACACCACACAGGGCGGCCGCGGGCCGGCTGGTCGCCCGACGGCCCTCGGCTGTATTACTCTGTTACCAGGGCAGTTTCCCTTGGGTTAAACGCTAATACTGCCTCCTACAACGTCTGCTTCCTGTGTGGGCTTCTGTATTTCGAACTACTTTCGGTATTTCGCGGACATTCGTGCTGGGATTGCAATCATTTTAAATTGCATAATACTACTCAGAACTTCCATCCTCCACTTTTTAGAGTACTTAAAGGGTACAGAGTTGGCCATCAAAATTGCAACACCAATAATCATACTAAATAACGAAATTTTGCTTGTTGTGCTGTTGGTGCTGAACGTGGCAATAAGACTGACGAATTACTGAAGCTGCATGTCCCCTAATTACCTATTAGCTGGAACACTTGGTCTCACCTGCCATTTTGCTGTTGTCTTGCTCGTGTACGTTGCGTATCGGAGGGCTTTCTGGTAGATAAAAAGAACATTTACATGAGGCAATAGGGAAATTCTACAGACCAGACGCAGACTGCTCCGATAGAAATTTAAATGCGGTGGGAATTCCATAAGTAATGCAACACTTTTTTCTCGGTTACTTTCCTTTGAAAAAATACAGAATTTGTTGTGGGACATCGTGGAATAATCCATCTTCAGCCTCTTTTGTTTCACGAAGTTCTGGTAGGAGCTGGTGCTATACACAGCCATCAAAATGGCATCTGTAACAGAGGAACAGAGGGTTGTCATTGAGTTACTCTTGACGGAAAGCCAGAGCATCGTAGATATTCACAGGCGCTTGCAGACTGTATACTGAGGACTGACAGTGAACGCAAGGACTGTTAGTCGTTGCCGGCCGCTGTGGCCGAGCGGCTCTAGACGCTTCAGTCTGGAACCGCAGGTTCTAATCCTGCCTCGGATATGGATGTGTGTGATGTCCTTAGGTTAGTTAGGTTCAAGTAGTTCTAAGTTCTAGGGGACTGATGACCACAGCAGTTAAGTCCCATAGTGCTCAGAGCCATTTGAACCATTTGAACCGAAAACACATTGAAATGCTAGGTAGCCTCTTACAATATAAAAACAGTTACTCCACCCATAGTTAAATCAGATATAGCATGAAAGTATCTTGCTACAGGTCAGGACAAATAAAACAAGCATCTGAATAACTCATTCAGACCCTTTTTAGAGAGAGGGTGCACTTGGGAGTTACGTTAAAACGGTTTAGTAGTGAAGACAGCTGAGAGGCAGCACCGGTTACCTATAACGATAGCATGCTTAACTTTATCATGCCTATCGGTCGGGATGCTAACGGTTGCATCACTAACAAATCTCAACCGAAATACTCGTGGCTGTGTTTCTGATCAAAGCTATTTAAGATGAGTTGTGCGTTCCTTATTGCTACGGAGTACAGGAAGCGTGCAGCACCCGCATTACTAAGGATAGCGACCTGCTGGAACGAAGTACCGCGACCAACTGAGATGACGAGCTGCTCTCTCGACAAATCCGTTTACGCGGACGCTGCGCCACAGTATACGTCTACGAGAGGAAAGAGGCGCCTTGGCCACGTAATCAAGCTATGAGTTACAGTTTGATTGGTTAGCGAAGCAAAGTCTCATAGATAACCCCCCCCCCCCTACTCTAGCGGAGGGTGGGGGAGGAGGGCACAAACATCGACGTTACTCTACTAACGCTAAACCTGGGAAGAAAGATAATGGTCTGGACTGTATAGGATCAGGTCACAACAAACGACCATAATCTAATAACCTTTTCTATTGGGGACAGCGAGTGCCACTGGAACATGGGGTGGGAAATACAATTTAATTACAACAAGACCGACTGGTACCGCTTAGCGAGGGAGGGCGACATACCGACATTGTCGAAGAGCTGGTGAAAGCAGTTACCAAGGTGGTGAGGGCAGGTGTACCAACCAGGAGGAGAGCTGTTGCGGCCTCCCCTTCACCATGGTCAACCGAACTGGGACAGATGCGCCAGTCTGTAAGGAGAAGGAGGAGGCATTACCAGCGAAGTGTCGTCTGGGAAGAAAAGCAACGTTGGTTGCAAGTGTACAGAGAATCCAAAGAACAGTCAGGCTCAGGAGCTGGGACTAGTACGTACAAAGCCAATTGACTACTGACTCTTGGGGTGTCCCGTACAAGTTACTATGGGAAAAAATAAGGTCGCCTATGATGTTATCTACCATCAGGGATGAAGACCGGATGACTCCTGTTGCCCACCGATAGAGAGGAAGACACATGAACATCAAAGAATCGGGAGAGATAACCAATGGGTCTATGTAAATAATACCATGGTTTATCCCTTCACCGAAGAGGAGGTAAGTGCCCAAATAAAGGCCCTTAAGAAGTACAAGGCTCCTGGCCCAGACGGCATTACAGCGGAGGTGGTACAATTCCTCGCCCCCAGCTGGTGGCACCTCTCAATAAGTTATACAATGAGAGTCTACGGCTTAGAAAATTTCCATCCGTTTAGAAAAAAGCAAATGTGGTAATAATCAAAAGAGGTCCGGATAAAGACCCTAAAGAAGTGAAATCCTACAGACCTGCTGGGTAAACTTTTTGAGAGGTTACCGGCAGACAGACTGACAGCACACCGCGCTTTGTGTGGGATGAGTGACGGACAATTCGGCTTCCGGTTGGGGCGATCGGCGTCTGACGCAATCGCCCTGGCTGCGGATGTCTGTGACTCTGCCCTACACAAGTACATCGTCGCCATCATGGTGGACATCAGTGGCGCCTTTGACTACCTGTGGTGGCCTGCGCTCTTCTCCTACTTGAAGAACTGTCCAGGGCAGCTATACGTCTGTCTTAGGAGCTATTGCGAAGATATAGAGGTCTGGCTATCGGCCCCTAGTGGAAAAATTAGCAAGAAGATAACAAAGGGGTATCCTCAGGGCTCTGTCCTGGGGCCTCTCTTTTGGGGTATCAACATGGAACCCCTTCTGTACAAGTGGATGAGTTACAGAGCAGTAACGATGCCTGTAGCCGCAAGGACTTAATGTCTAAATTTGAAAGAGCTTTATCTATTTTGATTCCATGGTGCCACAAAGCCAAAATGACAATTGCGCCAAGCAAGTCCACATACTTGCTAGTAAAAGGACAACTTGTTAGGAAGCCAACTGTTAGAATTAACGGCTCACCAGTTCTTAGGCGCCGTGAGGCCCGATATCTAGGTGTAGTCGTCGATGAGAGGTGGAACTACGCATCACACATTGACACTGTAACACAAAGATCATTAGAAACGCTAAACAACCTAACTGGAATCGGTCACAAACGCTTCTATCTCCCACCCGACCTAATTAAATTATACCATAACAGCTTCCTAACCTCAGTCGTGGGATATGGGTCACGGGCCTGGGCACACAGGCTCACGAGGGTTATGCCTGCCATGGCCGTAAGAAGGGTGCAGCGAAACATGCTCCTGCGCTTGATAGGGGCATACAGAACGACTCCTGGAGGGGCGGGAGGGGGGGGGGGCACTTCTCGTACTAATGGGGCTCTGTCCCCTTGATATAAAAATCAGAGAACAGGCCGCCTGGTACTGGGTGAAGAACGAAAGGAGGGAAAAGATAGTGGAAATAAAGGGGGGGAGGGGGGGTATACTTTGGGGATAAGCTTGGAATAAAAGATGGGGAAAAGAATTGTGGCAAGAACAGTGGGACAATGATGGAACAGGGCGAAGAACGTATGAGTTGCTGCCACACATTGAGGAGCGATTACAGCTTACATACCTTAAACCAACCAGAGAACTGCTGCTCTTTCTTACTGGACATGGACCCTACCCGACATACCTAAGTTGGTTAGGGAAGCGGGCTACACCAACGTGTGACTGGTGCCGTGCAAGGCACTCCAGACCATGTGGTGTATGAGTGCCCTTTCTTTGACGATGTTGCAGATCTGCTTAGACAATAACTTCCTAATCATGGCACGCACCACCTGCTCAGACATGAGAACACCTTTCACTTCCTGAACAAACTCTCAGATGCAATATCCAATAAAATTCTTAAAGGATTTTTAAGGAACAATCGGTAATAATTAATCCCCGAATTAGACTCCGTGCACCTATTCTGTTCCGCCAGGGCGTGGACTTGGCCAGTCGCTTCACGGTTGGGATCCGCCTTGTCTCGGACATGGAGGGGGGGGGGGGGGGGGGAGCGGTGTAAGCTTTTCACCGATCGTGACACGCACCGACAGTGACAGTATACATAAGAAACAGGTTAGTTGTAGGATAAGATAGGAAAACCCCTTACGATAGCACTGCAGAGATTAACGTCTTCAGCCAGCCGAGTGCCAGGGCACGTCCACTGGGGTTAGCTCGGTGGGCAAGGCCAAAAACAACATAGGTTTGTTAATGGCTGACACACCTCACATACCTGTAGTATTAGCAATTAAGCTGCAGTAATAGTAATGTGATTCTAAATTATGACCCACTAATGTAGTAAGGTAGTGGGTTGATATGTATCTTTGTTAACTTTGAATAAAGAATTTAAAAAAATCTCATAGATCAGAGGTGGGGAAGGGGGGGGGGGGGGGGTACTGGAATAGCAGGAGTTCCGAGAAGCTTGACATGGTCCAATGGCCCTCCACCCCGATGTAGCCGTGGCATGAATTCAAAGTAACGGTTAGGGCAGCCTTCGTGGATTTTCGCCATCTTGCAAAATAACAGAAATAATTAACCTACCCGACGAGCCGACAGTCCATTGATTAGGAAAGCCTACGGTGGTTTGTAATTGCCGGGGAAAATTGGTTTGTTACTATTTACTTAAAAAATTAATTTCGCCGTCTTTTGAGATAATAATCAGATCAACGCCTTACCTGTGTCATTCGATTTGTAATTTTACGGAAAATCTGAATCCGAATCTGTGATTAGAAGTGTAAATTATTTTTCATTTAATCACTCTCTCTTTGTCAGGGTTGCGGTCGTTTCTTCTGGACGTCTTGTGGTAGGTTAGAGAAACGTCTCTACTCAACAATACGTACAGGGTGAATACCCTATAATTTACACTGCAAATATTGCGATAGTGGAAAGTGCTGTTGATGTGCGGTTTTCACAGAATGGATTGGTAGTCAGGGGCTCGTCCGTTAGCCAATAAACAGATTGTAATAATACCTAGAAAGTGTTCAAATGGTTCAAATGGCTCTAAGCAGTATGGGACTTAACATCTGAGCTCCTCAGTCCCCTAGAATTAGAACTACTTAAACCTAACTAATCTAATGATATCACACACATCCATGCCCGAGGCAGGATTCGAACCTGCGGCCGTAGCAACACAGCGCGGTTCCGGACTGAAGCGCCTAGAACGGCTCGTCCACAGCGACAAGCTTAGAAAGTGTAATTTTGTGTAAACAAACACCTTTTTTAAACTGAACGATGCCTATTGACATTAACAAACTAAAAGTAGGGTAAATCAGTAGTATTTATAGGAGGATACTAGTGCGAGTCGTGTACGAGAAATCCTATTTTGAAAAGTTCTCATACCGACATGGGCACAATACCTGTAGAGGCACACACCAGGAACAGCACAAGTGCATACACTATGTGGATTCTGACCAGTAACGAGACAATTAATCATCACATGTTGTGTTCAAAATGACCACCGGCAGCGGCAACACATGCTTCCAGTCTGGTGCGGAACGACTGCTGCACTCGCTCTAACATTTATGCGGAAATATCCGAGTAGGGTGCAGTAATACGCCGTTGCATATCATTGGGTGTAACTGGTATGTCTCTGCAGACAGCATCTTTCAGCTTTGTCCACTGAAAAAGTCTACAGACGTCAAATCCAAGGAACGGGTCGGCCAACGTACAGGTCCTCTGTGTCCAATCCAATGATTTGGAAACTATTCGTGAGGACATGCTGCAGTAGCTCTTGCACTAGGGGCCGAACAGCTATCATGTTGGTGCAGCAGGTTCCTCCTAGTCTGCAAAGGAAGGTCTTCTAGAATGCGTGGAAGCCGGTCTGTTAAGAAGCTGCGATACTTGTGCCCGTTCAGTGTTCCATCTATGAAACACAGGCATATCATCTGATGGTTCACTGCCCCACACCACAGGTTTACACCCTGGATGCTACCAACGAAGGCAACAGGATTTGTTACCAGACAAACAGCCTATGTTTCGGCTGTTTGCCTGGCCGTGACTGGTAAATGTGGCTCCATCTCTAAACAAGATACGTGGCACATTGGGAGTTTCCTGCCTTAATACACATGTACAGAAGATTCTCATAATCGTTCCGTGCACGTCTTGATGAAGAGAGATGTGATATATATGGCACCAACAACGTTGTGAATGCGTAGTGCGTTAACGTGACTCATGCCACTTAGTCGTGTGATTGCACAGGAACTAACTTGTAGACTAACTGCAACAGCAGCAGTAACGGGAATTTCCGTTCTACTGTCAATACTTGTTTCCTTCTATTACGTTATGTAGGTGTTACATTATCACTTCCACGTAACTGGTTGAAGAGATTGATAAATAATTTGCTGAGATCGTTGACGTCTTTTGGGATATCTCGCTGCATGCACAGTACAAGAACCAACTGCATACTTCCTACGCTTTCCATACATTATGAGCATGTCGGCTTTTTCTGCATTGGTAAATCCCATCGTCCTCTCGCGATCTACTGGTTGGAGAGTGACACATCAACTGACTAGCAAGATGTAACGGAGGAACACACAAGCACACTGCAAGCAAACATAACAACATCGTCCGTAGCAACTACGCAGTTTCAGTGGCACAATCAAGGGTCGGAATTGAAACCTTAAAAAAAACGGTATTTCGTTAGTGACTCGTACTAGAATCCTGCTTAAAGCACCACTGACATTCTAATATATCCTACTTTTAATTTGTTAATGTCAATAGGCATTACTTCACTTAAAAAAGTGTATGTTCGCACAGAAAATAAACTTTGTAAGTATAGATTTACAATCTGTAACAATACGAGCCCCTAACTACCAATCCATTCTGTGAAAATCGCCTATCAGTAGCAGTTTCCACTTCCACAATACTTGCGGTGCAAGTTTTAGATGATTCACTCTGTGTATAAAGGTAGAGTGTATGATTAAATTTCTGTGTAATCTGACGGTTTCGAAATTTAGTATACAGGGTATCCATCTTTGACACAACAGTGACTCGAACCCTGTTGGGCATCTAAGCGTGCTGACCTTGAATGACAGATACTGACGTGTTTCTCCATATTCCTTCACCTCGATATCAAGGATTTACCAACGTAGCGATTGGCGAGTTGTGTCATGTTAGTCTCTCAGCAACCTATTACCTGTTGCCAAGGGCAAGTCTCCTGGAGAAAGTGGAGATGGCCAGAGCAACAGTCGAACATCATCTGTATTGAGGTAAGTAAGAACCTCGCGAGCAACATGCAATCATGTTGCATGATAACGTCACAGATACCTCGAAGATATGACACAGCCACTAACCTTAACGAGTCAGGAACGTTATCGCTGCAGTCCACATTACCGACACTGCCAAACACTGTCGTGTGATGTAACCAGCGACACCCTATACCCGTACATCTGGTGCTGAGCCGTTATGATGACCAAGAAAGAAATCTAGCAACGTTCGTTCTTCCCAGAAGCATATGGGTACGACCCTGGTGACGCGTTACGCAGAACTAGGATTAATCTGAAAAGACGACGTGGTGCCACTCATGTGTCCAGTGTTGTTGCGTGCACCACTGTTGGCGCTGCCGTATCAAGGGAAGCTGCATCAGTGATCACCGTGGTGCAACTCGTAAGTGCTCCGAAGACCATCACACTGTCCTCTGGATACTTGACTTGCTGCAAAAAAGCATAAGGCCCAACTCAAAGTACGTGACGTGGCTCTGCCATTCCCTACGGCCTCGTGAACAATATGTTTGTCCTCTTTGGTGCTAGTCATGTGCCGAAGCTGACATCTTGCATGGCGTTGGCTGTGGCTCTCCTGAACCCATCGATTCCATATTCGCTTGCCAGTAGTCAGATGCCGGGTAACGCGAACAGCAGTTTCGTAACGATAAACGACAGTCTGAATAGGCCACAATCCCCACACATGCTGGTAGACGTTTCTCCTTCATACTTATTGGGTGAGGCTTCTTAGAAACAAACAACATTGAAATGCGCTTTCTGCATGAGAAACTCGCAACTGGAAGCAGTTAATTCCATAAATTATCTGGGAGTACGCATTAGGAGTGATTTAAAATGGAATGATCATATAAAGTTGATCGTCGGTAAAGCAGATGCCAGACTGAGATTCGTTGGGAGAGTCCTAAGTAAATGCAATCCGAAAACAAAGGAAGTAGGTTACAGTACACTTGTTCGCCTACTGCTTGAATACTACTCATCAGTGGGGATCCGTACCAGGTAGGGTTGATAGAAGACATAGAGAAGATCCAACGGAGAGAAGCTCGCTTCGTTACAGTATCATTTAGTAATCGTTAAAGCGTTACGGAGATGATAGATAAACTCCAGTGGAAGACCCTCAGGTGAGACGCTCCTTAGCTCGGTACGGGCTTTTGTTGAAGTTTCGAGAATATACCTTCACCGAGGAGTCAAGCAGTATATTGTTCCCTCCTACGTATATCTAGCGAAGAGACCATGAGGATAAAATCAGAGAGATTAGAGCCCACACAGAAGTATACCGACAATCCTTCTTTCCACGAACTATACGAGACTGGAATAGAAGGGAGAACCTATAGAGGTACTCAAGGTACCCTCCGCCACACACCGTCAGGTGGCTTGCGGAGTATGGATGTAGATGTAGATGTAGATAATATTTCCTCGTACACACAATGTAAATGATGTGACTCCTAGGTACAACAATTTGCATAACCGAGCATCGTAACCGAACCCGCCGGTTCCACATCTGGCCTATTCGTCTAAAATCTTGAAGTACGCGAATCGCGTGTAGGAAAGTATCTCTTGTTGATTACGAAAACAGCAATTTCTAGGTAATATAATAGCCGTGTTTCTGTTCCATGGTGTTTAGTATTGTACAGAACACTATTTTAAGTTACAGGAAAGCTAATGTGTCGGCGATTACCGCGCTAAGTAAGCCCTGCGGCCGCTGTTTCGTCGTTTTTAGGTAACAGCGCGTTACACGACACGGTCGCTGCATCGCGTAGTCGCAAAACGATGTCTGATACCCCACCATTTCTCTTCCCAGAAAACTGACACCTTTTGTTGCTCATCTGAATGCTGTTATTTAATCTGCACTTTATAACTCTTACCATACTGATGATGCTACAGATATGTAATTACTTGTTGACCATTTGTAGTCCAACGGAGTATATTTTTAATTTTTAGGCAAATGGTTCTATCTTGGACTTACATCAATTTGTGATGAGGATAACAGGGCTCATTTTCAATAATTTTGACACATGACAAAGGATATTTCACCGCATAATCACTTCAATGCATACCTTCTGTCCTGTCCTCCTACTGTAGCGAATGGATTGTATACTGGTATTATCTCACTGTATGACAGTCTCTCTGTAAAACTTACTAATTCTATGAAGATGTTGCGGTCACCATCGCAGAAGGAGTAAATTAACTCTAGCGTTTCACAAACTACTTAAATGTTGTTGAAAGGAATTTACGTTATCACAATGAATTTTAGTGTTCTACTTCAAATCAAGATGCATGCAAACTGTGGTATTATGAAGCATTTCAATGGCTTCCATCTTTAAATTTCGCAGTTACCAATTAATAAAAACAATTGCAAAATAAGTGAAACTGATGTCAAGATCTAAACCAGGAAGTGAGTTACGAAAACGACAGTATATTTGAAACAAGTACAGATAGATTCGAAGCTGTCTTTTCTAACAAAATTAAATTTAGTATCAATTATGACAATCTTTGATCGTCTTGACACCGAAATTTCATACGATCTTTCGACTTTTTAGATTTTCATGAAATTATTTAAAAACAGTGACAAGGAAATGGCATATTGTTCATGGTTTTGGGATACAAAATTTAAGAGATAGCCGGCCGGTGTAGCATGCGGTTCTAGGCGCTTCAGTCTGGAACCGCGCGACCGCTATGGTCGCAGGTTCGAATCCTGCCTCGGGCATGGATGTGTGTGATGTACTCAGGTTAGTTAGGTTTAAGTAGTTCTAAGTTCTAGGGGACTGATGACCTCAGATCTTAAGTCCCATAGTGCTCAGAGCCATTTGAACCATTTAAGAGATAATTTTAAATTGATTCTGTTCAGCAACGACTAAGAAGTTTGGACTGTAATATTCAGTACGGTTCCACACACTGAGATTTAATGAAAGTTCGTGCCTTGTTTGTCACAGCTCTTGTGGTGTAGTTTTAGATTTCGGAATAATTACTGGCTAGGCTCTTCACATTTTCTTCGGGATTCAATTAATTTATTACTACCACATTACTTGTGGTAGCCATTTTTCTAGATGTTGTTTTGGCTCCAGATTCGATCATAGATTAATGTTGGATAATCCTGCTTTCCAGAACCCGCAGTTTCGTGAGACGAATTTACGACACAAATGCCGTTGCCACACCAACTTACACTCTGATATGCACAGTTTTAACACTCAAAAAGTCTTAATATCGCCAGACTTGAGACGGCTAGGTACACACACGAGGCTACCCTGTCTGCGACTGTCACGTTGACATTCTGTTCCGTCCTCTCCATACTACTCAGCGCCAAGGTCGTTCAAACAGCATCGGTTGAAAACCCAAAGTGGATCCCCGACTTTCTCATTAGCGTTGTTAAATGTAAATTTTACTAAGTTTCTAGTCAAATTTAGGCTTCCTGAATGAAATTTTCTCTCTCCAGCGGAGAGTGCGCTGATATGAAACTTTTGGCACATTAAAACTGTGTCCCGGACCCGAGTTCCAGTCTCGATCCGGTACACAGTTTTGCTCTCTTAGAAAGTTTCAAATTTAGGCTGTTATGCTACAGTTTCATGCCACTTTGGCGTTTGTTGCTTACTAATTTTCTAGTCCATCAATTTTAATGGTCACCTATTTACTTACATTGGAATGAAATGTTTACTGTTGTTACAGCATATAAGGTTCTTCCTGTGTTTTAAAACTGTCATGCCATTATATATGGAGCATCAGTATGTACTGTACAAACATTCTCAGCATAAATCACGTCTTGCTTCTAAGTACTGTAACAAGTGTCACTGACCCTAAATATTTATACTCTCTTACTTGTTCAATTATTTGTCCATGTTCAACAATTTTGGCTCTCATGGAATCCAATTCTTCAACGTCCATCACTTTTGTTTTACCTGTCGACATCCTCTTTCCATACTTCGTAGCACTTTGACTCAATTTGTTCACTGAAATTTTAACTACTTCTTCGCATTCTCCTTTTATCTGATCATCAGCAAATAGCATCATCAAAAAATTAAATTATAATTTCTTAATGTGTCATTTAATTAAATCAACCGTTTACGAATGATATAGTAAATGTAAACATTAGAAATGGGTTGGTTCTGTGGGCATCCCTGTCTGACTCCTTGACTGATATTGGCAGATTCTGTCCTCACAGTATGGATCTTTTTTTTCGTATAACAATTGAGTTGCCATAATCAGACGTGCTGGAACTACCAGTTCCTTAAGTGATCCCCATAGAATTTTCCCCTTTACCTTGTCAAACGTATTTTCATTGCTGTTAAAAGCATAGTAAATAGGCAATCTAAATACCCTTTCTTTCTCAGTTACTTGTGCCAAAGAGAAAAGACAATCGGAACCATGATGTACCTCCAACATGCGTGCTTCCACTATTGGTGCTAATCTCTTGTTTATAAATTAGCATATAGTTTGTAGCAGGAATTTAGTAGCTTTATTCCTCAGTCATTTGTGCATTGTGATTTACCACACCTTTTGTAAGTATGGCACGCCAAAGCTTCATCCCATTCATCTGGCACATGTCTGCTCAGCCAGCAAACATTCATAAATTTTAAGAGTACAGGGTTGTCTAAATGATGGACCCATTTTCAAAAATTGGTATGTGTTCAAGTAGAACTCCAAAATGAATAAGCTGTATACCAAAGAAAGGAGGAAATTTCGAAGTTCTTGGCGGGTGGAGGCGGGCGGGCAGTGATTGTTTCAGAAGCAGTTGGCAGAGGCCGTGCGGAAATAGGGCCATCATTCCGTTTCACTGTCATTTGTGAGTGAGATGGAGACTGTGAAGCACAAGGTTTTCTGCATTCTTGAGTTCACGAAAAGTGAGTTTGAAATTGAAGTGCAGCACGCATTTTGTACCATATTCGGTATTCAGTCACCAACTCGCAAAGCATTAGCCATTGGTTTAAGCAACTTAAAGAGACTGGGAGTGTGTGCAAAGGAAAAAGCACAGGCTGACCAAGTGTATCAGAGGATAATGTACGATGGATTCAAGAAAGTTTTGTGTGCAGTCCCAGTAAGTCTAACAATAGAGCCAGTGAAGAACTTGGAATACGCCAACCAACGGTATGGAAAGTCCTGAGACAGCGTTTACTGTACAAGCCCTACTGATTACAACTTGTTCAAGCTCTCAACCCCAATGACAAAGAGAAGTGTCTCGCTTTTTGTGGTTATGTGCTAGCAAAGATGGATGATGCTGCATTTTTACAGTATGTAATTTTTAGCCATGAAGCGATGTTCCACCTTAGTGGGAAAGTCAAAGGGCACAATGTTCGCATATGGGGTTTGGGAAATCCACATTCATCATGTTGTTGTTGTTGTGGTCTTCAGTCCTGAGACTGGTTTGATGCAGCTCTCCATGCTACTCTAGCCTGTGCAAGCTTCTTCATCTCCCAGTACCTACTGCAACCTACATCCTTCTGAATCTGCTTAGTGTATTGATCTCTTGGTCTCCCTCTACGATTTTTACCCTCCACGCTGCCCTCCAATGCTAAATTTGTGATCCCTCGATGCCTCAGAACATGCCCTACCAACCGATCCCTTCTTCTAGTCAAGTTGTGCCACAAACTTCTCTTCTCCCCAATCCTATTCAATACCTCCTCATTAGTTACGTGATCTACCCACCTTATCTTCAGCATTCTTCTGTAGCACCACATTTCGAAAGCTTCTATTCTCTTCTTGTCCAAACTAGTTATCGTCCACGTTTCACTTCCATACATGGCTACACTCCATACAAATACTTTCAGAAACGACTTCCTGACACCTAAATCTATATTCGATGTTAACAAATTTCTCTTCTTGAGAAACGCTTTCCTTGCCATTGCCAGTCTACATTTTATATCCTCTCTACTTCGACCATCATCGGTTATTTTACTCCCTAAATAGCAAAACTCCTTTACTACTTTAAGTGTCTCATTTCCTAATCTAATTCCCTCAGCATCACCCGACTTAATTTGACTACATTCCATTATCCTCGTTTTGCTCTTGTTGATGTTCATCTTATATCCTCCTTTCAAGACACTGTCCATTCCGTTCAACTGCTCTTCCAAGTCCTTTGATGTCTCTGACAGAATTACAATGTCATCGGCGAACCTCAAAGTTTTTACTTCTTCTCCATGAATTTTAATACCTACTCCGAATTTTTCTTTTGTTTCCTTTACTGCTTGCTCAATATACAGATTGAATAACATCGGGGAGAGGCTACAACCCTGTCTCACTCCTTTCCCAACCACTGCTTCCCTTTCATGCCCCTCGACTCTTATAACTGCCATCTGGTTTCTGTACAAATTGTAAATAGCCTTTCGCTCCCTGTATTTTATCCCTGCCACCTTCAGAATTTGAAAGAGAGTATTCCAGTCAACATTGTCAAAAGCTTTCTCTAAGTCTACAAATGCTAGAAACGTAGCTTTGCCTTTTCTTAATCTTTCTTCCAAGATAAGTCGTAAGGTCAGTATTGCCTCACGTGTTCCAACATTTCTACGGAATCCAAACTGATCTTCCCCGAGGTCGGCTTCTACCAGTTTTTCCATTCGTCTGTAAAGAATTCGCGTTAGTATTTTGCAGCTGTGACTTATTAAACTGATAGTTCGGTAATTTTCACATCTGTCAACACCTGCTTTCTTTGGGATTGGAATTATTATATTCTTCTTAAAGTCTGAGGGTATTTCGCCTGTCTCATACATCGTGCTCACCAGATGGTAGAGTTTTGTCATGACTGTCTCTCCTGAGGCCATCAGTAGTTCTAATGGAATGTTGTCTACTCCCGGGGCCTTGTTTTGACTCAGGTCTTTCAGTGCTCTGTCAAACTCTTCACGCAGTATCTTATCTCCCATTTCATCTTCATCTACATCCTCTTCCATTTCCATAATACTGTCCTCAAGTACATCGCCCTTGTATAGACCCTCTATATACTCCTTCCACCTTTCTGCTTTCCCTTCTTTGCTTAGAACTGGGTTTCCATCTGAGCTCTTGATGTTCATACAAGTCGTTCTCTTATCTCCAAAGGTCTCTCTAATTTTCCTGTAGGCAGTATCATCATTGCAACAAGAAAAAAAGGTCACTGAAATCAATGTGTTCTGTGCCGTATTCTGTACAAAGGTTTAAGGTCCATTTTTCTTTGTGGAAAGAACTGTAACAGGAATCACGTACCTGGACATAGCTGTTCACTCTACTTATGGAGGATTCCCAGGATTTAATTTTCCAACAGGATGGAGCTCCACCCCATTGACACTGTGATGTATGAGGCTTTTTGAATGACTCCCTTCCTCACTGCTGGATCACTCCCAGGGCAGTTGACGACCTGGCTCTGCCCTACTGGCCACCGAGATCTGCTGATCTCACACCCTGCGACTATTTCTTACGGGGTTATGTGAAGGAAGTTGTTTACGTCCTGCCTCTACCAACCACTCTAAACTATCTCCACAACCGGATCACTGCTGCCATGCACTCAGTACCAGCAGGCATGCTTTTCTGGGTGTGGGACAAGTTTGGCTACTGCCTCGATGTTTGCTATGCAGCCAATGGTAGCGACATTGAACATTTATAACATTTAACTCATTTCTAATTATTAAATAACTATTAAAAATTAATTAATCACAAATTATTAAATTTATTCAATTGATATCAAACATTATGAAGGAAACTTTGAAACTTGTTCTTTGCATTGGTATAAAGCTTGTTCATTTTGGATTTGTACTTGAATAAATACAAAGTTTTGAAAATGGGTCCATCATTTGGAATAACCCTTTATATGCTTTAGTTGATCATATTCATATTTATTCAGTTTCATATTTATATTATCAGTGCCATTTGACTTTTTGTTTTTGTTTCTTTGATCAAATTTTGTAGCTTTTCCATTATTATTACAGTTAAGAATTCTTGGTATTGGTATTTATTTCTGGTTTGTCTTCATTATCAGTCCACAGGCATTTAAAGTATTTTAACCATTAATTTTCAGATGCCACATTTAATTGTAAAGTATCTAGACCTTGTTTATTCATGTGCTTCATAATTTTGTATGCTTTGTTTTGTCTTCCATGTATATCATGTTCTATTTCACTCATATATCAGCCACAACTTAGCCATTTCATTCTTTGTATTTCTTTCTTAATTAAAGCAGATTTACTTGTACAACCCTCTGTGTTATTCACACTATCAGGTAATGGCAATAGTTTTAAATAGTCTGCTTTTTGTGTTTTATTACCCTGCTAATATGGTCTTACAAATTGTTAGCCCACTTTTAGAGTAGCTCTTTTGCCTCATTCCTAATGCTTCAGCAGCTCTGTGCATTATAATTTCTTTAATAGTTTTCAATTCTCCATTTACATTGTTGCTTACTGGTTTCCTTCTACATGTCTCATTTAGCCTCTTTTGATAGAAGAGTGTGATACTGTATTCTTGCAGTAGGTACACCTTATAAATTTTCCATTTAACTGGTTCTTTATGTGTGTCTTCACTTCCTATTAAAAAGTGATCTGATAGTAAATACAAGTCTTGTGCCTTTTGTTCTTAGCCATGTCTTTTTATTTGCAGGAACATTACTATTATTTAAGCTGTAACTCGAATTATCCATACAAATTTATTGATGTCACACAATTTTAAAAGAAGTGTTATTTATGGATTACTTTATGTGGCAAATTCTATTAGCTACTCTCCATTATGATTCAGTGGTTTTTCACTCTCTGTACCTACTACATCTTCAATGGGAATCTTACCAACTTTGGCCTTTTTAAGACTCCCATGAGAAATATTTAATCATTCCTATTTATTTTTCCTATGGTGTTCCATAACATGTCATAAAATTCAATAGAATTTTGAGTTCTTACTTCTTCTGGCACATACAAAGGCAGTATGAAGACGGGTGTTCTCTCAGCTTTAAGATGTAGCACTAGCACTCTTTCATTTATACATGTCTACAAAAGTATTCTCTCCATTAACAGTTTTTCCTTCCACATGGAGACTCCAGCATTAGCTCTTTGTTGCTGTGAGGCTCCACAGTAGATAATTCTAAAATTCGAATGTGACCCACAATTTCTTTCTTTTCACTTATGGCAGCACTATCGATTTTACCATTGACTACTTCTTGTTGGTAGTATATCTATGCTGATTCTGGACTAAACAGAATATTAGATTAAAAATTCCAAGATATAAACCAAAATTTTAATTTCACACTTCTCACCCACCCCACCAAAAACTTATCTATATAAAAAAAATTCTCAATAGGATTAAAAAAATTATATATTTTATTCTTTATAAATATGAGCCACCAAACTTCATCTGCCTACAGGAAAAAAACCAAAAACTCATGTCAATTTACAAATATAATATATTTTATACATTTTTAATAAGAACCAGCAAACATCAATCTATACCCAAAAAACACAATACTCATTTGAAAATATACTGAATTTTATTCTTTATAAATAAAAGGCATCAAATCTTATGTGTATACACCTACAAAACGAAACTCTGATTTATTTAAAAACACAATCTAATAATTTCTCTCATTATAAATATGATCTATCAAACCTTGTCTGTCTATACAATCGACTGAAATTATTAAAACACTCGAAAGCACAATACAACTATGTCTTAATTTCGAAATAAAAAATTTTTCTTAGTAAAAAAAACAAAAAAATTAACAATCGACTGAAATTATGAAAACACTCGAAAGCACAATACAACCATAAATGTCTTAATTTCGAAATTAAATATTTTTCTTTATAAAAAAAACAAAAAATTAACAACAAAGTAGAGATATTTCAATATTTAGATAATATTAGTAAAGGAAAATACACATTAGATTATAATGACTTAAAATTATTGTAAAGAAAATGGTTAATCAAATGTAACTAGTCAAGATCTATTGAAATTTACTATTTTAATAGAAGAGAAATTAAAATATGAAAATATGTAAGAACTTCAATCAGCTTGTAAAAGAAAAAAATTAAAGAATTAATCCACACTGATAAAGAAAAATTAATCAATTCTATTGTCAATCCTGATAATATTAATAACAATATAACAATAATGAATTGTTTAAAAAACTGTATAAGATGATCATAAAAACTTTAAAATGAAAAAAAAATTTAAAAAACTGTTCTTATCTTAATAAACAGTAATTAATCAATCTTATCAATAAATCTGAGAAAAACACTAATAATAATGATAATGAAAATTATTTTCAAAAGCTTCTAGTAGATAAATGTCAAGTAATTAAACAAAAAATTACAAGAACAATTTTCAAAAATTTCTTTTAATGTACTATTCTTGCTTTATCACCAATTTTATATTTAGGTTCAGTGTCTAACAAATTTGTATGAAAATTGCTTTCAAACATTCTTTTATTTCCTTTGTTTGAATTTTTCGGCGTTATTTTTATCATTGAATTTTTATGATTCTAAATTCATCAATTAATTTAGAAATGATGGCAACCCATTTAGAACTTAATTGAAGAGCAAATTTCAGCCACATCTTTTCTTTCAAAGTTCTAATATATCACTTATCATGTTTTAATTGACTAAATGTTGAATATTGATTAATGTCGACTTCTTCATTAATTCTTGAATTTGTCTATTAAAAAATGCTTCATTATTATCTGTTTGTAAATTTCTTGATTATCTCAACTCCAATATTTTTTGGAAAGAATTAACTACATTCTTACCCAGTTTACCTTTAACTCGCATATCCCAAGCAAATTTTGTAAGAACTGTCTATAAGAGTTAATAAATGTTTATATCCTTATTTATTTATGTAATTCCTTTTAATTTTCCAGAATCCACTTCGACTAAATTGGTTGTCATAATTCATATATACCAGAAGAACTTACAGTGCTTCTGTTAAAAATTCTTCCCATTGGTTTATGAAATTCATTAATAATTTCATCACAAATATTTAGGCCTTCACCTTCTAAATTATTTTCACGAATTTACTCTTTTTTACTTTTACAAACTGAACAAAGATCTTCGATTCCTTGCCTTCCATTTTTAACTGGTAATCTAAGTGGATTATTTGTTTTATTTAACTTTTTGCACTTAGAAACAGTAAGTGAGATTATTATTCTTCTTTTATACACAATAAAAAGTAATTAATTTGCTGTTAATTGTGTGATTCTAAAGACGACAGTAGTTTTAGATATCTAACAACTTTCTTGTCTAAATTATTAATATTCGAAACTAATAACTTAAGTTTGATTTATAATGTAACTATTTAATCCAATGCTTGATGGATATATTTCTTTGTTATGATATTCCATGATACCATCATACTTAAAATTTTTGCTTAATTCTGTGACAATCTCGATGTATTCAGGTTTTTGAAATAAGATTTGATAACTCATACTGTAAATATTGTTGTTCACAAAATTTTTTACATCTATTAGATAATTTACATTTACAATTCTTCTGCTGTTAAAATTAGTATACCCTCTAGTTAATTTAAAACTGACATTTTATTCCTTCTGAAATTATTTAAATACATTAATTATTTTTGAGTCTTCTGATGTGTGAATGTTTTTGATTCAAGATTAAAAATCTTCAAATTAATTAAATAAACTCATTATTTGTTTTTTAATGTAATCATTAAAATTCTTTTATTTTTTTATTTCCATAAATGCCCATTTATTGAAATTAAAATATCTTTAAACTTATTATTCATATATAATAGGTCAAAACAAACAGACCCGAAAGTGAACAAACTACTTAATCAAAGTTTTGTATTTTCTCAATATTGTAGTATAGAGTACTTTTTCCCATAATGTTAACTGGTTGTTTCCTATATTTCCTCCACATGAGTCAAGAACAAATTTTATATCTTTACTTTTACAATAACAAATGCAATGAGTAACAACATGCTAGATGTATCGAAATTTACTAATCCACAGTGAAAATGTTTTGGTTCATTATGTCATTTGTCCAACCAAAAAAACACCTCAAAAATATTTACTTTTTTTTGGTTAACTAATTCTTCCATATCGAAATTAGGTAAAGGATAATTAATTTCCTTTGTTATTTGTTTGAAATTATTTTCCATGTCCAGTGCAAGCTGAAGCTCAGTGCTGCTCAGGGCTGCTCAGGGCTGCACCCACTTCCTTTCTTTTCCATTCCTAAATGATGTCCTTTATGTTCTTCTAATTCTTTATTACATTTTTCCTTATTTATAGTTGAATTTGCAACTGCTGCAGTACCACCAGGTAGTGAACCAAGAGCAGTAAGGCTGCCAAAAGTACTGGTAGAAATCCACTTTCATGTTTTGTTTCTTTCCTTTTTATAAGATGCTCAATTGTCACTTTCACAATGGATATGGCAAATGTTACCTTCAGTTACCTTATCTCTCTATCTTTTTTGAGCATTTCAAATTAATAAAGAGTTTTCTGAACCAAGTTCTAATTTTCGTTTTCCATACATTATTCCTCTCACTGCAATTGTAGCTATTTCATCTTCCTTGAAGCATCATTGTCCTTTCTTTTGCACATAATAGAAGTTTTTTATCAGTTTCATGTCTTTTCCATATTTTTCATTTTTCTCAATTATTCAAAAACCTAATTCGATAAGGAATTCCTTTTGGATCATTAATAATAAAATTACTAAATTTGTTTGTTCACATCTATATTATTCCATGTTTTCATTATGATCATCTTTATTTCCAGCTGTTCCTTCTCCATGAGTTACTGCTAATCTGTCAATTAAGTGAAGGACAGCATCCATCCAAATATATTCGATTACCATTTTTACTAAATCTTCATCACCATTTTCAAATGAATCATTAAGATTTCTTTTGTAAATGCTAGGAAAATATTCTTCAACACGTAGTTTTATAAAGTAATCAAATTTTTTTCCTTGACTAGATTTTATTTTATTTCGATTATTTTCGTTATATACAACATTTCATAGTATAATTTTGTAATTCAAGAGAATTAAGTATTGCACCTAAATCACCCATAGTTACTTGCATCTTAGTTAAAATATTTATTATTCCATCTGTTCATTCATAATCTTTTTCACCAATTTATAATTTATGAAATTAATTTATACTGGTAAATTACCAACAAATTTATATGCGCCCAAAGGTTTAAATCAAAGAAGAGTATCTTCACAATGATTTCTAAATTCTAACGTACTTCACTTACATTTCTTTTTTAACATTTTTATCCATTTTCCTGTCTTTTGTTTTCTCATATTGTATTTCTGATTCACTTAAAGTATTGTTGTCCCATGGACTTTCATATTGTTTAATTGGTGGTATATGGTCAAATTCTTCTAAATAATGTCGATTATATGGAACCATTTGTTTTTCAACTTCTCTATTTTCTTCAAATGCTTATAAAACTTTATCTCCTAATCCTTCACTTCCTTGGTTAACTTTTCCAGTTTTATCAATACATGTTTGACCTTTACTCTTTTTTCATATTTAGTTATTGGTTGTTTTTTCCATTTCTTAAACTCTTCTTTTAATAGTTTCTGTACTCTTCAACTTTTTTCTGGCTTTTTCAACATTGTCTCAATCGTATTTTGAAAACTTTCTTAAGTATAAAACTATAATAATCAGTTTTTATTATATGTAACCCCTTATGTTAAACATTTTTTTGTTCAACATCTATTTACAATGTTTCTATGTTCAATGTTTATGTTCAATGTATTTATATTCGGCATTTTTATGTTCAATATTTTTGAAAAAATTAATCTTTTATCTATATTTATCATTATTAATGATTCTTGTCACATATACCATAATAAAAATAAATTCATCTTTATTCCAACATTTACTGCATAGTTCTAAAAAACAACAAACTTTAAATCTCCACCAGCAAATTCATAATAAATATGACTTTAATTTCTATCATCTCATCTAAATGTATTCTACAAATTATAATTATCTCTAACTTATTGTTTTGAATATGTTTGGTTTATGTGGAAACGATATATTCCTTTATATCTACCTCTAGTCAAATATTTCCTAACTATGTCTTTATTTTCAAGAATGAACACATAAAAAATTACAACTGAATTATCTTCCCATTTGTCTAACGGAATAATTTCATCATTATTTCCAATGAAAGTAAGAACTTTTTCAATATTTTTATCTCCAAGTTTTTCACATCTTTTTTATAAATTCTTGATATTTTGGTTGATCTAAACTTATAGAATAAACGTACAGTTGAGTAATTATTGAACAGAATTTCATTTCAGTTTACCATGTTTATTTTTTATTTTGTTTTAATTCATTATTTTTAGTTGCCAATCTAGCATTTATTTTCATATTTTTTATTAATATAAACGAGTAGATTAATTCAACTGAGTGACAATTCATCTGTTCTCAAAAAAAGATTAACTCATAAATGTGTTCCACTAGTCGTATTTTATTCAAATTTTTAATCTCCAACCATTACATCAAGAAACAGTAAACTTTCCTGTGATGCAGAAATATCAGGATGATCAAAAAATAATAAACTATATACTAACATAGAAAAAATCGAAATTGCAGTTGGTCAACATAGTTTGAAAAATACAGAATTTTTTTATTGAAAGTGATGTTAAATTATTTACAAATAAATGAGATAATGTTGGGTTAGTTTTATGATTAAATAATCTAATTATTGAAGCTAATCAAAATACCTTTGCTAAAATTGTTCACAAAGTGATTCCATATGAATTAATAAATATAAATTTTAAGATATCTCATGGAATTTTTGTTAAAAAAATTATCATTTTCATTAAGAAACAAATATTATTGCTTCATTTAAACCAAATGCTGCATATTGTGGTCCAATAATTTATGAATCAAATTTTCCTGTAAGTATTCCAATTTTTTGTACAATTCAGAATAAGGAATAACTGTAATTGATTAAAATGATAATTTGAGTGACTTCAGTGGTACTTACTAAATAGTTTTTTGAAAATGAATTAATAAATTTTTCTCGTAATAAATCATGACCAACATTGAGAGTTATAAATTTTACTTCTTTCCTATTATTGAGAAAATATAAAATAATTTTGATCTTCCTAATGAGAAAATAGAAATTAATGTTAATATTTGTAATTGTTTATTAATACTAATGTTCACAACCTTATTTCCTTTGATGTTATTCACACTGATAGAACTGATTTTTTAACATACAATGGTAATTGAAATAGTAACCTAATTGATTAGTATGGTTTAAAATTTAATGGAGTATTTATAATTAAAGGAAAACAACATTTTATATAGAGTAGAACAGCCTTTTATTTCTTCTTAAACTCTTATTTGATGAACTTCATCTCTATCAAAGGAATTAAATATGTAATGACATTCTTAACAATGGTAAAACTAAAACCAAACGAAATGAAGTATTTCATCCATTGGAATTATTTGATGGATTTTTAAAGGTTATAAAGAAATTATGTGGGAGGGTGATTTATGTGTAATTTTTACTTGGAGTTCTAGAACAGAGCAAGACGATTCTATTCTCTGATGGACTACTGATAATGATAATACTATGCTTCCAATAGAAGGTAAAATTGTTACAAAAAGTATGGAAATTCACCTTCCTGTTGTTGAGTATGAACCAGAATATTCACTTGAACCAATACAAGAAAGACTGAAAAATCCAAAAATTCCAGTGTCTATTTTTGAGTGCTAAACAATTGAATTTACTGGATTAAAACGGAAAAAGAGTCTTTGAAATAGGTATTATAAATCTAGCGAATTTGATATACATTACTTCTTTTCAGGTTTTTTTCCAAATTAATAGAAAACAAACAATTAAATGATTCTTCTTTGTTTGATCATGTTCAGTTACAAAATATCAATGTTAGAAACAGAAGAAATGAAGTTTTTCCTCATGAATTATGGAATCTTGATCCTACAAATAACTTTTTTAAAACCTTATGCTGCTTTTTCAGATTTTAAAAGAATAACCGAATTAAATACTGACGTAAATGTAAGTTCATTCAGTTTTATTCAAAATTATCCTTTGTTATAAATATGTCTAGAAGAATGAATGTTGTAACTATACAAAATGACAACAATAAAATTATGTGAATTCATTAATGAAAATATACCTAATGATACAACTGTATATAAAATTATGTAAAAAAACATATGCAACACAGAATGTTTATTGTAATTTTTAACTACATAAATGAATAAAATATTAGAAAAAGTTAAACCACTTTCATCTTCCTGTTTTCATTCCCTATTGAAACAAGATTAGAGAAGATAAAAACTGGAAACTTCATATTTTCAAAAAATAAATCTTTTCCAACCTTTTGAAAACTTTTAATTTTTGAAAACATAAAAAACAGAACTTAACTTTCTTTCTGTATACATAAAACCAAAACATAATAAATATGAATAGTAGCACTGAAAAATCCATTAACTCAATGTAACCATTATAGTAATGGTTGAGCAGAACTGTTCACTAATTTATCAGAGCTAAAAAAAATTTAAATCTTACTTCATTTCAAACGCCAAAATTTTACTAGCTGAATATGGTGAAGAAGTTTTATTACTGTCAGATGATAAATTGAAAATTAATCTTCCAGGTGATTATGTTAAAATCGTATTACAAGATGATAAATTAGAAAAAATTATTGGATTAGTTTTTACCTAAAGAGGTAATAAACAAAACAAAACTCATGTTAATGAATTTGAATGAATTTTAGATTTTTTAAATTTATTTTTTTGTTTTAAATTTTAATGGAATAGTTTATTTTTTTAATTAAATGAATATTTCCTTTGGTGGGTATAGATAAATTTTTGGTTTGGGGAGGTGGCGAAACTAGAATCTTGGTTTACATCCTGGAATTTTTAATCCAATATGCCCTTTCATCTAGAATTGGCATAGACATACTATTCTTGTTGCAGTTCTGTTTCTTTATGTGACTGACCTATATCATATCAAGTTCCTAGCTTAAATGTTGCTGATGTATGTGGTTTGTCCTTACTCTTTACCTTACTGCATCACTATATAATGATCTGTCCAGTGTGAATTATTTTTTGATTTTCAAACGATTTGAGTACCCCTGCCCACATCACAAATGTTGCTCCAAGTTATTTCAGACTTGATCTGCCTCTAGATTGGTCCTCCCATTGCGCTAGTTTTGGTCCACCCTGGGTATTTTATTTGCCTAATGCCCACCACATTTGGTGAATATTCCCCTATCTGCCACCTGGGGCAGCACCCATTGGAAGGCTATCCAACCCCACATGGGTAATCTCACTGCTATTTCTGTTTGCTCACTGAGCCCTGTTGATAATAAATTAATATTATGAGAACTGTAACCTAAAATAAATGTAAATTCAATTTTCCTACCTTAGTTGAACACATGTAGGCATTCTTTTGTTCAAATTTTATTTATTTACTCTTTTATGGGACTAGCTCCAACAATCTCAATTTAAAATCAAGCTATGTACATTGCTAAGGGTGTCTGACTGCCATGTTACTGGTACACCTGTTCATCTAGTTCAAACCAAGTTAATAACTTTTGGTGCTATTTTTACTGGGTTTGGTACTCAGGGCTAGTTTTAAATTTTTTTCTTGAATTTTACATCTTTTATCATCGTTTGTTTGTTTCATAGTTTTTTTAGTAGCTTACTGCCTGTTCTGATTTGATAACAAAATGCTTTAGTCATATTGGATTTCTAATTGTGGAACACTTGTTAATTTAAACCTTCCATGGTTGAAACTTATGTGACATATTTTGCAAAAACGAAGTTCAAATACTGCCTTCATTCATGATAACTAATACTCTTTCTGTATTAAAAAATTTATACTGAGAGATTTTGAAAATCACTGTACTGATGTATGTGTTCCACAAACCTAACTAGATTCATATTTCATGTGAACCTACGGTTTTTGTAGGTAAAATTTTAATTTTAGAGCGATTTTATCAGGATGGATATTATGGAAAAAGTAATTAGTACAAACACACATTTATTCTCCTGGCAATGAAAAACATCAGATATCACACACAACGTTTCACCATAACATTTGAAGGTGGCTTTTTTACAATCTGTGAGGTTTTCTGGCTCATATATGACCCACTACATGCAAACTATGTATAGATCAGTCAAATTACTGAGATGTGTAGAAGTGTTTCAATGTGTATGAGTATAACAAAACACAAACTTGGAGTTTCTTGGAATAGAGGAGATGGTGATTCGATCTGATTTTCATGAAACAAATGGGCTGTGCCACCTATAAACAAACTCCACCCCATTTGATTGCTCACAACTTTCTATATATTCTTGGTCATATTATTTTTCTCTAAATTATGAACGAATCTCGCTACACAATAGCACCAAACAGATATGAGATATAAACTCTCAACGCCTCAAAACTGCAGATTACTTTAGTGGGACACAAGTATCTCATCAACCACAAAGGTGTTCTATGTTCAGACAGAACCACCGAAGCAGGGCGAAACTTGACAGTTTGGTATTTCAAGACAAATTGTTCAGTTTCTAATTGCAATCTGAAATCCAATTATTAAATATTTATTGATTACTGGTGATTCGTCAGTCCTTGTATTTATCTATGCTTATTAATTTTTCCTGTTACAAGAAATTTCTAACAAAAGTCTGGAGAATTTTTTTTGTCTTTTCTGCGTAAAACGTTATGTTATTTGTTGTCTTGCGCCATCCACTCCCGGCTCCTTGCTCGCTAAAGTATTTCAGTCGTTATCACTGCCTCATCTCCAGGAGATCAAACCGAAGTGCTGTTGCTTTTCGTTACATGACCAGCTGCAGCTGCTCCGATTAAGATGATTTCTGGTCTACATGGCTCAGTTATAATCAGCAATGACTTCTGTCCTCTCCCTTTCTCTTCTCAGAACATAGTTGAAAGCCATTTTAGAGACTGGTAGCTGTGTGTACAGAGCTACTGTCACAAAATCTTTAACGCATGAAGAGAGAATCCGATTAGACGAAATCATTGGGAAAACGTCTGCTGTCTGAAAAATGGCAAGAAGAAAAACAAGCATAAGTCCCGTCAGTGACGAGTTAAATGAAGCTCGAAGTCGGATAAGAAAGAGATGGGGAAAGAAATCTACCACATTTATTTAACAGGAATCATACTGACTTTTACCTTTATGGAATTAGGAAATCGCTGGAAATTTAAGCTTAGATAATAAGAGCGTATTCCAACACTACTCGACATGGATTCATGGCGATTTTGTTAACCACGGCTCCACCTCGTTCGGTTTTTATTTTACCTGCGGCCTTCAGTCAGAAGGCTGACATGAGAGAGTTCTCCAAGCTAGTATATCCTGGGTAAGCTTCTTCGTAAATGCATAACTTCTACGAACCACATCCATTTGTACATTGTTATTGTATTCAATCGTTGGTCCAGCTCTATAACTTTACCCCTATTACCAAAACTGACAATACCGTGATGTCCTACAAACCGATCCCTCCTTCTGGCAAAGCTGTGTCATAAATTTCCTCTCTCCCTAATTCTTCATTAATTATCTGATCTACTGATCTAGTTTTCAGCGTTACTCTGCAGCATCACAGTTCGAAAGGTTCTATTCTCTACGTCTGTGAAGAGTTTATCGTCTACGTTTCACTTCCGTACAGGGTTACACTCCAAACAAATACCTTCAGAAAACTCTTTCTAACTCGTAAATTTATATTTCCTGTCACCATATTTCTTCTTTCCACATAGGCGTTTCCTGGTACAGTCAAACTGCGTTTCATGCTCTCTTTACAAGTATCGTTTTTACTTATTTTTCCGCCACAATAGAAATAAATACGGAAATAGCCAATCTAACCTGCTACTTTTACCATCTGATTTCCTAATCTAATTCCATTAATGTGACCTGAATTTATTCGACTACATTCCACTGACCTTATTTTACATTTGTTACTAAGAGTCTAACTTCTCAAGACACTGTGCATTCCGTTCAATAGATCTTCCAAGACCTGTACCATATCTAACAGAATCACAATATCATCAACAACCCTGATCTTTTTTAAAATTTCTTTTCAATGATTTTAAATTCCTTTCTAAACTACTCATTCGTTTCTTTAATTGCCTGCTCAGTGTACAGATTGAATAACATAGTCAAGAGACTACAACATCTCGGTGGAAATGAATGAAAGTACAGGATTATGTTGCCAGAGGCTCCCCAGTCGTGCTCAGAAAGCTGGAGTCGCATGGCGTGAGATCTGCGTGACTATAGCGCCAAATAGTGCTGACCCCACAACTCGAGGCAGTTGAAAGAACGGGAAAAGACAGTTTGTGTCTATGACCGAGCAGTTACGATGCACCATGGTGGCGTTCTTCATTACAGCAGTAATAGTATCCTCAGAGATAATGGTGAATGCACATGTCACATTTAACAACTGCTTTTATTAATATGTAATCTACAATAAAAATTTTGTGTACTGTAATTGCATTCACCCCATTATTCTATTAATTTGCGAGAAGAAATAGTAAATGCAATGATATTTGTATATTTCGATTTTACATAGCATTCAGGTTATGTGTTAGCGTTCATTACCTAATCATACTTATGAAAATAATGGCAATGCTTCAACATTTAAGGAAAACTTCGTAACTCCAGACCACAGAATCGCACCAAGTATAGTCTGAGGCAAAAAAACTGAGAAAAGCTATTAATAAAACAAATGACTACGAATGTTGCCGCGATGTGTTTGCTTACTTCACTAAGATGTCCGCTTGAGTACTGTGCTTGTTGACACTTAGGAGCTGCTGCAGACGTTCCGGTGGAATCAAAATCCTATCCATCACACATTCCATTTGTTGTATGGTGACCTTCTCTTGTTTACAGACTTGGACTCGTTCCCTGAGTTGAAGAACAATTTGGTATGAAATATGATATTCAAAAGACACTATGTAAGACATCGACGAATTAGAACTAAGACAAAAAAAATTACAATTTCAAAAAAAAATTGATAATTTGCTCAAGAGAAAGAGTTTCTAAAATCGAGCAAGTGAGTAATGTGCTGGTCCACCTCTGGTCCTTATTCAAGCAGTTATTTGGTTTGGCATTTGTAGAGTTGTTCGATGCCCTCCTGAGGGATATCGTGCCAATTTCTGCCCAGTTAGTGCGTCAGATCATCAAAATCCAGAGCGGTTGGAGCGCCCTGCCCATAATGGTCCAACTTTCACAATTAAAGAGAAATCCAGTAGCCTTTCTGGCCAAGGTAGAGTTAGGCAAGGACGAAGACAAGCAGTAGACACTCTCATCACTTCGCAGTGATCGGAGCTCAGTTCCAAGCGGGACTCATCACTGAAGACAAATCTATTCCATTCAATGAGATTCCAAGCCAAAGAAGTTTCTGGAGACAACTCAGAGAGTGATGGGATACCAATGTCGCCCGCCATATGCCCGCCAGCCCGATGGCCTGGAGTGCTTTTTCATTTCATAGCAGGACCCCTTTGATTATCATCCGCGATGCCCTTATGCACGTCGGTTCCTCGACGATGTTCAAGGCCCATTTTGTTGCCGTTCGTGGCAAGCCAAACTGGGCTTACATTTCAGAAAAATAATGTCCATCCACACAAGGCTTACCAAATCCTGCCTTGAGCAGCAAGGTCGTCGGATCTCAAACCAATTGTGAACGTTTAGATAGGTTATTCTTTGGATACACATAACGTCTACCCATTTTCGTCCCATTCAAATAATACCTTCAGAGTGCGTTTTTTATATTTATTATATTTTAGAATGCATTTTAGTTGGCAGGACAAATTCCTCGAGCAGATTGATTCAGTGGGCAATGCGATGTGTTCCCTGAAACCTTCGAACAGTCTGCTCTAAGTTTCAACCTGTTACACCCACGCTTTTGGCTGACATACATGGACGACACGTTCGTCATATGGACGCATGGGAATCAGAACTACGGATGATTCATCAGGACCGAGTCAACCTGCACAAAAACATACACTTCAATTTTGATTTAGGCAGTGTCGGCAAGATTCTTTTCCTGGAAGTACACAGAACACCTATCGGCAAACTAGGGAGTTATCTCGGACAACGGATGCAATAGGCCTCTGCATACAGACTCCCACCATCATCCAGGAACCAACGAAGCCTGTGCTGTGTCTGCTGGCAGCAAGTGCTTACCGAAAAGGGACTCCAAATGAACAAAACGATCTCTGGACAACTTTTCGCGTAAATGGACACAACGACAAAAGCAGACAATGAGGCAAGAGATACAGCAAAGACAAAACAGAGAAACAGGAGGACAACTCTGCGTAGCTCAGTCACCGTATGTGAGAGTCATCAGTAACGGCCTCAAGGTGTGAGATCTGTTGAGGCACAAGAACGACTCCGTATAAACTATCCATGCTGCAGGTGTTTACGAAATTGCATGTGAATGCGGTGACGTCTGCGTTGACGAAACTGGGAAGCTGATTAGTTGTCACGTGTCTGAGCATGAACGTTAATGGGCATGAACACGAGTAGGGCAACGCAACATACAAGCAACAGTCAAAGACAACTCGCAGTACGGCTGACCCATCTGTTTTTAAGAAGTCCGCGTTTTTCTTCGGGAACCATGGATGCATAAACGAATATTAGAAGAGGCTGTCGAAGTAATTAAACGCCCCGTCTGCGTGAACACCGAGGACTGCTTCGAGTTGCAGATGAATTGGCTACTAGCGGCCCCAGGCCAATGGTCCGCCTGTTTCGCCCCCAGAATCTCTGCAAGATCTGGGTTCAGCAGTAGAAACTAGCGGCCGCGTAGAACTACCGTCTGGCATCGACGTTTCACTGTAGGATACAAGCTGCCGATAGTCTGTTGCCTGCCAATCACCTACTAGAATCGCAGAGGCAGTACAGACCGTACAACCTCTACTGTTCTCCAACAGCCCTCAGCTCCTAGCGCCCCCACACTTCACCCCGGTGCTACAGGTACTTTGACTTAGAAGTATCAGATAACACATCAGATAGTGACGCCGGTTGTCACCTGGAATCCGAAAAGCAGGGTGTAAGACAGGCTCTACTGTTCAATCTGTACATCAGAGAAGCAATGATGCAAATAAAAGAAAGTTTCAGTAGAGGGATTACAATTCGTGGTGAAAAGATATCAGTGACACGATTCGTTGATGACACTAATATCCTGAGTGAAAATGAAGAATTACATGATCTGCTGAGTGGAATGAATAGTCTGATGAGTGCAGAATATGGACTGATGGTCATGAAGTAGATGAAGTTAAGGAATTTTACAACGTAATTAACAAAATAACAAATGACGGACGGAGCATGAAGGTCATGAAAATCAGACTATCACTGGGAAAAAGGACATTCCTGGCTGAGAGAAGTCTACTAGTATCAAACATAGGCCTTAATTTGAGGAATAAATTTCTGATAATGTACGGTTCAAAAATGGCTCTGAGCACTATGGGACTTAACGTCATCAGTCTCCTAGAGCTTAGAACTAATTAAACCTAACTAACCTAAGGACATCACACACATCCATGCCCGAGGCGGATTCGAACCTGCGACCGTAGCGGTCGCGCGGATAATTTACGTTTGGAGCACAGTATTATACGGTAGTGAAACATGGACTGTAGGAAAACAGGAACAGTAGAGAATCGAAGCATCTGAGATTTGGTGGTATAGACGAATGTTGAAAACTGGGTGGACTCATAAGGTACACTGACAAGGAGAAGGTCAGGATGGTAGCATTTCTGTTAAGACGTCAGGAAATGACTTCCACCGTATTAAAGGGAGATGTAGATAGCAAAAACTGTAGAGGGAGAAAGATATTGGAATACATCCAGCAAATAATTGAGCACCTAGGCTGCGATTGCTTCTCTGAGATGAAGAGATTTGCGTAGGAAAGGAATTCGTGGCGCGCTGCATGACTCGAAAAAAATTACATAAATCAATAAATGGAAACCATCTACATGATTGACAGGCGTGAAATGGATTAGTGCTTGGTGGAATTGCAGAGTTAAGCGGCATCTGATTCCTAAGTACAGGTTGCGCAAGATTACGAGTCGATGATTTGTAGGCGAGGATCTGGCGCCAATTAGCGCTCCAGATGCGATCGATCTAGTTCATACGAGGCGAATATGGTGCCCAAGACATCAAAGTGAGTTCATATCACGCTTCTCAGACCACAGTATCGCTATTCGCGGCTTGTGACTTGCACATTTATTCTCGTGAAAGACGCCGTCGACTTCTGGGATGACATCAGGCGTAAATGCAGGTGGTCGGCAATAATCTTCACGTAGTCCATAGGTCTTGATGCCTTCGATTACTATCACAGGTCCAATGCAAGCCCAGGTGAATGTTCCCCATACCATAATAACTACCTTCACTGGCCAGCGTCCGGACGTGGTGCACGTTACGAGCAGTTGTTCGCCTGAGTGACAGCGTATCCGAACACGACCATCGACCTTGTCCAATAAGAAAGGTGATTCCTTTGATTAGGCGACGCTTTTGCAACGTTTGATCAAAGGTATCGACCATAACGTGTTCACTGCAGCTACACTTCATAAGGTCGATGAATGAACATGGGAATTTTGGGCTACCAAACACTTCTGCCCTCCACAGAAGTTAACTCTGTCATCAGATCTGCCATGGATTTTCGTCTATTTCGCTTTACAGAGAGGGAGCGAGCATCCAGACTTCACGTTCCGTGATGAGGAATGGACAGGCAAAATCGCCTATTCGTGGTTCCGCTGCCCTTCAGTAACTTCCAATAGATGCTCAAGACAATAGCTTACGAACGCTTACGAACAGCCGAACAGCTTCCATATGCCCGAGATGCCCAATAACGCGCGCTTTAGTGTGCCAAATTTAAAAGAACGCAAAATCCACAAGATTGGCAAAGTTTTACAGAAGTTCGAAATATAGCGCGTACTTCAATGCGAGATGCTTTTAATAATTTCCACAACGAAATTCTGTCTCCAAATCTGGCAGAAAACCCAAAGAGATTCTGGTCATACATAAAGCACACCAGTGGCAAGACGCAATCAATACCTGCACTGCTCGATAACAACGGTGAAGTCACTGATGACAGTGCCACTAAAGCAGAGTTATTAAACACGGTTTTCCGGAACTCCTTCACCAAAGAAGACGAAGTAAATATTCCTGAATTCCAATCAAGAACAACTGCCAAGATGAGAAACATAGAAGTAGATATCCTCGGTGTAACAAAGCAGCTTAAATCACTTAATAAAGGAAAGGCCTCCGGTCCAGATCCTATACCAGTTAGGTTCCTCTCAGAGTATGCTGATAAAATAGCTCCATATTTAGCAATTATATACAACCACTCGCTCACAGAAAGATCCGTACCTAAAGACTGGAAAATTGCTCAAGTCACACCAATACCCAAAAAGAAAAGTAGGAGTAATCCGCTGAATTACAGGCTTATATCACTAACGTCGATTTGCAGTATAGTTTTAGAATATATACTGTATTCGAACATTATGAAGTACCTCCATACTTTCCATACTTTTAGATTTCCAGAAGGCTTTCGACACCGTTCCTCACAAGCTTCGTCTAACCAAAGTGCGAAGTGCGTGCCTACGGAGTATCGCCTCAGCTGTGCGACTGGATTCGTAATTTCCTATCATAAAGGTCACAGTTCGTAGTAATAGACGGAAAGCTATTGAGTAAAACAGAAGTAATATCCGGCGTTCCCCAAGGAAGCGTTGTAGGCCCTCTATTGTTCCTGATCTATATTAACGACATAGGAGAGAATGTGAGTAGCCGTCTTAGATTGTTTGCAGATGATGCTGTCATTTACCGTCCTGTAAAGTCAGCAGATGACCAAAACGAATTGCAAAATCATTTTGCTAAGATATCTGTATGGCGCGAAAAGTGGCAATTGACCCTGAATAAAGAAAGGTGTGAAGTTATTCACATGAGTACTAAAACAAATCAGCTAAATTTCGATTACGTGGTAAGTCACACAAATCTGAGGACTGAAAATTCAACTAAATACCTAGGGATTAGAATTACAAATAACCTAAATTGGAACAATCACATAGATAATCTTGTGGGTAGAGCAAACCAAAGACTGCGATTCATTGGCAAAACACTTAGAAGGTGCAACAGGTCTAGTAAAGAGACTGCTTACACTACGCCTGTCCGCTCTATTCTGGAGTATTGCTGTCCGGTGTAGGATCCGCATCAGGTGGGACTGACGGATGGCATCGAAAAAGTACAAAGAAGGGCAGCTCGTTGAGTATTATCGCGAAATAGGAGAGATAGTGCCACATACATGATACGTGAAATGGAGTGGCAATCATTAAAACAAAGGCGTTTTTCGTTGCGACGGGATCTTCTCATGAAATTTCAATCACCAGTTTTCTCCTCCGATTGCGAAAAGGTTCTGTTGGCACCCACCTACATAGGGAGAAATGATCATCACGATAAAATAAGAGAAATCAGGGCTCGCACAGAAAAAATTAAGTTCTCGTTTTACCCGCGTGCCGTTCGAGAGTGGAACGGTAGAGAGACAGCATGAAGGCGATTCATTGAGCCCTCGGCCAGGCACTTTATTGTGCATAGCAGAGTAATCACGTAGATGTAGATGTAGATGTAGTAAGTTGCTAATGTCAGCGGATTTTCCATTTATCGTCCGTAACGTCACTACCCGTACCGTCGCGTCGCCAGTGACAAGTGCGAGAATTATCGCACTATCAGCTTAACAGCCCATGCACTAAGTTTCAGACATGAAGAATATACAGAAGAATGGAAAAGAAAATTGAGGATGTACTAGACGACGATCAATTTGGCTTTACGAAAAGTAAAGGAACCAGAGAGGCAATTGCCACATTGTGGTTGCTAATGGAACAAAACTGAAGAAAAAATAAAGACACCTTCATAGGATTTGTTGACCTGGAAAAGGCGTTCTACATTGTAAAGTGGTGCAAAATGTTCGAAATTCCGAGAAAATTAGGGCTACAATAGAGGGAAATACGGGTAATGGCATGTTCAAGAACCAAGAGGGAACAATACAGGTCAAGACGAAGTACTCGGATTAAAAAAGTCTGGAAGGGAGTGGTGTAGGCTTTCGCCCCTTGTGTTGAATCTATACATCGAAGAAACAATGACGGAAATAAAAGAAAGTTTCAAGACCAGGATTAAAATTCAAGGTGAAAGAGTATCACTCATAAGACTCGCTGATGACATCGCTATCCTCAGTGAAAGTGAAGATGGATTACTGGATTTCTTGAACGGAATCAACAGTGTAATGAGTACAGAATACGGATTGAGAGTACGTCGAAGAAAGAAAGTAATGAGAAATAATAGAGATGAGAACCTAACATCCAAGTGGGTGATCACGAAGCTGTGTCAGGAATTATGTCGCATAGGTAGCAAAGATCGAGTGACGGAGGGAGCAACGAGGACAAGAAAAGCAGACTAGCACTGGCAAAAAGGGCATTTCTGGCCAAGGCATGTATACTGGTATGAAACATAGGCCATAATTTGAGGCAGACGTTTCTGAGAACATCAGTTTTGAGCACAGCATTGTATGCTAATTAAACATAAACTGCTGGAAAACCGGAACAGAAGAGAATCGAAACCTGTGAGATGTGGTGTTGAGAATGTTGAAAATTAGGTGGACGGATAAGGTACTGGATGAGGAAGGTCTCCACAGTGTCGTCGAGGAAAGGAATCTGTGGAAGGGCAGGACCGTAGGATATGTGTTAAGACATCTATAAATAGCTGTCATGGCGCTAGAGGGAGCTTAGACGGAAAAAATGTAGAGGAAGACAGAAACTAGATTGCATCCAGCAAGTAATTGAGGACGTAGGTTGCAAGTGCTACTTTGAGATGAAAAGGTTGGTGCAGGAAAGGAATTCGTGCCGGTTCGCATCAAACCAGTTACAAGACTCATCATTTTAAAAAAAAAGTCTCTAGAATAACTCCCCGTTCGTCTCTGCTTCATTTGTACGGGGAGAACAATAATAAAACAAACTAACTGCAGGGACAGAGGGCCGAGTGCAAAAGGTCCTATGAACATGTTGAAAGACAAGCATCTACATTGCACTTCTTTCACTTATTTACGATTTACGATATTGTAGTCATATTATTATCATTACTAATGCGGAAATTCTGTTGATTTTTTTCAGTATGGCAGCATAATGAAACTGGAGAGAGGATTGGAGCAAGGTACCTTTATTTTATTTCCATATTCAGCAGTCTCTGTCAGATAGCCATGTTGGCTTTCCTTTTCTCGCTCTGACCTTGTAGCTTGGAAGCATGGGCCGGTAGTTTGAACGACATGGAGAAGCCAAAGTAGTCCTTCTTCTTATTCTTCTAAGTAGTAGTACCAACCTAAAACTCAGTTTCTCCTGCACGTTTGGCTCTGTAAAGAGGCCTGACGACTCCCTGACTAAATTCTATCCAATCACGAGTCATTCCGCCAAGTCAGGAATGTCTGCTTGAATGGCAGCTAGTTCGGCGACATATCCATACCCCTGATTGGCCGGCGAAAAGTGCGCCAATTGCCACTCCCACAAGGCCCGGCTCCGCTGGAGCAACGGCCGGTAGGCGGTTGGCAGTCGTGAGGAGTCGGTGGCGAGATTCAGAAGAAGACGGTTGCAAGTTGGTAAGCATGCGTGCTGTTGCTAGGTTCAGAAGTGGATTGAGTCGCGAATATATATTAAAGTGTTAGGTGATCTTTAACTTCGGGAGGATTTGAGATTCATTGCTTTTATTTCTTCCTGATTTTGCAATTTTGTTTTTGGGCTTGGCGTCAGAGCCTGGTCGGTTGCAGTATGCAAAATATACGTGGGACTCTGAGTCACCACGTTCGGTATAATTCATTCCCCTTAGTAACCACTTCGCCTTTAGCGAATGTCTTTCCTTTCCTCATACTCCGTAATATTAGTGAACATATCATAACGGCCTTTTGTGTGTTAGGTTTCCCCCTCTTTGCGTCCAAGTGTGAACACGTGGCGAGTAGTTCTGCAGACGATATCTAAATTGAACCAGAAGTAGCATGGCTCGTGTTTCTTGTTATTCGTATTCGTAAATCAAGGTGTTGCAGAATGAGTTTTAGGAATTTTATTGGTTTACGGAAGGGAGGTCACTTTAATAACGTGCTTCCACAAGTATATCATAATTTGCCTTTTCAATGTATTTACGGACTAGCTATTGGATCCCGTCTCTTACCTTTCACTAATTATTAGAATAAATTCTTTTCTGGATGATCGGCTCCCACCTTTCCTTGTCCGTTTCGAACGCAAATATTTTGGGCGACTGCTGAATTTAGGCCATATCCCCCTATGCCCCCAGTCTTGTATTAACATCCACACGTAACAAAATATGTATACTCGATAATTATACTTCGCTTGTACAAGTGTAATTTCGATTTATAATAAATTATTGTGCCTTTTAATCCGAGTTTCAATGAAAAATGTTAACCCCATTTATGGAGATATCAAGCAAGTGCTACAGTAGCATTGCAAGGCCCCCTACTGAAAATGCTCCTCTTAAGATGATAAAATTGATTGCAAATCCAATGAGTAGTTTTTGTTTGATCGTGGTGGATATTTTTTCATGCAGTCAGACAGACGATCGCCAGGCCCTAATCCTTTCTGATGCGCCGACGACTCTTGTATGTGGTGATCTGTATAAAATTCAACCCCAATCCTCCCTTCTAGATAAGGGAAAGTCACACTGATAGGGCAGTTGTGATCAAAATCCGCGTTATATGGTGATATGGGAGGCCCTGCCATTTCCGATCCCTTTTAATGGGCAAGACACCTCTTTTAATGTGTCCGGAAATGGGCGGTGGCTGTGCAAAGACATCAGATTGTCCCGGAACACAGTACAGCGCTGCATCGCACCCACGTCACAACAGATTAGAAAAGTCGAGTCCATGGGATGCAATGCACGCGTCGAGACGTCACAGTATGGATTGCCGTATTCTTTCGCACGTTCGAACCTCAGCCTCTTTCCGAATAGCGTCACAGGCGTCGCGTACGCGCTGTTGAAGGGCCTGCACACCAGGAAATGGTTCAGCCTACACAATACTTTTCAGATGCCTTCACAGGTAAAAATCCACGGGGTATAAGTCCACTGATATAGCAGGCGGTACTACGGGCTCTGTGTCCTATCCAACGTCCAGAAAGATGTTGTTGAGGTGTCGCACGAACTATAATGCGGAAACTGTAATGTGAAAGTGAGGAGGTGCTCCGTCACGCAAAAAACCACATAACCCGTCATATTGCCTAAGGCACATTCTCAAGCAGACCATGCAGAGTATTCTGCAGGGAAACCATCGAAAAACAATTGACAATATACTTGCAGCAGACTGAAATCCGCTGCTGTTAATCCTTGCACTAGTTGCATGTCACAGAGATAGTAACAATTGTTATGCAGGATGCACGTAATGGTACTGTGGCTTAGGACATGTTGGCAGGAATTTGCCTGGAGCTTGTACAAGGGTTCGTCTCAGTATCCAATAGAATCCGGTCCTCCAAATCTGGTGCACCCACAGTCCGCCGCACTCTTATGTTCATCTGTCTGAAAGGACACATGGGCACACAAAGGCCCAAAAAGGGCTTGAGATGTTGTGTGATGTGTTTGATGTCTGTTAGGGTATTTGTTTTGCTATAACAGTGCTGCCTCTCGACCGTTTCCATCTGCTTGGCAGTACAAAGACACAGTCTTTGCTTGTTCCCGACATGAATACAGGACAATTCTGCTGCTCACAATACGCTGCGTCAATCATACAGCCTGCAACACACAAGGAACACAGGGTAAACGGTCAGAAGAACTTTCGTTGGTCAGGGTCATCTACAGTGGCAACGATGCCTTTCCGGACACGTATTCATCGGAAATTTTCCCTCCATTTCCAGTCAGTAATCTGACCCACTAATTTGTCTGTTTTATTCATGTTCACCCCGTATACTTTCTTTACCGCGTCCTGTGCCCGAAATGCTTCCGGCGTCTTTCAAGCTCGCAGTGGGCAATGATCTCATTTGTTTGTGTGTGTGTGTGTGTGTGTGTGTGAAGAAGAGAGAGAGAGGAGGAGTCATACTGATTTAATTCTCCGTTAAATTTGATTCCTGTAAGTGTCTTCAGCTCTGAGAAAACGATAGTGTTGTCGACGATTCAGGCAGTCCGTACGAGGAGGAAAGGTGGTGCTGCCACAGCTCTGGCAGTAACCCATGAATAGATAGAGAATTTAGAAGCGTTAAAAATGACGAATTTTTTTCTTAAAGGTAAAGATTTTTCTGCTGTACTTTTGTGTGCTGATTTCAGCTATACACTGCAATATTCAATCACATGCTGTTCTGACAAAATACACGCATATTATTTCTGTGAGCTATTCAAAATGTTACTATTCAATCGTTCTAATAATTCCAGTATCGTTTTCTGTATGTTAGCAATGCAGTCTGCTACAAAAAGATGTCTTATTTCATAGTCTACAATACAGCTATCGATATATCACGGTAATATTGTAATTTTGAGACCTATATTTTTCTCTTACATGTCGTTTTCCACGCAGACTTCAGGAACGAGTGATAAACCGACTGGTGCCTGCTTGATCGGATTTCGTGGCTGACCACTTCCAATATTTTTTAAAAGAACAAACCGCCATTTGATTGCGTGTTGTTATATTTATCTTTAGTACTACCATTATTAGTGATCTAACAATCTTTAGCATTGTCCTTGATAATGGCTTAAGAGCTGAAATCTGGATTGTACAAAAGATAAATACAATAATACACAGTCAAATGGATGTTTATCCTTCTGAAAAGTATGTGACTCAACGCCATCTAAAACTTTTCACTTCCAATACATTTGTGTCAAACTTTCAGTAAAGAAGCAGCAGCGAGTAATCTCAGAATTTATCAAAGATGAATAGTTTACTTACTTTGTCGTAAAGGTTGGGGATTACGGCAGGTCATGGGCTCAACATCGAGTGTGTTCAAGTTGTGAAGAAGGACCCCTGATTCCTATGCAAATGGGACAGCTGTGGAAAAGACAAGCACTGATCTCAAAAAAATTGGCCTCTTCAAATTCCAAAAGGTGAAGGGACAAACATAGAACTCGCTTCAAAGGTGGCCCCAGAAAATCTTCTGCCTTCACTTCACATAATACTTTGGGTTACGAAAAAAGTTATTAAAGCCTTACCGTAAGATGGTGACGCTGATAAATATGTGCTAAGCACGTTACCATGGTTTGATGTTCGGAAACAAATGAGACGAAAGATTTGAACATAAAGCGAATTAAATTTCAAGATCATCTTTTACTTCCTTTAAACACGTTGCTAATAAAGTTCTTTGCAGCTTAAAAGACCATCTTATGAGAATTAGTAGGAACATACTGGACGACTTCAAAGTATTGGATGCGACAATGAACTTAAAGTTGCACTTTCTGGGCTCCCGGGTCAACTGTTTTCTAGAAAATCTAGGTCATGTTACTGAAGAACAGGGAGAAAGATTGCATAAAATTTTAAATGGAATAGGGGTACCAGGACCAATGAGAAGTCAGCACGGTAGCTGACTACTAATGGATGCTGCATAGGGGGTGTCCTCATTCAGTGCACAGAAAAAAACGCAATGGAGATGTGAAGGAAAAAGAAGAGACATTAAGTTTTATGCCTTTGTATTTGACCTAAAGATCATAACATTTCATTATGATGTTAGAAGTACCTTACTTGATCATGTTTTTTAATATTTTTTTTATTTGTGTGTTTTGCATGAATTTTCTGAATCTTCGTTATTACTTTTTCAAAAAGCCTTATGTGGTAGAGGGAAATCCTCAGCATTGCTGAACTTAGTATGTCAAAATATCATTACAATAACATAAAATCATTAGTAAAAAATTTCAAAGTTTATGCTTCTAAATCATTGTAATCGCTTGGCAACGAGTCAGTTTTCAACTTCCAGAGGTATCATGTCAGCATTGCACCAAGTTACTGTCGAGGAACTAAATTACTTGAAAGTGTATAAAACGCTTAAAATTCTGAAAAACTTGTAGAATAACAGCTCTTTAGGCATTTTTTGTTTACCTATAAGTTTATTGCAGCCTGCGCTATTACGTGCATAACTATTAGTGCAACTGAATGAAATAATTAGTTGTAACTGATTGACAATTTCATATAACATTGTATATTTCAGTATGAGAGACTGTTATTTAAGATAATTAGAAGCACATACAGGAGGCTATACATCGTGTAGAACGTCTGCGACAGTGATAAAGTTATGAGGGATATTCAGTTTTAGAAGATCATTTGTGGAGTTGCGCTAATTCATAGAACTGAAGATGGTATTATTTTCATCCTCATGAGCTCCTCGTACTTACCGCACGGACGGTGTAGGAATGATCCGGTGCAGATGTTTCGTGAGGCAGTGATGACTGAACCCAAAGTGTGTTCCTTGAACAGCGGTATTTGTTACACCACAGACACAGTGGTAGCGAAGAGCATTTCTGTGTTTAAGCTGTTCCTCTAATTCTGAAGAACTTTCGCTGTTCTGTGTCACATTTCTCTTTCATAAGAGATTAACACCTGGGGTCCGAAAATAATTAAAATCTCCATCATGAGCCGACCCATTAGCGATAATACCTACCGTTTCTTTAATGTACCTCTATTTCCGCAGAGGCTGAGTGCCTGTTGACGGTTGTGGAAATGTCAGAAATCCCGAACACCATACTTAAGGGGGTCGTTACTTTTGACACTCTTTAAATGCTGCTCAGTCTCCTACCTCGTCCAGTGCGCCCCTCCTTAGCTAGCCTGGTCGCCCAAGACACTCCTCAAGCGAACACACTGAGGTGGACGCCAGATCAATACAGGATTTTGCGAAACAGTACACCAGCCTTCACACCGTCCACCACACCCGGCCTCCAAGTCACTAGATTACACGAGCACGCCAGCACGTGAGCTCACAGATTATGCCTTCAACAAACTGGACCCTCGTTAGACGAGGACAACGGAGCGGCTTGCTTAGACTATAGGGAGTTTTCGGTACCACATCAGTGGAATCCCTCTGTGTGATGCTCGGAATCTACTCAATAGACATTGCGATAAGATGTAGAGCGGCCATGTACTGGCTTAAGGTGGGAAGGCACAACCAGAACACTGGAATACCAGTTGACACGAAACGCCAATTAAAACATTGGAGGGTGGATACCTGTCAATGTGAATGGGACATAAGTGATAAGGGTCGCAGGCTAGACAAAATAATTTTTAATTTCATAAATGTTTCTTTCTGTTATAGAGACAGACAACAAAAGATGGTCAACAAGAAACATTAAAACAAATGAAAACAAAGAAAAAAAGAAAAATGATAAAGAAAACAAGAAAAAAATACATCCTACCTTCATGTGGGGGATACGACATCGGTGGGAAGGGAGGTGGGAGCTGGTGTGATCTGTACATAGCATTTTAGACCCCACGACCCTTCGTAGTGGCTAAAGGTCTATAAGGCTAATAACGGTCTACCATGAGCAATCGTAAAGTGAGGTATAAAGAAAAAAGCAGCGGGTGTGTAAATGCTTGAGGATGCAAGGAAACGTTTATTTCGACAGTGGTTATTTACACTGACGGAAAAAATCCCTGCACCAAAAAATAATTAATGTAGAGCAATGATATTTGGGGAATACATTTGTCTAGGTAACATATTTAAATGATTAACATTGCAAGATCACAGGTTAATGTAAGCGAGAGCTAAGCCATTGGAAATTTGAAATGCTGGGGACCGCCAGAATGTTGCCTGTTGCACTTGGTCGGTCAATACAGAGATAGTTAGTGCTGTTTGCGGATGACAATAGAAATGTCGTCCGATGATGACCGACGCGTACTCTATTGGAGACAGATCTGGCCTTCAAGCAGGGCAAGGCACCATGTCGACACTCTGTAGAGCATGTTGGGTTACAACAGCTGCATATGGGAGAGCGTTATCCTGTTGGAAAACACTTCCTGAATTGCTGTTCGTGAATGGCAGCACAACAGGCCGAATCATCAGAATGACGTACAAATTTGCAGTCAGGGCGCTTGGGATAACCACGAGGGTACTCCTGCTATCATGTGAAATTATACACCAGACCATAACTCCAGGTGTAGGTCCAGAGCGTCTAGCACTCAGACGGGTTGGTTGCAGCTCCTCTATTGGTCTCCTTCTAACCAACAAACGGCGTTCGCTGGCACTGAGGCAGAACCAGCTTTCATCAGAAAACACAACGGACCTCCACCCAGCCCTCAAATGAGCTCTTGCTTAACACCACTGTCGCAAATGACGGTAAATGGACTCGGTGGAATCGAGGCTACAGGGCGTCTGGCTCGGAACTGTCTTTGAAGTAAGCGATTTATAACAGTTTTTTGTGTCACTGTGCTGCCAGCTGGTGCTCACATTGCTGCTGCTGATGCAGGACGATGCACCAGAACCATACGCCGAAAACGACGGTCTTCCCTCTCGGTAATGCCACGTGGCTATCCAGAGCCTGGTCATCTCGCGACCGTACATTCTCGTGACCACCGCTGCCAGCAATCGTGTCCAGTGGCTACATTCCTGCCAAGTCTTCCTGCAGTATCGCAGAAGGAACATTCAGCTACTCGTAGACCTGTTACATGACCGTCCGACCTTGTGAAAACTCAGAGAGGTGTTGATAATGGCATCTTTCTCGCCTTGACTGCATTCTTGACTAACATCAGATCACCAGGTGCAGTCTTAGAAGTAACTAACGCTCACGACCGTCACAGTGTGTATTTAGAGCAAAGCTGCGTTGCCTCCTATTAGTGGCGCTACTGGCCCCAAGCGTATGTTGTTGTTGTTGTTGTTGTTGTGGTCTTCAGTCCTAAGACTGGTTTGATGCAGCTCTCCATGCTACTCTATCCTGTGCAAGCTTCTTCATCTCCCAGTACCTACTGCAACCTACATCCTTCTGAATCTGCTTAGTGTATTCTGAATCTGCTTAGTGTAGTCCGATTAAAAGTTCCTGGAACACACAGTACAGAAACAAAGTCCGAAACGGACCAATAAGAGTTAATGATCACAATGACACGCTACTCTGCCTGGCGAAGCGAATTCAAAGATTGTTGATGTTGTGGTTTTCAGTCCTTAGACTGGTTTGATGCAGCTCTCCATTCTACTCTACCCTGTGCACGCTTCTTCATCTCCCAGTACTTACTGCAACCTACATCCTTCTGAATCTGCTTAGTGTATTCATCTCTTGGTCTCCCCCTACGATTTTTACCCTCCACGCTGCCCTCCAATACTAAATTGGTGATCCCTTGATGCCTCAGAACATGTCCTACCAACCGATCCCTTCTTCTGGTCAAGTTGTGCCACAAACTTCTCTTCTTCCCAATCCTATTCAATACTTCCTCATTAGTTATGTGATCTACCCATCTAATCTTCAGCATTCTTCTGTAGCACCACATTTCGAAAGCTTCTATTCTCTTCTTGTCCAAACTATTTACCATGTTTCACTTCCATACGTGGCTACACTCCATACAAATACTTTCAGAAATGACTTCCTGACACTTAAATCTATACTCGATGTTAACAAATTTCTCTTCTTCAGAAACGCTTTCCTTGCCATTAACAGTCTACATTTTATATCCTCTCTACTTCGACCATCATCAGTTATTTTGCTCCCCAAATAGCAAAACTGCTCTACTACTTTAAGTGTCTCATTTCCTAATCTAATTCCCTCAGCATCACCCGACTTAATTCCACTACATTCCATTATCCTCGTTTTGCTTTTGTTGATGTTCATCTTATATCCTCCCTTCAAGATACCATCCATTCCGTTCAACTGCTCTTCCAAGTCCTTTGCTGTCTCTGACAGAATTACAATGTCATCGGCAAACCTCAAAGTTTTTATTTCTTCTCCATGGATTTTAATACCTACTCCGAAATTTTCTTTTGTTTCCTTTACTGCTTGCTCAATATACAGATTGAATAACATCGGGGAGGGGCTACAACCCTGTCTTACTCCCTTCCCAACCACTGCTTCCCTTTCATGTCCCTCGACTCTTATAACTGCCATCTGGTTTCTGTACAAATTGTAAATAGCCTATCGCTCCCTGTATTTTACCCCTGCCACCTTCAGAATTTGAAAGAGAGCATTCCAGTCAACATTGTCAAAAGCTTTCTCTAAGTGTACAAATGCTAGAAACGTAGGTTTGCCTTTCCTTAATCTTTCTTCTAAGATAAGTCGTAAGGTCAGTATTGCCTCACGTGTTCCAGTATTTCTACGGAATCCAAACTGATCTTCCCCGAGATTGGCTTCTACTAGTTTTTCCATTCGTCTGTAAAGAATTCGTGTTAGTATTTTGCAGCTGTGGCTTATTAAACTGATTGTTCGGTAATTTTCACATGTGTCAACACCTGCTTTCTTTGGGATTGGAATTATTATATTCTTCTTGAAGTCTGAGGGTATTTCACCTGTCTCATACATCTTGCTCACCAGATGGTAGAGTTTTGTCAGGACTGGCTCTCCCAAGGCCGTCAGTAGTTCCAATGGTATGTTGTCTATTCCGGGGGCCTTGTTTCGACTCAGGTCTTTCAGTGCTCTGTCAAACTCTTCACGCAGTATCGTATCTCCCATTTCATCTCCATCTACATCCTCTTCCATTTCCATAATATTGTCCTCAAGTACATCGCCCTTGTATAGACCCTCTATATACTCCTTCCACCTTTCTGCCTTCCCTTCTTTGCTTACAACTGGGTTTCCATCTGAGCTCTTGATGTTCATACAAGTGGTTCTCTTATCTCCAAAGGTCTCTTTAATTTTCCTGTAGGCAGTATCTATCTTACCCCTAGTGAGATAAGCCTCTACATCCTTACATTTGTCCTCTAGCCATCCCTGCTTAGCCATTTTGCACTTCCTGTCGATCTCATTTTTGAGACGTTTGTATTCCTTTTTGCCTGCTTCATTTACTGCATTTTTATATTTTCTCCTTTCATCAATTAAATTCAATATTTCTTCTGTTACCCAAGGATTTCTACTAGCCCTCGTCTTTTTACCTACTTGATCCTCTGCTGCCTTCACTACTTCATCCCTCAAAGCTACCCATTCCTCTTCTACTGTATTTTTTCCCCCATTCCTGTCAATTGTTCCCTTATGCTCTCCCTTAAACTCTGTGCAACCTCTGGTTCTTTCAGTTTATCCAGGTCCCATCTCCTTAAATTCCCACCTTTTTGCAGTTTCTTCAGTTTTAATCTACAAGCGTATGCTAGTGGTGTGAAATTTGAACAGATATAATCTTTAAGATGTAGAAACAAGTCTACCAAGTTTTGACTATGTCACACAACTCTTTTCTTACAATGTTCTTTTTTCGTTAGCGTATTTCATAAACCATCTCGTGGCCTGCTTGTTGACTGATCAAGAGACAACTGAAGGTGCAACCACGGTCCAAAATGGGGGAAATTCTATGGTTAATCGTGTGGAAAATATGTTTCAGAAAGCACGATCTGCACCACCGCAGTCTTTCTTGCAACTGACAACTGGCCACCAACATTTGAGAGTCGACGACCAGATGATAAGGCGGCGGGAGTCATAGATTACCCGTCAAGGTCTGGTGTACATTAAAAAAAATTAAATGATATCTTTAGTTTCTGTTCTGTATGATTTGCTGTACTGCAAACCAATAGCGCCTAGCTAGATCTGACTGATATTGCTTCTGAATAATTGCATGACTGTATGATAGTTAGGGGTACTACTGTCGACATGTATGTATTGGGTTGAAGAATACATATCGTTATAGTACAGTTACAAATATTATGACTTGTCGCTGGCAGACTGGATCTACATAACTGATTTTATATCGCGTAAGCTGCGTGAAAATTAAAGTTGAGCAGTTTTGCTTTATTTGTGATTTTAAATCATTACGAGGAATTGTCAGCTTGTTAACTCAGCGGCAGAGAGATTATTCTTTGACTATGGTTAATTTCTCACGTACTGTGACAGTTACGAACTTTTTCCCTCGACATGTTCTTACTAGATTACAGTAAGACAAGTCAGGGCTTATTAACGGTTATTAGAACAGGAATAACTACGGAGATTTCAGTTAAAAAGCTCTATTGTTGTGTGGCTTTTTTCTGAGTCAGTAACTACACCTCAAGCAATGAGTTTTCCTCGGGGCAGTCGGTTGACTGAATACCGACTCCGAAGAGCATAAAAGCCTGTTTGATATGAGAAACGTCACAAGGAGACTAAGCGATGATATGGGAACAGTGTGAACCTGTTGTTTCTTCATTTGCAAAGGTAGTTTGCTAACATACTACCCCATGTCGCTTCTTGAGGTCTAAGGAGATCTCCTGTTCAAACGCAGCAGCTGGTAGTGGTGCAGTGGTCTCTGCGCAGACCTCATACCTCGTTACTTGTAGTTGCAAACTTTGGCACTAGGAGGGGGAAAGCGGGCAGGGAGGGGTGGATGGTGGGCTGTTCAGCCGATATTTCTGCGTAAAATGCACGCTTGTTAGCTCTCGAGTATTTGCTAAAAGCACATTATCCGCAAACTTTGATAATTATTTTACGTCGAGTTTCTAACATATACATGGGGCTGGGGTCTGAACATATCCACCAGTAGGGCGTTCGTCCACTGGATTCCATTTAGCAAAGGTAAATTCTGAGACCCTTCTAATGGCACTCGAGGAAACACCGCAATATTGAATCAAAAGCCGAGCCAGAGCACACAGGTACTCAAAATTAAAGAGCGACGTAACGTTATTCTGACCACCCGAACTGTACCTCTGTTGACTTGCATTATAAAACGTAATACTGCATATTTTTTTCCGCAATTTCAGTAACGTGAGCTATATACAAATACCAACGGAGCTTACGCACTCGTCTTCACGTGAATCTTGGTTTTCTTGAGTACTTCAAATGTACAAATGTGTGTGGAATCTGATGGGACTTAACTGCTAAGGTCATCAGTCCCTAAGCTTACATACTACTTAACCTAAATTAGCCTAAGGACAAACACACACACCCATGCCCGAGGCAGGACTCGAACCTCCGCCGGGACCAGCCGCACATTCCATGACTGCAGCGCCCTAGACCGCTCGGCTAATCGCGCGCGGCTGAGTGTTTCAATTCATCGATGTTGTCAGTGGTCTTTCTTAAGCATAATTTCGCTACAAATTAGTTATTATGTGTCACTTGTTATCGTAATTTGCTGCTGAAGTCATGTATTATAAACGATAACAAAACCACTTACATGAGTTCCATGTATAAAAAACAAAAATAGTGCAGAGATCTTGCAACTATAGCAATGCGGGGCATTATCAGCTTGCATAGCAAATGAAAGAAACAGACACCATGCACATAGGAGTTTACATCTCAAGAATATGGCCTTATTAACATCGCGTTATTTAAAAAAAATACTTATATACATAGCTTTCAGCATTGTATTTTGCAATGAAACGAGTTCTTGGTTTTGGCGTGGAGCTGTAATTTTCTTTAAATTTCGTCACAATAAAGTGATCTTTGAAATGCTCTTGATCTTTGTGTAGGAGTGACAGTGGTGCAAAAGCGCTTTTTCTTGTCTTTTATGGCTTCAGTGACATATTATGATAACAAATGGCACATAATAGTTAATATGTAGCGAAATGATGTGTGAAGCAGACCAGTGACACCATCTAGAATATACTTATGTAAAACACTGAAGTATCAAGATGAGGGTGTAAGTCTTAGAAACGTGACACACAAAGAAATAACAGGAACTAACATAGATAAATATTTGAATTTACTTTTTGTATCATAAAGTGTCGCAGTTCCCAAATCACCATCCAACATGGACGCCAAGCGAGGCCTCGCAGTGGTTAGTACACTGTACGTCCATTAGGAAGGACGACGGTTCAAACCCGCGTCCGGCCATCCTGATTTAGATTTTCCGTGATTTAGCTAAATCGCTTCAGGCAAATGCCATGATGGTTCCTTTGAAAGGGCACGGCCGACTTCCTTCCCTAAGCCGATGGGCCGATGATCTCGCTTTTAGGTCCCCTCCCCCAAATCAACCTACCAACCAACATGGAAAAATAACGATATGAGGTATGACTTCAAAAACTTACAAATTAAATCGTTGCCTTTAGAGCCTACCACATGTAATTATAAGTTATGGAACTGTTTTAACTGAAAAATGTGTGGAATTCGAATTCTTCACATAACTTACAGCTCCAAGTAGAGCTTTTGGATCAGATACCTTTCCCACCATTGCATGCAAGGGGTATCTCAAAAGCCGAATCTCTTTAACAAGACGTAACTCCGTAGATGAAAAAGTATTTAAGAACGAGCGGTGTTGAAAACTTCAGTCCTGGTCTTCCACTAAATGCAGGCTGTCGAACTGTACGTTGAGTTTTAGAAAACATTAGTTCAACTTATAAAAAATGTCTTAAAATCTTGCCTACGGAAAATAAGAAGCTGAAGGACGACAACACAACAAATTTTTGCAGAGATTCTTTTTCGTCCTCTCTGGCCAGCCATTATCTTGCAAACACATCTCTTAAAAATCACAAAAGAAGAATTTCAGAAGTTTCGATGTTGCTAAGAAAGTAACAAGAAGGACAAGGAAACAGTACGGGCAAAACGGTAGCCGAAGCACTAAAGAGAGTACCGAGGATAAGTTTGCTAGACCAGCGGCGGGAAGAGTCGGCTGTAGCGAGGCAGGAAACACATTTGTAAGCACGTTAGCAACAGCCGGGCTCAAGTTTTCCTTCTGTTGCGGGCTAGAAGAACAGCAGGAGAAACTTCTTTGCACAGCCAGCAACTTCCACAGGGACGTCTTCCAAACTGCTGACGTCGGCAACGATGTTCCTCGAGTTTACGAGGGCAGCGGTTGGCAGCAGTTCGGTCCGAAGTCAACACCCTGACAAAAAACGCGGCCTTAGCACTTTCTATCCTTTCAAATTACGTCGTAGAACGACACTGCTTAGTGTGCGTAAAACAAATAATTCTATTCGTCCACAGTGCCTGATATCCAAAGGATCATTCATATGAACCATCACTCACTAAGCTAGTCATTTGTTTACAATTTCTTTTGTTCGTTATGCAAACTGCACATTGTGGGAGGTCCTCATTAGGCAAGGTTCCACTGTATGGATAAAAGAGGAGATGACCACCTTCTTGAGTGTATGGCATATAATTGGTTCATGGATGCAATGACTTGAAAGAAACAAATTCATCAACTTGCTTCATCTTTTTTAAGATGGAATTGGGTAGGAAGTATGCTTTTAGAAATTTCCTTTAGCAATGGAAGATAGTTCAAAAAATGGGGAATGCAGATCAGAAGGTGCTGTAAGCTTATTTCAACAAAATATGAGGTGAATTAAAGGCAATGTAGATGAAACGCTGCTAGATCTTGACAATGGCATTATTTGTATCACAGAACATCATTTACACAATGAAGAAATACTAATGCTCCCTTTGGAAGGGAATATGCATGTGATTTCTGTCCAAAGACTCACCCTACGATGCTCTCGTTGTTATTGCATTAGCTAGACTTTATTGCTGGATATTCATTTGTAAAGAGTCTTTGTACGCTTGGAGAAAATTATAAGTTAAGTATAGCTTCTGTTTACTGCACTTACTTGTTCACTAATCATTTCTGTTCCTGTCGAGCTTTCCTGAGACAACAACTACTGCACCACTCTGTGGCTCACTCCTCCTCCCCATTTGTATGAAGTAGTATACAACAAAGTGACACTGCCAATATTATACTACGTTAACTATATATTTATTATACTACATTAAACTTTATGGCTGCTCCCTTTTAATTCCTTCAGCACTTCAATCACTTACTTTGCCTTTGTTTTAAAAATATTTTTCTTAATTTAATAAGTATATGGTGCAGTTAGAAACTTCAATGTTTAATGTTAGTCTTGACAAATCAATGAAAAAGTCTCTTTAAAGACATCATAGTTGCCGTTGACTGTATAAAATATTTATTGTTACTATTGCAATTTCGGCCTTGTGGCCTTATGGCCGAAATTGCAATAGTAACAAATATTTTATACAGTCAACGTCGACTATGATGTCTTTTAAGAAATATTATATGACTGTGAATCCCAACCATGAGAAGTTAATCTAATGAAAAACTGGTAATTATGAAGGAAATAACGGACGAACGTGTCTCACAAACGGAAAAGGAAGTCAAACAACACAAAACTAATGTCACATAAGTTCTATGGGTTAGTAAAGATTATGAATTCACCAAACTTATTTAAAATTTATGCCAAAAATGGAGATTCTATGTGGACTTCCAGAGTCCATTGTTAATCAACATTTATACCATTGCTCAGCCACTTGTGTCGAACACAAGTAGTTTCCTTTATGCTGATGACTTGCCATTTGCGAGTCAAGGGAAATGTTCTGACATTGTTGAAACCATTCTGACAGACGCATTGAGAGAGTTATGTTAATCTAGGGTCTACGTCGTCCATACACAGCTAAAATCCAACTGTGTGCGTTTCAGTTAAGTACACTCAGGCATCTAGCAAACCTCGCACTACATGGCAAGGGATACAGTTAGTAACTATGGCCCAATCAAAATATTTGGGGGTCACTCTGGATCGCATTCTGGCATAAAAGCAGCATTGAGAGAACACGAGAATGAAGGTGGAAGCTAGAAATAACATCACTTGTAGTAGGTGAGGCGCACGATCACTGACTCTACACTAACAAAATGTTACAGTGCTGCAGAGTATGCGTGCCCAGCCTGGTACTGATCTACCCAAGCAAACGGAGTTGATAAAGCACTAAACGAAACGTGTAGGCTTATTACAGGTGGTTTGAAACCTACGCCATTTGTAAAACGCTACCACTCACACGCATAGCGCCACCAGAAATTCGTCGTAAAGTAGCTACCAATGCAGAGGGCACAGATGAGGCTTATCAGGAAAACCATCCATTACTTGGGCACATTCCAGCAGCCCCAAGGTTGACGTCCGGAGGCAGTTTCATTAAGACCACCTCAGTGTTGCAAACAACAGCAGCTACAGCAAGGAAACGACAGTGGATTTCTCGGCATGAGAATACCTTGATGTGGCCATCCCCTTCGGAAAACCTCCCGCCTTGGGATGACGGAATTGGATCGTGTGGAGGTCACTCAGCCACCTTCGATCTGCGGTTGGAAGATCCAGGAGTAGCTTCCAGAAATGGCACCTCCCTGTGGATAGCACCAACCGTGTGCGAAGAACAACGCACACATACTGTTCTGTCATCTACGCTCTGCCTTTTGCACAGAAGAAGTTCTGCTGCTCGAAACTCCGAGAGCAGTTGATGTTGCAAGATTCTGGGCAACGATACTGCAGTTTAACAATTCTCCCTCTCTCATGTCTTTAATGGTAATTACAGTGTGTTGTATTTGCTTCTAAACTTATTATTCACCTAATCTATGATGGTAAAATCTTCGTCAGGTACATCTTGACTGGAAAATTTGTGTTCCATTTAGCAGAAGTTCTTCCTCGCGCTTCGTTACTAATACTATATCCTTTTCTAACACCACACGTTGCAGCCTTTTGTAATGTGTGTGGGAGGCGGTAGTGTTTAATATACGATAAATTAGAAATTACGGATGGCGATTCGTAGACTTTCTCCAGAAAAAAAGAAACTTTTAACTTCATAACTACGTTTTCGTTATAAATTGCGTTTCTTTCATCAAGTGTTTGCAACTCAGGTTTTTGGTTCATTTCATTTATGCCCTGCTACGTGTGAATGAAGCCTGAGATTCACTGCGCTGTCATTCTTTTGATGTACTTCCATGAGGTAAAGGCGTTCTTACGCAGTCTCGCTCGTAGACTGTCTGTCGTTCCCAAGGTCCCATCAGCAAGACAGATTTTTTTATAAGTGTTCTGGGAAAGTGCAATACATCTGTTCGTGCTACCAATTCTATGGTACTTTTCCAGTGGCTGAGATCCTTATCCAATAGGCATGCAATAAACGTTAAATGAGTTCAGGTCCGCAGCACTCCGGTATAGACAATACGAAAATGTAACAGAGATGTTCGGGGAACGTCAACTGGAAGTCCTTCGAAGAAAGACGATACAGTTCTCGTGAAACGCGCTTGGGTAAAGTAAGAGAATCCGTATGCGGAGAAAACAGCGTATCTCGCATAGGTCTCACAAGAGAAAGATACGAGTAGGAGGGATAACGGCGCATACAGAGGCACGTAAGTCATTCTCCCTCGCTGTGTCGGCAAAGAGAATAGAGCGTAAATCGGCATTACTAGCACGAAGTAACTTACGCCATGTCCTCCGAGATCGATTTTAGTCCTGGCGTATAAGAGACATCAGCGCAGTAACTTCAAGTAACATCTGCAAACAACAGATGGGAATTCGATCACTCAGTTGTCAGCAACCATTGTTAAGTAGTGGACGCGTGGCCGTAGCGTGTCGACGTTGTTGTGAACCAAATCGCAATTAAGGAACATCTCTGATCAAGTTTTCAAGACATTCTCCAGAATGTTTTGTAGAAGAGAAAAGTGTGTCCATAGTTTGACTCCCAAGGCTTGACTTCAGAACAAAATCGACGACACATAGAACACTGTTGCGAAGTGATTGATGGTTCAATGGTTCAAATGGCTCTGAGCACTATGGGACTTAACATCTGTGGTCATCAGTCCCCTAGAACTTAGAACTACTTAAACCTAACTAACCTAAGAACATCACAAACATCCATGCCCGAGGCAGGATTCTAACCTGCGACCGTAGCAGTCGCGCGGTTCCGGACTGCGCGCCTAGAACCGCTAGATCACCGCGGCCGGCGAAGTGATTGAAATACAAAATGTGTAGAGTTCTTTTCTCGAAAAAAAACATCAGAGGTGAGGAGGCGGCGTTATCAAGACACAAAGGTATCGTCAGGAGCGCCGCGGAGAAGAATGATAAGAGTGCTATTAGTCTTTATATTCATAAATGATCTGAAGGACAGGATGAAGAGCAATCTGCAACTGTTTGCTGATGATGCTGTGATGTGCGGGAACGTGTCGTCGTTGAGTGACTGAAGGACTTATTAGACAAAATTTCTAGTTGGTATGATGAATGGTAACTTGCTCTAACAAGGGACAGCTATGACCTCGAACTCTTGGAACCGCACGAGACCATGCTTAAAACAGCACTCTATCACAGAAAAAATCAGTGGTCTGTGTCATTTCCGTGAGAAACGTTGCATTCAAATACAAGTGACATTTTACTAGAGAGAAACAAAGTAACAAGATATCAGTATCATAGGAGGGAAATTATAAATAATTCAGTCACGTCAGCGTATCAGTACATTTTCAAGCAACAGTGTAAAAAACCCTCAATTGAAGTATTATAATACCGCAAAACACACATATCCCGCACATCCGATAAGATTTATAGTAGTCGTAGAGCAGAAGCGGGATGTCAATGAAGTGGTTAAAACAAAGTGGAAGAGGATGCTGTGCATACCTCACTAAAGCCATGTTTTTTACATTCAAAATCACTTTGACATTTAAGCAGTCCAATATCAAAAGCCACATTAATTAAAGTTTCAAATGATGATATTGGTATGTCAATGTCATAGCCTCTCTTTCGCCAAACGTATTGCAAAACAGATATATACTTTGATGCAGAAAATTTATTGTAAATCAAAGAATGAAGTTTTATGATAAGCCATGTATGTCACTTGTCGTTTGTAACATTGTAGTCTTACAAAATGAGTAATCCTTCTGATATAGAGGTTATATTGTCGAAAGAAACAAACATCATTGGATTGACAATATTTTGTTGTTTCCGGTGGCAACGTCTTCAGAACAACACGTTTATTTGGAAACTTTGTATCTGGAATTACACGATCTGTATGACCTGACCGGGAATCACACAGCAATAGGTTCTTTTCACTTGTTACACGTTCGCCAAGGACTGTAGACAGAAAACGTTTCGTGTGATCTTTAGTTATTTTTCCACTTTTGCTTGCCTCCATATGAATGTTTCGTGAGCAAATTGTTTCACGTTTCTCTAAAATATTTTGGCCAATAGTACCTTGTGCATCTTGAAGACAGATATAAAACTTATTTGCTAATCTGCCTGTCATTGTCAAAGCCACATCTATTGTGTATCTGTGGGCAGACCTATGGACAGACTGCTACACACAAGCTGTAGTTTTCTCTCCTCTGTGAGACAGTATCGATGCCGAAGACATTTCATACTGGAACTGACTCTGTTCACTGTTCCAAGCAGTCCATTTCTCCATACCCCGCTCTGTCACAAACGACTTCACTTCCTCCACAAAATGTTGTGCATTCTGATGTAATTTATTATCGATTTTTTCGTCTTTGCATGCGAAAATGTAGTAATATTCCTAGATTAAGTGTCATATTCACGCCTTAAGATTGTCAATAAACAAAATCGAAGCTTTGAAATTTTCCAAGCCAACCATTTGAGACGCTTCTAGTTGTCCACGTCTGCGGATGCCAATAGTGAACTGTAGATCCATAAGACTTTTTTTCTATTAAACTGCTATGTTACATGCTCTTTTGTAGTTTGTAATTGCGACAGTCTATTTCCTTTATAACGAGCCCCTGCTCGCTTTTTGTTGACACATAATTTAGAATTAATCTGCAATCTGGTTTACTTTTAATTCGCTTAAAGCGCCACATTAGTTTCCTACAGGCATTGAAGCCACGCTTCTAATACTCTTCACAAATGTTCTCTAGTTCGCTGTCATCAATATCTTGTAACAGACGGCGTAGACTGTTTTGGTAGATGTAGTTCGTACTCACTTTGACTAAACTGTTCCTGCTACTCTGGAAATGAATGTGGTTTATTGTTTGAACAGCCACCTTCAGGTTCCGGTTCTTCCTGTCCTTCAAAATCAGTATACAACCCGTCGTAGCGTCATGTATTTCTGTGTCATTCCTAGTACATTTCTGAATTTTTCGTGTTATATAATACATCCGCGAATTCTCTTTCATCGACCCTAATTGCAATTCAGTATTCAAAACGTCGCAATTTTGTCCCTGATATTTCGACCGCTTTCGCAGGATTAATTCTCTTCATGATGTCAAATGGTTCAAATGGCTCTGAGCACAATGGGACTTAACTTCTCAGGTCAGCAGTCCCCTAGAACGTAGAACTACTTAAACCTAACTAACCTAAGGACATCACACACATCCAAGCCCGAGGCAGGATTCGAACCTGCGACCGTAGCGGTCGCCCAGTTCCAGACTGTAGCGCCTAGAACCGCTCGGCCACTCCGGCCAGCGTGATGTCACTGTACACACTTTACACAGTAACACGTCAAGAGGTATTCGTACTGCAGCTACACCATTCACACAACTCGAGCATTGTTAGTCCAGCTACAACAACCCGCCGTCTAACGGCGCCATCAGAAAAATGCGGATTTTTGCTTGGAAATGACGTCCACCACTGTTGTTTTTATGATCGAGTGTTAATCTAAGCACGGTTTCGTGCAGTTCCGAGCGTTCTAGATCAAAGGTGTCCCTTGTAAGTGCAGAAAAATGTAAATAGTGGTGTACTGTTTGACGCAGTCGTGTTGCAAAGTGGTATGAATCGAAACGAGTACGTAAGGACAGTTTTAGGGTAGGCGAGTGCTTCATTTCGGTTTATAGTGAGAATTTCAGGTAAGTACAATTCATCTGTTAAGGAGTCTGCGTATAGGACACCAGTGCGACCCGTTTTTGAGTACAATTGAATGTTTGGAATCCCCACCAGGTCAGGGTAAAGGGTAAAGGACGACATCGAAGCAATTCAGGCACATTGTTAGTTCTGAAGGACTCTGTCCAGACCTTAAAAAGTCGGAAGCCATCATAGGGTTGCAGGAACCTCATCTAGAAAAAAAGTTGGGCCATGTTTTAGTCTAATCAGTTTCTACTGACAGTTCATGACCAGCCAAATTTCAGACAGTCAGCCTTTATTAAATTTAGTCAGATCCAAGACCCCTTGGACTGAGGAACCAGAAAGAGGATTTCCTGCAAAATCAAAGAATGCTTAAGTAATGATAAACTGTTGGGAAATCCAGATTTAAGCGAATAAATATATGTAGAGACAGATGCATCGGCATATGCGTCATTTGGGCTGGGACGTACGTTGTACCAGGAAATTGTGAAGAAAGAAGAAACTAGGCAATCACCTATACCTTTTGCAAGTAAGGTGCTGATTTAGGCGAAACAAATTATTCAGCTACTGAGAGAGAAGTTCAGTGTTTAGTGTGGTCATTTAAAAAAATTCGGTATTTGGTTTTAGGAAGCCGGTAATAACAGTTACTCACCTTAAGCCATTGATATACCTGTATATCCACAGAAGTTGGCCGTTTCCAGTCTGTCAGAGTACAGCCTCTGCATTTGTCGTAGACAAAGGTGAATACTTCAAATTGGATATATCTGCTAAGATACTCTCAAGATATACGGAGCCCCCGATGTTCCCGCGGGACAGTGTACTGACGCTGCACTGTGTGTAATCCGCCCACAATTACGTTAGGTCAGCCCCTGCCTCACGCATTGGGCCGTAATAACACTATTTGGACGTTTCTCTATTGATCTGTTTCCTCACGTCTGGCGCCATGGTCAGCGATGAGCCTGTATTCATGTACTACCCTTGCCTATCACGTCTCCATCCGAAGATGAGCAAAAACATTATGTACAGAATGATTAACTTACAGAGAATGTTCATTTCAGAGTTTGCATTTTGCGGCTACAAGCTCAGTATTCATAAATCAATACTTTTGGAAGACATTGCTTTCGTTGGCTTCTGTTTACCTATATTTTGAAGTATATTGCCCATTGCCACAAAGTTACAGTGAATGCGAAGAATATGTTAGATTCAAATACCAAACATCCTGGAGTAGTGATAGTTATGTCTAATTAAATTAATTTTGACGATGAATCGTTGATATCACGTTCACATATTATAAACCTTAATTTTCATATAAAGCATTGTCCTTTTGTCATACGATTCAGTTGCTGAAGAACCAGATGTAAATAAATTATGTATTGTCGTCATCGGATGATAGTCGTAGGAGAATGACACGCTATATCGCTCGACGCAGAAAATTCCGTCGTATCAAAAACTGCATCACATTTACTCTCCGATTTTTGACTCTATCTCGTTAGATTTTTTCATTTAATAATAATATAGAATTGAGATTTAACTATGGAAATACTCATGCTGCTAGACTGCCGTGATTGTCTTATTGTGGTACATGTCACGCACTAGGCTTCCGTAGACATAAGTATTCAAATTTTTTAGCGATCATCTACATGTACAGCTACATGATTACCCCGCATTTCATAATTATTTGCCTGGCAGAGGGTTCATCGAACAACCTTCCAACTACACACATCAAAAAAAGTTTTGTATCACCTCGGTTCCGAGAGTTCCGGATACTATGCAGAAAATTGGAATAGAGATCAACATAAACATCATTTCCGCCCTTTTTATTGCTCATTAAAACCTCACATTGCATGTTGTACCACCATACAGCGAGACCTTCAGAGGTGGTGGTCCAGATTGCTGTACACATCGGTACCTCTAACACCCAGTAGCAAGTCCTCTTGCACTGATATGGCTGAATTCCTCGTGGAATACTACCTACAAGTTCATCAAGGCACTGTTGGTCCAGATTGTCCCACTCCTCAACGGCAATTCGGCGTAGATCTCTCAGAGAGATTGGTGGGTCACGTCGTCCATCAACATCAACAGCCCTTTTCAGTCTATCCCAGACATGTTCGATAGGGTTCATGTCTGGACAACATGCTGGCCACTCTAGTCGAGCGATGTCGTTATCCTGAAGGAAATCATTCACCACATGTACACGATGGGGGCACAAATTGTCGTCCATGAAGACGAATGCCTCGTCAATATGCTGCCGATATGGTTGCACTATCAGTCTGAGGATGGCATTCACGTATCGTACAGCCACTACGGTTCATTCCATGACCACCAGCGGCATACGTTGGCCCCACATAATACCACCCCAAAACATCAGGGAACCTCCACCTTGCTGCATTCGCTGGACAGTGTGACTAAGGAGTTCAGCCTGACAGGGTTGCCTCCAAACACATCTTTGACGATTGTCTGGTTGAAGGCATATGAGACACTCGGCGAAGAGAACGTGATGCCAGTCCTGAACAGTCCATTCGGTATGTTGTTGGGTCCTTCTGTATCGCCCTGCATGGTGTCGTGCTTGCAAAGGTATGCCTCGCCTTGGACGTCGGGAGTGCAGCGTCCTGTGACTGCATGAAAAACATTATTCAGCATCGTTGCGTTGCTGTCAAGGTTTCTCCGAGCCATAATCCGTAGGTAGGGGTCATCAACTGGATTAGTGGCTTGAGCGAGGCATGGCATCGACAGTTCCTGTCTCACTGTATCTCTTCCATGTCCGATCGACATCGTTTTAGTTCACACAGAGACGCCTGGACACTTCCCTTGTTGAGAGCCCTTCCTGGCACAAAGTAACAATGCGGATTGACCGTCTAGGCATGGTTGAACTGCAGACAACACGAGCAGTGAACCTCCTGCCTGATGGAATGCCTGGAACTGATCGGCTGTCGGACCCCCTCCGTCTAATAGGCATTGCTCATTCATGGTGTTTACCCTTTTGGTGGATTTAGTGATATCTCCGAATAGTCGAAGAGACTATGTCTGTGATGCAGTATCCTCAGTCAACGTCTATCTTCAGGAGTTCTGGGAACCAGAGTAATGCAAAACTTTTACTGATGTGTGTATTTCTCTACCGTTCCACTCTCGAACTGTGCGCGGGAAAAAAAAGAACTTAAATCTTTCTCTGAGAGTTCTGATTTCCCTTATTTTATTTTGATGATCATTTCATACCATGTAGATGGGCACCACAGAATTGTTTCACAGTCGGAGGAGACAGCTGGTGATCGAAGTTTCATGAGAAGAACCTGCGGCAATAAAAAACGCCTTTGTTGTAATGATTGCCACTCCACGTTCATATCCATGTCACTCCCTCTCCTGTTTCGCAATAATGCAAAACTAGCTACACTTCGTTGAACTTCCTCGATATAGCCCGGCAGACCCATCTGATGGGAATACCATATCACACAGGAATATTCCTGAAGTTTGCGGACTTGCGTGGTTTAAGCAGTCTCTTTAGTAGAGCTGTTGCACTTTCTGCGTGTTCTGCCAATAAATCGCAGTCTTTGGCTTGCTTTCTTCACAACATTATCTACGATATGATCGTTCCAGTTAAAGTTATTCATTACTGTAATCCCTAAATACACTCCTGGAAATGGAAAAAAGAACACATTGACACCGGTGTGTCAGACCCACCATACTTGCTCCGGACACTGCGAGAGGGCTGTACAAGCAATGATCACACGCACGGCACAGCGGACACACCAGGAACCGCGGTGTTGGCCGTCGAATGGCGCTAGCTGCGCAGCATTTGTGCACCGCCGCCGTCAGTGTCAGCCAGTTTGCCGTGGCATACGGAGCTCCAGCGCAGTCTTTAACACTGGTAGCATGCCGCGACAGCGTGGACGTGAACCGTATGTGCAGTTGACGGACTTTGAGCGAGGGCGTATAGTGGGCATGCGGGAGGCCGGGTGGACGTACCGCCGAATTGCTCAACACGTGGGGCGTGAGGTCTCCACAGTACATCGATGTTGTCGCCAGTGGTCGGCGGAAGGTGCACGTGCCCGTCGACCTGGGACCAGACCGCAGCGACGCACGGATGCACGCCAAGACCGTACGATCCTACGCAGTGCCGTAGGAGACCGCACCGCCACTTCCCAGCAAATTAGGGACACTGTTGCTCCTGGGGTATCGGCGAGGACCATTAGCAACCGTCTCCATGAAGCTGGGCTATGGTCCCGCACACAGTTAGGCCGTCTTCCGCTCACGCACCAACATCGTGCAGCCCGCCTCCAGTGGTGTCGCGACAGGCGTGAATGGAGGGACGAATGGAGACGTGTCGTCTTCAGCGATGAGAGTCGCTTCTGCCTTGGTGCCAATGATGGTCGTATGCGTGTTTGGAGCCGTGCAGGTGAGCGCCACAATCAGGACTGCATACGACCGAGGCACACAGGGCCAACACCCGGCATCATGGTGTGGGGAGCGATCTCCTACACTGGCCGTACACCACTGGTTATCGTCGAGGGGACACTGAATAGTGCACGGTACATCCAAACCGTCATCGAACCCATCGTTCTACCATTCCTAGACCGGCAAGGGAACTTGCTGTTCCAACAGGACAATGCACGTCCGCATGTATCCCGTGCCACCCAACGTGCTCTAGATGGTGTAAGTCAACTACCCTGGCCAGCAAGATCTCCGGATCTGTCCCCCATTGAGCATGTTTGGGACTGGATGAAGCGTCGTCTCACGCGGTCTGCACGTCCAGCACGAACGCTGGTCCAACTGAGGCGCCAGGTGGAAATGGCATGGCAAGCCGTTCCACAGGACTACATCCAGCATCTCTACGATCGTCTCCATGGGAGAATAGCAGCCTGCACTGCTGCGAAAGGTGGATATACACTGTACTAGTGCCGACATTGTGAATGCTCTGTTGCCTGTGTCTATGTGCCTGTGGTTCTGTCAGTGTGATTAATGTGATGTATCTGACCCCAGGAATGTGTCAATAAAGTTTCCCCTTCCTGTGACAATGAATTCACGGTGTTCTTATTTCAATTTCCAGTAGTGTATTTAGTTGAATTTTATCCTGAAACCGAAATTCAGTGGATTCCTGTTAGTACTGGCACTTCTAAAACGACAACTAGTATAGCAGCAAAAGTGGCGTGAAGAGCACTTAAACAGCAAGAACAGCAAGAATAAACATTATCAACAGCAAACTGAACAGCGGAATCATCTTATGTATTCGGTAGATTCGATGGCACTACCTATCTTTCCAGTTATCATATCCAAAAACTAAACAGTATTTCTTCTTGTCCTGGCTCAGTTCTGACGATTTTTTTTTTATGTGAAAAGTGGCTACTCTGGCAAAACAAGCAGACTTTGAAAAAATGTGTGAATTATTGGGCAAACATTTTTGTAGCCAAACATGTGGCATAGTGAAGAGGCGCCAACTTTGCAAATGAAAAGAGCTGTCAATCACTCCTGCGATACCGACCTTCGAGGCTTTTTGCGTAAACGTAAATTCTATTGTTGAATCTGCCAAACTTCTAATGCGGACTCTCTAATACGCAGTGTTGTCTTGTATTTCGACAGGACGAGTGAAGGTAAACGTTAAGCTAGGCAAAGGGACAACGTTTCATGGAGTGCACGTAGGTAATGCAGAACTTGTTACTAGAACTAAGGTTTGTTCTAGTGAACAGCACTGATTGATGGAGCGTTTCCCCATGGACCTTTCGCTCATGGACCTCGCCTCCTAATGACCCTTGCTCATGCGAAAAGTAGTGTTACAGTCTAAGCGTTCATGTCAGCACGTAACTGACATTTGGTACAGAACGCGATCGCATGAGGACGCGACCCTCACATCCGAACCCATGAAGGTGGACTTTGGGGTCAATGCAAGAACGTGAAATTTCTGATTGCTTTGGATGCTGCGGCTACAGTCACTAGTTAACAGACATATCAGCAATTAGGAGTCCACTTATTACGTGTCGGGTACATGGATCAGTGTCTATCTGGAGAATAAATATTGTAATAAAATAGAAAAGAGAAACTGTCTGCCATTCAGCACGAATTATATACATTATTTTTTATGTAGTATTACTAGACGCAGAAATAATAATTGAGTTATACGCTTTCATTGTGTTTGGCTTCTCAGTACAGGATTCGGTATATCTCATCACCTAGTTTACATCACTTTTTGAGTCCAGGCTGAGGACAACAATTTAGTCCCAAGCGCATATTATTATGAGACTAAAAATTACTAAATTTTGTAGGGAATGACTTGTTCCGATTGAATCTGCTAAACAAAAACTGGACAGGTTGTAAGAAATGGGATACTTGAAACACGTATTCACTAACGACTGGGCCACTTCAGTATGAGTCCTAAAGGAATCAAACGGGTCCTTAACAGTTAGTGGATATCTCAAAGCCCAATTAACACAGAATCAATAATGCATGCACATACTCCATTAAAGACACGGATGAACTTTTAGCTAAACTAGCCCAAAGACAATAATTTGAATAACGTCAAGAGGAAATTCACTAAGTGTAACGCGTTCGTAAACTGTAACTGAAGGAAGAGGAACTTGTTTCACGGATAGGTGGATTACCTGAGACATCTGATATGTGTGATACGCATTTCATATAGAAAAGCTCACTTGTATTGTATTGTATTGTATTGTGTTGTATGTTAACCGGTGACCTAGACACGACGGAGAGGCTCCGTCCCCGCCTCAGTCGCAATGGTCCACAACCCCACGACGACTACCGCAGTCCACTTAACCCTTCGCCGCCCCACACCGAACCCAGGGTTATTGTGCGGTTCGGCCCCCGGTGGACCCCCCCAGGGAACGTCTCACACCAGACGTGTGTAACCCTTACGTTTGCTTGGTAGAGTAATGGTTGTGTACGCATACGTGGAGAATTTGTTTGCGCAGCAATCGCCGACATAGTGTAACTGATGCGGAATAAGGGGAACCAGCCCGCATTCGCCGAGGCAAATGGAAAACCGCCTAAAACCATCCACAGACTGGTCGGTTCACCGGACCTCGACACAAATCCGCTGGGCGGATTCGTGCCGGGGACCAGGCGCTTCTTCCCGTCCGGAAAGCCGTTCGTTAGACCGCACGGCCAACCGGGCGGGCTGAGTTAACATTATTGTGGTGTGAGTGAATTGTGGTCTGATCAGGTATGGAGTTCGTCTGAAACAGAATGGACACTGACTTCTGATATTATGAAGAAATATCAAATGAAGAAAATATCGATGGAAAGAAGTGAAACCAACAGTGTTAAAATTTAAATTAACAAACCTGATGCCTAGACGTAAAAAATCGTTCTTTCCACCGACCTATATTTTCAGCGAGTCACATTATCGACGAGGAGCTACAATAACCAGATGAGTAAAATGATGTTATTATTATTATTATTATTATTTCCGATTATTCCCTTTTGAGAGAGCGATTGAACTTGAGTTGTCATGATTTCTTCTTCTTTCTTCGTTCTTCCCAAATTCTCTTCATACGTTCATTGCGTTCTTCCGACCATCTTTTTCCCGTTCTGTTCTACATATGTTCTTGTTTAAGTGTTCGTTTCTTTATGATGTTTCTAAACTGTTCTCTATTGCTTATGTTGTCTTGTGTGATCCCCAGTTCTTTAATGTCTTCTTCTGCTTCAGTGATCCACGTTGTTTAGTTTTTGCTCTTGTTTACTATCTCTAAAATTTGTCTTGTGAGCCTGCCTTTATTCATCCTGCTGATATGTCCATAAAATTTCATCCTTCTCTTTCTAATGGTGTCTGTTATTGGTTCTAGGTCTTTGTAAATCTCTCTAGTAGGCCTCTTCATCCAAATTCCTTCCCGAAACACTGGTCCATATATTTCCCTCAGAATTTTTCTTTCCTGCTTTTCAGTCTCTCTGATCTTTGTATGACCGTGAAACACTGTAGTTTCTGCAACATAAAGTGCTTGTGGTAGGAATACTGTGTTGTAATTGAGTTCAGTCCTGATGGTTGGATTATCTCGCCCAGATATCTGAAGTGGGCAACTTGTGCCACTTTCCAGTATTGAGTAGTAATGGGGAGATTATCTTCAGGCTTGTTTTCCATGTACTGTGTTTTCTCGTAGGAGATTTGTAGCCCAGTTTTCTGTAAGATTTCGTGCAGTTTTTCCAATCAAATTTGGCTTCCTCTCTATTGTTCGTTAGAATGGCAAGATCGGCTGCGAAATCCAGACACTTCACCCTAATTCTCTGCTCTTTTTTAATCCCAAGCTGAATTCCTTTTATTTCCTTTTCTCATGTCCTCAAAATTTTATCCAGAACCATGTCTTGCCACTGCGCACTATTTAAAGGTACATAACAGTTTGTACACTGTTTAGAAATTTTATTTAAAAATAGAAATCTAATTTAGCTGCTGCCTGTTTGCTGTTGTACTTCCGAGAAATATGCAGCAATGTAAGTGGAAATTTTGATTAGATCTAGGTAATTGTTTTACTTCGGCTGCGCATTTAGTACAGAAACAAGTTGTATTCACACCAGTTGTAGTTCAATTCAGATTAGTTTCTGTGTAGCCAAAAGTCAGCATACGTGTTTAAGTTGAATGACAATTTGTGGTTACATACTATTGATAATGCGTAGACTTTTTATAGCGCGGGAGATAAATTTGGGCTAAATTTCATACAGAAACACATAGTGAGAACTTACAGTATTTGCTCTTGAGCGATAGGTAGATCTTCGGTGGTTGTCACCAGGGAACAGGCGGAAGTTGGGGGATATAGAGGTGCGCATGTGAGGGTGACAGTGCTCTTAGAGCGGTAACATGTAGTGTTGCTTCGTCTGCAAGTAGGATGAGCGCGGCGTTCTCGGCAAGAGCACTCAGCTGTGGTTACGGGTTGGACCTAACGCAGGCCAGCGTGGAGTGCAGTTGATAGCCTGCAGTAAGCAACAGGGCTCAATCTTACCTCAACGGCCGTCTTCTTCGAGAGGGTTCGCTAGTCAGGGGCCCAGAGAATGGATTTGCCCCTGCAGCTGTGTGCCTTGGGAGAAGTACAGCACGACAGTCGGGTCGCGTATTCAAAGCTGCACTCTGTCCTGCTATGATGCCTACTGTGATATTTGACGAGTTTCTTTCGAGCGGACTGCGACGGTGTTAAAATGATGAGCATCTGCCTTACGACGTTCTTTCAAGAAGTTATTCGGTTTGTTGTAGGCAGCCTGCCAATCTATATATTCTGGTTCAAATGGCTCTAAGCACTGTGGGACTTAACATTTGAGGTCATCTGTCCCCTAGACTTAGAACTACTTAAACCTAACCAACCTACGGATAATCACACACAACAATGCCCGAGGCAGCATTCGAACCTGCGACCGTAGCAGCAGCGCGGTACCAGCATGAAGCGCCTAGAACCGCTCGACCACAGTGGCCGTCTATATTCTGGTTTCCAGCCTAGTGTATTGTAGTTTACTAAGAGTATACTGAGAGTGCAGCTCAGTATGAGTCGTATTTGGAATAAAGTGTAATATCAAATAATGTGTGTTCTACGACGTTACCTGTAAGAAAGAGCTTTGGCATGTAGTAAAAGATGCTATCTATATTCTGACCCTACTGATAGCTATTGCCATGAAGTTATAGTACTTCCCTGTTTTGGCCTATAAATTTCCTGAGCCGTTTATTTCCTTTCAAGCAAAATACTTTAAAGTTGATGGCTCATTCAGCTGTAGCTGTTGTGTAACAATTTAGAGATTTACATCAAGTTTTAAGTACCTTCGGCTGTTGAAATTATGCGGGATTTTTGTACTGTTTGTGTGTGAACTGTATTTGTGCTTATATTTATTTGGTGTGTTAGAGGTAGATTATTTATTGTACTGTAAAGGCCTTAAAACTATGAGTGGTTATGCAGTGGTCTGTTGCGACCACGTTGCCACTGGGTCTTCACTTTGCGCACGAGAGCTTGCGTAGTCGTGGGTGAAGGGAATTGCGGTTGTAACCTGTTTCTTTTTTTTTCAGAAATATTTTTTTATACAACGAATTTTTGTTCTTGTAAAGTTCATCCGCAATCATTTTCTGTAGAATTTATTTAAGTAGCTTAAAGTTTTTAATTGTGTGTTTGATAACTGCTTTGGTTGTGTTGGTTTTAATTAATTTTATTCTGATCAGGATTGTTATTTCCTGTTGTCCATAGCGGGTGTGTTTTTTTACAAAAGAAAAAGTCAAATCTGTTTCCACAATCCCGGTTTCAAATATACAAAAAAATTGTTTAAAGTGCTATGGTTTTTATTGGAGTGTAACGCATTATCTCTCCACCACCCATCTCCCTACAATTTAAAAGCGACTGACCTTTTTATTGGTTTGGAGAACGCGAAACAGCATTTAGAAAACTTAAAACTACAATCTGCATCTTTTCTCGTAACAACCACGCCACAGCATTACACATCCACCAAATGGCATTCGTCACAAACGTTTAACCTTTCATTCATTGTCAGAATGCAAATCAAGTCACTAACGAATTTATAGACATTTCAACGTGATACCGAACAACTGTGGCAGGCAGCGGTAAGTGTAGGAAGAATTCATTAATTTTAATGAACTGTCAGGAGCCAAAAGACAATGAATATTGGTACATAGTATTACTGTGCTTCAAATTTCTGAATGGTGTGTTCAGTTTCAATTATGTATTCAAAAGATATTAATTCCTAATTAGAGAATATACGGTCCTGAAGAGTGAATCTAATATCATGATATAATGTTACGGAATCTTATGTAAAAGCAAACACAGAAGTTCGTAAATTGCGTTCATTTGGGTTCATCTTCAAGTCGACGAATAGAAACAGAACACATGTTCTGATTGGCCAAATACAAGGAATGAAGCCACATTTGTCACTGTGAAAGGAACGAGCCCAGTTTTCGGCTTGAGCGATTGTAGAATACAGTGACTACCTTCCTATGTAAGGCTGTCTTCCTTTTGTTTTACAGTATTTCCTACTGTATATTTTATGCGCTATAATTGCCTATGTGCGTCATTCTTTCTGCTGTGTCGTCCGAAGAAGACACAGGCAGAGCAAAAACACCGTAGGCACAAAGATGCAAGCTGGTGCCAGTGCCATAGAGACTCGCCACTTGCGAGAGTTTCACGAGTGTCACGGGAGGCGGGAGGGGCTGCGAATAAAGATAGCGACTTGGCCTCGGCCAGTTGCCGGCCGATACTATCCGCCGATGACCGGACGACAACGGAAAGAAGGTTACTCGGAAGAGAAAGTGCTCGGAAGAGCAGCTCTCACCCACTTGGTTATAGATCATCGTCCAGGGCTGACCTCGACAGGGAACGTCGTTTAGTGAACTCGTAGAAGTGAACAGACAGTAAATCGCATTTTCTATGTGACGTTTACCTACAATTATACCACTTAGCCACTAACGGCCTTTTTTGTGTTATATTACAAGCAGTGTTGCAGATTTTGTTCAACAAGTCACAAAGATAATTAAACCTTTAACTCATTTGTGTGACTTTGTTACTAATTTGTTGGAGTGTTGTAGAAGCTTCATTCTGCTATCCTGTTACGTGACTCTGGGGCACAGATGTGTAATAGTGGCAGCGAGAAAGCGTATTAGCGGTATACTGCACCAGAAACCGTTTCACAAAGTCACAAACTCGGCCTACCGTAACAACAGTGCCACCTCGACCACCACAGTAGTAGCGACGAGAGTTTACAAAACTTTCTGTTTAAGAACTCCTGGGAACGTGAAAACTTGCAACGCACGGTGGTGACACATGTCACCTGTGTCGAAAAAACTGCGTCAGACAATTTGCTAATCCATATGTATACAGTATTAAATGGCGGTCACTACAGCTATAGTTCACTAGACTGCTAATATCACCTTCAACCTAAGAGCGGTCATCCATATAGTGAGAGCGGTTACCCTGACGGAATAATAAAATTCGGATACTCGTCTGAGCTTCATTAATGTTGAGGTCGGTGTATAATAATGCGGCCGTATTGCTTCCCTGTAGTTCCAGCGTGCTTCCGAGAGCAGGCAGGTAGCTAGTTTCCAACTTGTGGCTCCTATTAGCCGCAGGCCATCAATAAGCTTGTCTGATTCAGCCACTCAGAGCTTGTACCAACAAACCATCCCAGAAACTAATCGCAAACTGCAGCAAGCCCGCTTCAGCTCCAAAGTATTTATATCAACATGCATCATGTTCCTACATCTCGCAAAACTACGCACATACATTCGTTCTTCTTTCTTTTACCTACCATTGTCCGATTTCAATTTCTCTCGCTCCATAACTGTGCTCGTCTAAGACTACCAGATATCTGCTCTACATACCTATCCGCTTGAGTCTCCTCTTCGAAACTTCAACGAGTCCTTTGGTCATTCATCGCTTTTCCATTCCATTTTTCACTCAGTAAATACGATAATAATTGAGAATTATAATGCTTGACAGTTACAATGAAAATTATGTTCTCTATTCTAGTTCAACGGTAACACTGGCGCTTAAATATCAAACGATTCCGTTAGCAGCTAGAAAATATACACTATTTGATCAAAAGTATCCGGACACCCCCAAAAACATACGTTTTTCATATTAGGTGCATTGGACTGCCACCTACCGCCAGCGACCTCAGTACTCATTAGACATTGTGAGAGAGCAGAATGGAGCCCTCCGCGGAACTCACGGACTTCGAACGTGATCAGGTGATTGAGTGTCATTTGTGTCATACGTCGGTAAGCAAAATTTGCACACTCCTAAACATTACTTGGTCCGCTGTTTCCGATGTGATAGTGAAGTGGAAACGTGAAGGGTTACGTACAGCACAAAAGCATACAGACCGACTTCGTCTGTTGACTGACAGAGACCGCCGACTGTTGAAGAGGGTCCTATGACGATAAGAAATATGAAGGAAGACAGAGATTGGAATGGGAGAAGACCATCACACAGGAATTCCTGCAAGTACTATGATAGTTAGGCGGGAGGTGAGAAAACTAGGATTTCATGGTTGAGCGGCTGCTGATAAGCCACACATCACGCCAATAAATGCCAAACGACGCCTCGTTTGGTGTAAGGAGCTTAAACATTGTACGATTGAACAGTGGAAAAACGTTTTGTGGAGTGACGAATCGTGGTACATAATATGGCGATTCGATGGCAGGGTGTGGGTATGGCGAATGCCCGGTGAACGTCATCTGCCAGTGTGTGTAGTGCCAAACATAAAATTCGGAGGCGGTGGTGTTATGGTGTGGTAGTGTTTTCCATGGAGAGGGCTTGCACCCCTTGTTGCTTTTCGTGGTACTATCACAGCATAGGCCCACACTGATGTTTTAAGCACCTTCTTGCTCCCCGCTGTTGAAGAGCAATTCAGGGATGGTGATTGCATGTTTCAACACGATTGAGCACCTGTTCATAATGCACGGCCTGTGGTGGAGTGGTTACACGACATTAACATCCCTGTAATGGACTGGCCTGCACAGAGTCCTGACCTGAATCCTATAAAACACCTTTGGGATGTTTTGGATCCCCGACTTCGTGCCAGGCCTCACCGACTAACATTGATTCCTCTCCTCAGTGTAGCATTCCGTGAAGAATGGGCTGCTATTCCCCAAGAAGCCTTACAGCACCTGATTGAACGTATGCCTGCGAGACTGGAAGCTTTCATCAGGGCTTAAGGTGGGATAACACCATGTTGAATTACAGCATTACCGATGAGAGCGCCACGAACTTGTAAGTCATTTTCATCCAGATGTACGGATACTTTTGATCACATAGTGTAAAGGCTTTATTTGTATTATATAATATAAATTCTTCATGTGACCTACGAAACACTCTGTTGTAGTAGTATCGCCTATTCTACAAGAAGCATAATTCACGATTTCTACTAACGATGTTGCTTGTGTAAGTACGTTAGGTCTCGCTTGCTGTTGGAAAGTGGTGTTATCTCGAATGTGATTCAAATGAACTGCGTGAAGCTGAGGATTCGAATTACTTACAAAAATACTATCACATGTCTTGAAACTCAAAGATTTGCTTTAAAAAACACATTTCAGTCTGTTCATTAAAATGGCAGTACCATGATGGCACCAGGTAACTAACGTAAAATGACACCATATACATTTCGTACCTAATGAATGATTATGCAGCTGGTTTTTCATTCAGAAATCACTTTTGGATAACATTGTTTGTGTCACTATATGGATATGCCTCCTGTAAGAAGGAAAAGGTCGAAAAACCCATGCCAAATTCGACATGGGTCATGGCTAATCGAGACTGTGCCCTATAGCTCCATGATATTACTGCTGGGTGGGGCTGTTTTGAGGGAAGAGACAAAACTGGGAGGTCATCGGTCTCATGGGGTTAGGGAAGGACGGGGAAAGAAGTCGGCCGTGCCCTTTCAAAGGAACCATCCCGGCATTTGCCTGGAGCGATTTAGGGAAATCACGGAAAACCTAATTCAGGATGCCCGGACACGGGATTGAACAGTCGTCCTCCCGAAAGCGAGTCCAGTGTGCTAACCACTGCGCCACCTCGCATGGTTTACTGCTGGTGTTGATCGTGGTTTCATGAGAGTCAGGTGAACATGAAATCAATTTGTTGAAGAAGCCCATACTCAAGGTCAAGCAGTTTCTCAACGGCCCCACGCAAATAGCGCTCGAGAGAACACACATATTGTTCACTTGGACATGCAGAATAGTGCAGCCCTACCACTAACCTTTATTCAGGAAATGGGTTTGTCCACAGACAGCAACGAATCCAAACTTGTGATGGATAAGAACTCTCCTCATGAGCAGTGCTCGTGCATGGGTGCAAATCTCTCTTGCCTGAATGCATGCACTACCACACCACGCTGCATGACTGGGTGGGAAAGTGAGTGGGAAAGTGTGGAAATTACGGAAATGCAGGTGTAGCATGTGACATGCACCTTTGTTTCACATTTAAAATTTTTCAACAACATAGATCACAAACAAAACAAATTTTTATAGTTACTTAATTATTTTTGCACACTGAAATTCTTTTTTTCGTTTTTTCTTTAATGCGGCGTGCCACTAATTCTTCTCCCATGCCAACCTTTCCACTTTACAATAGCAACTGCAACTTCCATCCTCAACTACCTGCTGGATATCTTCCAATCTCTGTCTTCCTTCACAGTTGTTACCCTCTACAGCTCCCTCTAGTGCAATGGGAGTTATCCCCTGTATGTCTTGACACATGTCCTATGCATACAGCAAAATGCCATGACCATGTGGTTCATAGTGACGCAAACAAACAAAGTTCTCGAAATCTGTAAATAAATTAAATTTCTTTTATGCAATTGGTTGCTTATTATTTGGTTGTATACGACTATAGCTGCTGAAAATGGATAAAATACTAATCGTCAGTATTCATATCTTTTAGTATATTTGCAAGTTGATGTATCCGTTGATCCAGTTTAATTTTTCCTTTTTCATACCTTTTTCATTGACCATTGAGACTATCCTGTTTCGGTGGCTCCTTGGGCTACTAGGAGTAATACATATTATGCGAGAGTTGGTTACCAGCCATCTTCTCAAGTCCCTTTATAGGAAGATTAGGATTTTCTTTCGAGGTTGTCTCCCTTGGCTAATATTTTCTGGTTATTTAAAGGCGTCGGAAAACTCTCTAGAACAAAAAGTCACATGCACTCAGATCAAGTGATCTTGCAGGCCATGAGTCTGGGAAACGTTTGGAGATGACACGTCCGTGAGAGGGTGCACTAAGCTGATCTTTCATTGGGCGAGCGGCATGAGATGTTGCCCGATCTTGCATGCACTTGCGATCTTCCAAAGCAAGAGTCACACGCTGTACAAGGAGATCTCAATACAGTGCAGACGTCACAGTACACCTGACAGGCCAGAATTAAGGTACTTGTGAATCCACACCACACAGTCACATGCGCCGAGTCCAGTGGGTCTTCGTGCACAACACGCGGTTTAACAGTATCCCAAATTCAGTAGTTCTGTGTATTCCCTGCATCCTGTAGTGCAAAACGTGTCTTGTCACTATAAAATATTGCAAACTACATTATCAACTTCGACTGACGCCAGAAATCCAAGAGTATATTTCATAACATTGCTGTGGATCATGAGGTTTCAGATGCTGCACCGTCAGGATCTTGTATGGGTACCAGTGTAAAATAGACCACAAAACTTTCCGCACTGTTGATGATAGGATGGATCTCCTCATCTCACCTGCAACCTATGTCCTCAATGATTTGCTGGATGTATTCCAGTCTGTTTCCTCTACGGTTTCTACCTCTACAGCTCCCTCTAGTACTAAAGAAGTTAATCCGTGATGTCTTAACAGATGTCCTACCATCCTGTCCCCTCTTCTCACGTTATGGCTTGTCATATAGCAGCGAAGATATCACTCTGTCACACAAAAAGTGTACTCCTTGTGGCTAAAATTGGAACTATATTTTTTCAGCGTAAATCGGTTCCGCATTAACACATTGTCATATCTATCAAGTTTCACTGCGATACGATAATTGCAACCCACAGTGTATCTGCTTAAGTAGCTGCAATTTAATTATAATTGCCCTGTATGTTACTAAAACGCTATCCGGGAAACCGGTACTAGTTGCTGCGTACGGGCAACAAAAACTCAATTTTTCAGTGTTTCACGGGATTATTGACCAAATTTAAAAATTTTAAATGCTGTTATTATTAACTCATTAAGAGGCACAATCTCACGTCACAACTTTAACAGAATACGATAAGTATTACAGTTTCAAACTGCGTGTTTGTTTTGAGACAGCGCAACTGACTGCATGGAAATACACGGTTTCATTCATTCTGTACTGAGAATGAGAGCAGTTAGCGAACAAAGGTGTACACATAATTCTAAACATTTACGAAACGATATCTCGTTGACACAGGTCACAAAATAATGGAAAGAAGATATTTTATCGCTTAACACTTTTTCGCATCTCATGCAATCAAAATCCAGCAACAAGCATGGCATTTTAATTTACTCCAACATTACGACTATTTCTGTCGCAACACTGTTTGCAGACAGCATCCCCATGTACCACTGAATGTACCTCCAAAGTTACGTCGTTGTATATCATTGTGCGATAGGCAGTTGCAGGACATAGGACGTCATAATTATTGAGATGCTTGAAAAGTTAGCTTTTTCATACAATGGGACGCAAATCAATCAGTTTAGAGTCATTAGTATTGCATAATAAGACGACATAGCTACTCCCAGCAAACTTTAAGCATGATCTCAAACTTTTCCTGAGCTTTCTCTCACTTTATGGTTCAGAGGCAAATATTTAACGCATCGACTCACTTCTAAAATAATCAGTCAGATTTTTTACACAAGGGAGCTCGATTCTTTAAAGAAGTGTTGGGTTACTGGTTCTTACATAATGTGCGCTTTTTGTCTTTTGGACTAAAGGCACTGATTCAACCTACGTTACTAAACTAATGAATGTGGAGGTTGTGCTACAAATGGTATTAGACTGCCCCAGATAGTGGAGAACGCCGGCCGGATTGGTCGTGCGGTTCTAGGCGCTACAGTCTGGAGCCTAGCGTCCGCTAAGGTCGCAGGTTCGAATCCTGCCTCGGGCATGGATGTGTGTGATGTCCCTAGGTTAGTTAGGTTTAATTAGTTCTAAGTTCTAGGCGACTGATGACCTCAGAAGTTAAGTCGCATAGTGCTCAGAGCCATTTGAACCATAGTGGAGAACACAGTTCTTAAAGTGTTGTCTAATAAGTAAACACCGTGTTATCCTGATTATTCTCATTTTACTAACGACATCAAACTGTTTGCTAGTAGTGCACGTACGTTTCAACAGCAAATTAAAAATCTTATTACAGCAAGTCTCAACGTAGGCCTAAGCGCAACTATAGCAAGGCTAACATAACATATGAGAAAATCAATAATTCGTATTAACACTTAACAGGTCAAAGTATCGACGAATTTTTATATCTAATGTACATGAATAGGAATGGATCCATCGCGAAAGAAATAAACAAGAGAATAAAAATGACGTGGATTTCTTTTTACTAAGGACGCTGTCAAGCTTCCACCTCGGCTGCCGTTTACACGTATTTACTTTATTAAATGGCACACGATTGGCTAATTTCTGAATTGTAGAACATTCTCGTAGGTGCCAATTTGCCGTAATAATCGGATATAACACATGTTGTCACTTAAAGACTGGCCTGTAAGGCCGAAACTGGCCAATCGTGTGAAATTAAAGAAGTAAATATGTGCAAACAACAGCAGAGATGGAACCTTCACAATGTCCTTCAACTAATGTAAAGTTTCGGTACCCACATGTGGTTTTTCTTTTTAAATTAGTTTCCACAACTATTTTTTTTTATATTTCTACAACAGAACATTCACAATCTGTGTGTGTCTACGTTATTGATGACGTGAATTACTTGTAAAGACCGGAACACAAGTAAATTGATCGCGGTCTAAACTAGCGTGGGGATACGTGACTAAAAACAATGGTTCAAATAGCTCTGAGCACTATGTGACTTAACATCTGAGGTCATCAGTCCCCTAGAACTTAGAACTACTTAAACCGAACTAACCTAAGGACATCATACACATCCATACCCGAGGCAGGATTCGAACCTGCCACCGTAGCGGACGCGCGGTTCCAGTCTGAAGCGCCTAGAACCGCTCGGCCACCACGGCCGGCCGTGACTAAAACTGTGATGAAAATTGAACATAGCGGACCGAACAAGTAGTGACAGCTTTGATGGCACATGGTCCAAGGAGAATTCTTGAAGAAAAAAAAATTCTGAAGCAGCAACCTAATAGAAGGCAGGTAAATTATATTAGTGAACAAGAGCACTATCGATGCATATAGCAGAAGTCATAATGGATGAAGAACTCTGGAAGACGTGTTTATCCAGCTTAATATGGCAAACCGATAAATACAATCAATTTTAATTGATATAACTCCACACTTAAAGTGCCCATAGCGGAAGTATGAATGAAGAATCAATGACGTTATTAGACTGCCCAGTAAAGAAGTCTCTCATCGTCAGCTCCGGAAAAAAAAGGTACTGAGGGCATTCTGTCGTTTGTTGTTTATCTCCAAAACAACAAAAATTTCTTCGTTGTGTGTTTATTTGGTTTTTGAATTGTGTGTAGCATACAGAAAGGCAATTGCCTTCCACCCGAGTGGCAGCAGGAGCCAAGTAAACATGGCGTGTGCAGCCATTTCTAGACAGGCTACGCTAAGAGAGATTGTCCAGGTAGTTAGGTACCGTGGTCAGCAAACTTTGATGAGTTTAGGCCGCAGCTGGGGCCGCAATTAAATCCCGGTCTCCTCAGGGTACGCCACAGTATTACGGGAAGCTCCCTGTGTCCTCTACACGTCGTAGGCCGTGATCATTAATTGTGGCTCCAGCGGTGTAACAGAATCCATGTGCATAAAGTACACACTTGATTTCCACCAGCTAAACTTGCATGCAATATTCCTGCTAAATTTGTCGCACTCTACGACAGCTGTCCTCATGAGGTTCTCCAGTGAGTGAGAAGTGTTTTAGCGACTTAGCATTGCACGTTTCAGTTGGTCCTGGGCATGCTCAATTGCGTTCACAGATACAACAGGTCATTCCAGTCGACTGATTTCTGCCTCTCGGAGAAAAGTGTTCACTAGGTGTGCCCAGTGTGCCGAAGTATTATCGCCTGGAAAGGCGAGTCCATTACCAAGCGAAATGTAGACAGTAATACTTGATGACAGGTTGGACAATTCTGTCCTGATACAGCACAGCTCTCATATTGTCTTCGAAAACAATAATAGGAATCCGACATCCGTTCATGAGCCCTGCTAAAACCCCAACGAACCCTCTTCAAAGAACAGCCTGACGACTCTCCAGTCAGTCTGGCAACGTTACAGGAAAACATAAAATTGATATGAGCTTATGGCATCGTTGGCCGGGAGGCCCCATCACGGGAAGTTCTGCCGCCAAGTGTAAGTCTTACTTCATTCGACGCCACATTGGGCGACTTACACGCCGGTGATGAGGAAGAAATGATGATGAGGACAACACAACACCCAGTCCCTGAGCGGAGAAAATCTCCAATCCGGCCTGGAATCGAACCCGGGCCCGCTTGCATGGGAGGTGAGCATATTACCACCCAGCTAAGCAGGTGGACACATAAAAACATTTTTGTGTGGTATATCCTTCTGAGCAATAGAAGTGAGCAGAGTAACCAGTTACAAGGGGCATTCAGTAAGCAATGTAACACTTTTTTTCCCGGTCAACTTCGGTTGAAAAAATTCGAATTTTGTTGTAGGACATCGTGAAATATTCCCGCTTCAGTCCCTATCTCCCTCTTGTCGGCCGACCGCACAAAACAGTGACTCCTGCAGTGTTGGAGCGTGCGGTCACTCTCATTCGAGGTGATCGACGGACCACAAACACCTTGCTGCTCAACTGGACGTCTGTTGTTAGTGCTCATACACTCGTCCACCAGCTGCAGTACTCAATTATGTTTGCCCTCTGGTTTCCTCGCCTCCCAACAGAAGACGATAAACAGTAACGTAGGACCGTCTGTGCGGAATTGTTTGCGCGATGAGAGGCAGATCGCGACAATTTTTTGTCGAGCATCATCACAGGCGATGAAACATGGGTTCATCACTTCGAATCAGGAACAAAACGGCAATCCGTCGAATCGCGTCGCAACACCTCTCCTGTAATGAAAAAAAATCAAAGCCCGGTCCTCAGCCGGTAAAGTGACGGTGACAGTCGGGACTCTGCAGGCATTATTCTGTTCGATGTCCTCAATCAACTCAGAAGTGTATTGTGGTATCCTAAGGAAATAGAAGCGACGACTTCGACGTGTTCGTCGCCACAGAAATGCAAACGAACATCTCCATAACAACACAACGCCTCACACTAGTCAGCGCATCCGAGATGTAGGCCTAATGATGTACACTATTGGCCATTAAAATTTCTACACCACGAAGATTACGTGCTACAGACGCAAAATTTAACCGACAGGAAGAAGATGCTGTGATATGCTAATTATTAGCTTTTCATAGCATTCACACAAGGTTGGCGCGGGTGGGGACACCTAAAACGTGCTGACATGAGGAAAGTTTCCAACCGATTTCTCATACACAAACACCAGTTGACCGGCGTTGCCTGGTGAAACGTTGTTGTGACGCCTCGTGTAAGGAGGAGAAATACGTACCATCACGTTTCCGACTTTGATAAAGGTCGGATTGTAGCCTATCGCGATTGCGGTGTATCGTATCGTGACATTGCTGCTCGCGTTGGTCGAAATCCAATGACTGTTAGCAGAATATGGAATAGGTGGGATCCCAACGGCCTCGAATCACTAGCAGTCGAGATGACAGGCATCTTATCCGCTTAGCTGTAACGGATCGTGCAGCTACGTCTCGATCCCTGAATCAACAGATGGGAACGTTTGCAAGACAACAACCATCCGCACGAACAGTTCGACGACGTTTGCAGCAGCATGGACTATCAGCTCGGAGACCATGGCTGCGGATACCTTTGACGCTGCATCACAGACAGGAGCGTCTGCGATGGTGTACTCAGTGACGAACCTGGGTGCACGAATGGCAAAACGTTATTTTTTCGGATGAATCCAGGTTCTTTTTGCAGCATCATGATGGCCGCATCCGTGTTTGGCGACATCGCGGTGAGCGCACATTGGAAGCGTGTATTCGTCATCGCCATACTGGCGTATCACCCGGCGTAACGGTATTGGGTGCCATTGGTTACACGTCTCGGTCACCTCTTGTTCGTATTGACGGCACTTTGAACAGTGGACGTTACATTTCAGATGTGTTACGACCCGTGGCTCTACCCTTCATTCGATCCCTGCGAAACCCTACATTTCAACAGGATAATGCACGACCGCATGTTACAGGTCTTGTACAGGCCTTTCTGGATACAGAAAATGTTCGACTGCTGCCCTGGCTAGCACATTCTCCAGATCTCTCACCAATTGAAAACGTCTGGTTAATGGTGGCCGAGCACCTGGCTCGTCACAATACGCCAGTCATTACTCTTGATGAACTGCGGTATCGTGTTGAAGCTGCATGGGCAGCTGTACCTGTACACGCCATCCAAGCTCTATTTGACTCACTTCCCAGGCGTATCAAGGCCGTTATTACGGCAGAGGTGGTTGTTCTGGGTACTGATTTCTCAGGATCTATGCACCCAAATTGCGTGAAAATGTCAGTTCTAGTATAATATATCTGTCCAATAAATACCCGTTTGTCATCTGCATATCTTCTTGGTGTAGCAGTTTTAATGACCAGTAGTGTATTTTGACGATTTACAAAGAGAAATGAATCCAGCGCCACTGGCACGCTTAAGAGACTATAGACTAATTCAGCGCACACGGAGAAACATCTATATAAAGATAGACTCTGAAAGCATTTTAATATTACAAAAAAAAATTACAAGCGCGCAACACATTGTCCACTGCCGGATGATATGACTCTCTTTTTATCTCCTGTATAATACGGACGCACCATTACACAGGCGTCATTATAAGATTTGTAGTTTGTTTAAGTCTATTGAGAAATACTGTTATTTTGCTGCATGTGAGACTAGTATGTGTGAAAAACAAAGAGCGGTTAATGAATGAATATTTCTAAGTGATTTATAAACTTTTATGGACATAACAAAAAACTCAGTCTCTGTCATTATTATTGACGTAAGTGTTAACATGTTATATGTGTTTCAAATCCAAGCTCGTAATTATAGTGTCAGTTAATCTAAATTTGTGTTTGCTTTAATTGTTGGACAACCTTAATCATTTAATTTCTATGCGCGAAGTTTTTTTCACAGATCCAGCAGTGTCCAACGTGTCATTGTGTGGACAGAACAGTTGTGGCCGACGTTAAAATAACACTTTTATTCCCCCCCCCCCCTTGTAATATTATTCGAACTCTGTTGTAAACTGGCCCTTAGGTACATTTTCAGTGCGAGTGACGTCCGGGGATTTCTTAGCTAACTTCACTTCTCAAATCGTACATCGGTTGCACGAAGCCTCGCTGTTCCACAATGTTACGCCGCACGTTCTAAACGGGAAAGGGAGCCACGCAAGTATATGTTGCTTCCCCTTCTCAATCTGATGCTTAATAATAGTAATATTTCCTTACATAAGAGAGACGAGCTCAGAAAATTTCTCTGGACTGTTCTTCCTCATCCATCTTCCAGCACGGAACACACACCTTCCGAGTTCCATCTGTTTCGCCGAATGAAGGATGTACTCTGTGAGTAGCAGTGCGTGGATGACGAGTACGTTATTGATGCAACAAGACTTTGGCTCCGACGTCGACCAGTAGAGTGGTAGTATTCGGGCGCACGGGTCCTCCCAATAAGGCGGCGTAAGACCGATATACGGAACGTAGATTATGTTGAAAATTGGGTTTTAGCAGTCAGAGGATGATTATGGGATGATGAGACACGCTTCAAGTTCTCTAAGGCTTTAGATACAGCAACAAGAAAGGGCTCAGCAGGTAGTAAAGTTGAAGAGGAATGGACATGTCCGAAAACGGCACTCACAGAAGTTGAAAAGAAAAGCATAGGCACAAAGAAGGTAACTGCGAAGAAACCATGGGTAACAGAAGAAATAATTCAGTTGATCGATGAAAGGAGGAAGTACAAAAATGTTCAGTGGAATTCAGGAATACAGAAATACAAGTCGCTGAGGAATGAAATAAACAGGAAATGCAGGGAAGCTAAGACGAAATGGCTGCAGGAAAAATGTGAAGAAATCCGAACAAAAATTACTGTCGGAAGGACTGACTCATCATACAGGAAAGTTAAAACAACCTTCGTTTTAATCTGCCAGGAAATTTCATATCAGCACACACTCCGCTGTAGAGTGAGAATTTCATTCTAGAAACTTTAAAAGCAAGGGTGGTAACATTAAGAGTGCAACGGGAATTCCACAGTTAAATGCAGACGAGAGAGCGGATACCTGGAAAGACTACGTTGAAGGCCTCTATGTGCGGCTAGATTCTTCTCAAGTGACAGAAGAAGAAACAGAAGTCGACTTAGAAGAAATATGATATCCAGTATTAGAATCGGAATTCAAGAGAGCTTTGGAGGACTTAAGATCAAAAAGGCAGAAGGAATAGATAACATTCCATAGGAATTTCTAAAGTCATTGATGGCAACAAAACGACTGTTCAGGTTGGTGTGTAGAATGCATGAGCCTCGCGACATACCATCTGACTTTCAGAAACATATCATCCACACAATTCCGAAGACTCCAAGAGATGACAAGTGCCAGAATTATCGCACAATCAGCTTAACACCATATGCATCCGACGTACTTACAAGAATAATGTACATAAGAATCGAAAAGACAATTGAGGATGTGCTATATGACGATAAGTTTGGCTTAATAAAGGTAAATGCACCAGAGAGGCAATTCTGACGTTGCTATTGATAATGGAAGCAAGACTAAAGAAGAAACAAGACACATTCTCACTGATGAATGGCTATCCTGAGTGAAAGTGCAGAAGAATTACATGATTTGCTGAGTGTAATAAACAATCTAATGAGTACAGAATATAGACTGAAAGTAAATCGAAAAAGACGTAAGTAATGACAAGTAGCAGAACTGAGAAACTTAACATCTGGGTTGGTGGTCACGACGTAGATGAAGTTAAGCAATTCTGCTTCCTAGGCAGCAGAATAAACAGTGACGGACGGAGCAAGGAGGCAAGCATGCTAGCACTGGAAAAAAGGGCATTCCAGGGCAAGAGAAGACTGCTAGAATCAAACATAGCGCTTAATTTGAGAATGACATTTCTGAGGATGTAAATCTGTAGCACAGCAATGTATGGCAGAGAGACGTGGACTGTGGGAAAACCGGAACAGCAGAGAATCAAAGCATTTGAGATGTGTTGCTACAAGCGAATGTCGCAAATTAGATGAACAGGAATGAGGAGGTTCTGGGCAGAACCGGAGAGAAAAGGAAGACACTGACAAGCAGAAGGGATATGACGATAGGACATCTGTTAAGACATCAGGGAATGACTTGCATAATATTAGAGGGAGCTGTAGAGGGCAAAAAGTCAAAGAAAACTATCAGTGGCTTTGACATTTGACCTGATCTGACGAGCTTTTTTGGTCTTCAGTTACGAGTCTCTTAAGCAACATCTCGTTTTCATCCGCGCGATCCAAAAGCTCTTTACAGATTGTGAGGTGGAGGTCTTTCTGGTCTTCACTCATGAGCCGTGGGACGAACCTGGTGGCAACACGATGCATTCCAAGATACAGTGTCAGCATTTCATGACATGATCTAACGGAAATGTTACAGTTTCCTGCAATGTCTCTGACAGTCAGTCTTCGATTGGCACGCACAATTTCTTTGACGTTCCTGACATGAGCATTGCCGGGAGACTTTGAAGGGCATCCTTAATGAGGGTAATCTTTAACTTACGTCCAGACATATTAATCCCTGTGAACCATTCATAACACCGAGTACTGTTTAAGCACTCATCACCGTAGCTTTCCAGCATCATTTTGTGTATCCCTGTAAAGGTTTTCTTGAGTTTCACACAAAATTTAATGTAGACGTGCTGCTCCTCTAACCCTGCCATCTCAAAATGCGCAAACTGTGATACACAATGTTTATCTCAATACAGCACTGAACAATAACTAACAGACATACAACACTGAAACTTCCGGCAGTTACACATTAGGCAAAGGCGTGTGCAGGGATGCCAAACGCATTTCGCTCCACCACACCACTGGCGCGAAATTACGATGTTCCGGAATTTTTTTAACAGTCCTTGTACTATAACTTTTGTTAAGATCTCTCTATCTGGGATATGGTTTAAACTGTAAGGGCACTACTTTTGTTTGACTGGGTCTAAAGGGGTAATACCTGTTGCATCTTCTGAGTGTTCTGCCAGAAGAACATAGCCTTTGGTTTGTCTTCCCCACAACATTATCTGTGTGATAACTCCAGCTTAAGTCGTTCATAATCGTAATTCCTAGGCATTTAGTCTAATCGGCAGTCTTTAAATTTGTGTGACTTATTGATTAATCGAAATTTAATGGATTTCTTTTTGAACTCATGTGGATAGCCTCACACTTTTACTTATTGAGAGACAATCGCCACTTTTCGCATCATTCAGATATCGGTCTAAGTCATTTTGCAATTGACTTTGAGACGGTAAACGACAGCATCATGTGCAAAAAATCTAAGAGGGCTGCTCAGATTACCCCCTAAATTGTCCATGCAGATTAGGAAAAACAGAGGGCCTATAACACTTCCTTGGGGAACGCCGGATATCATTTCTGTTTTACTCAATAATTTTCCATCGATTACACATACTGTGGCCATCTGAGAGGAAATTCCGGATCCAGCCGCACTCCATAGGATCACAATTTCACTAGAAGCCTCTTGCGAGGAACGGTATCAGAACCCTTCTCGAAATCTGGAAATATGGAATCAATCTGAGATCCCCTGTCGATAATTTTTTTATTTCTCGTTATTTGAGATGTAGAAGAGCCGCAACACTGTCCTGGTTTTGGCAAACTGTCTTCCTTCACAAACATTTCGTTCATAATCTGAAAAGCCTCACTTCTGTTAGTATTCCTCTAGCTCTAACGATTTCGAATGAAACACCTTTATCTCTGGGAGCTTTCCCATACCTCACGCCTTGAACTGTTTTATTGACTGAAATAGGCATTTCTGCTGGAACACCACGCTTCCATCATTAACTTCGTTTGTGTTCCATCTCTGAGATCGTAAAAGTATTTATGTTCCACATCGCAGAGGATCTCCTCACTATGGATCACTTGCAACGAGAACTACCTCTAACCTAATTTAATTTAATTTGAATAATTTTGCATTTATCTTGTTACTGTAAAATACTGTGCCATCCGGTATCGCTACTAGTTAATGAAGTAGTTAACCACCACAGTTGTCTACACTGTTCTCCTCAGTTCTTATAGTTTTCAACGGTTTCCTTTCCAAAAATTTCGTTGTACCTTCTAACGCCCTCTGGATGGCGTTTCTGTATGCTAGTCCTTAATATAGAATGAAAATTTTCGTTTTATTTCCTCAAAGGCGAGAATTTCTAGCAATGCCTAAGGAGTCTGTTTGTGGCGTCATAACTGTTTATGTGAATGGACAGATGTAAACGAGTTTCTATCTCGAACTGTGACTGCGCTGTGTTTTACATTTGATGCCCTTGAAGTGCACGTATAGTCATACTCAAAAGTATCCGAACGACCTGAACTGGATTTCGCCTGATTCGCATGCAACCGGCATAACGCGGCTGTCTAGCAGGTCCTCTAATCGCTCCTTGGTACAGTCGTTAGACTATTGAAAATGGTTCCAACATGTCACTGCGAGATGGAAAGAGAAAATAGATTGTACTGTGGGGAGTAAAAGAGAACAAGGAAACAGAAAGAAGACGCAATTAATGTTGCATTTCTTTAATCCAACATCTTTCTAGTAACTCTTATTGTCAGATCACGAAGGTACATGTATAACTGAGAAAAATATACTTTTAAGTTCAAAGTTTTGGGTCTCCCAAAACAGCAGTAGACGATAGAACAAAATGGTTATTTCTAGAAAACGTAACTCTTAGAAAATAAATGAAGATATTATGAACGAAGTAAATGTCATTTGCCTTGCAAAGTTGCACTCAGTGCAGTAAAATGATGGAATGAGTAGCAGTACAGTTCCAGAGTGTCTAAAAACGATTCCCAGAATTTAGACTGCGAACAGAATTGGCCCCTATGTAAGACACCGCATTGTAATTTTCATGGAATGGTCGATTAGCACTTACTGCAGAGGGACTAGTATGTACAGTCGTGCTCATAAGTATCCGAACGACCTGAACTACATTTCGCCTGATTCGCATGCAATCGGCATAACGAGGCTGTCTAGCAGGTCCTCTAATTGCTCTTTGGTACAGTCGTTTGACTATTGAAAATTGTTCCAACATGTCACCACCAGAAAACACTGCTCTCTATCGCAGTAACTCGAGATGTAAAGTAATACCACGATGCTACAAATATCAGGGAATGCCTTATCACAGATAAAACTGTCCTTAAGGCTTGTAAGCTCACATTTATTACAATAAATGACATACCTGAAATGTTACCACACTCATTATTACGTCAGATAGGTAATGCACGTAGTAAGTTCGTCGTATTCGTGATTTCCTCTTCAAAGTAACATACAGTACTTATTATTTAACACAAAATGACATTAAAAATTTAGGTTATCCACGAGCAGCTGGTTGAGAATATGTATGAACTGCAAATGACACGACGAACCGTCTCGTTCTGCATATGGATTCAGACCCAGGTCAGGCAGACTAAGCAAAGATTTCGTGACTGACGCAGACTAACAGTCATTCCTGACTAGGCATACAGAGAGTGATATACCTCGATTTTAGACAGTATCAGTTAGCAAATATCAACTTTAAATTACATAACGCAAAGGTTTTCAACGGACGCGAATTCCTACCCAGCATCTATTGTCCCTGTTAACGAACTACGAGAGACGTTAAATATTGCTTCTTCACAAGCAACTTACTTGAAAAACCGTGAGGCAAAGCTTTGTGTTGGACAGGGATTCGAACCCAGTACCTAATCGGATTGATATCGAAGAACAACTAACTGTGACATATCAGATTTTCTCGACAGTAACTAGATGTTTTAACAGAAATGACGAGGCGAAACTTTAAGTTTTTCCTTCCCAGGACTCCAACCCGGCACCTATCGCTGTTATATTCTAGAGAAAACGAACGATAAATATGGGTTTTGTTGCACCAGCAGCGACATGTAAGCATGTTTGAACTAACAACAACATGACGGAGAGTTCAGTGCTGACTGGGAATCGAACCCCACACACATCGTTGTTTACTACACACAAAGAGACGTCAGCTGCCGAATTTTTCTCCACCGGAAGCTCGGAATAACATCTTGAACTTACAGTGATCTCGCAAATAGTTCTGTGTCTCATTGGGAGTCAAAAACGTCAGATATTGTTAGTGTTGACAACGAATGAAAATACATTAAAAATTGAAATTATTATCCACCAGTAGATAGGTGTTCTCATGCTAGAGCTCGATAATGCATAATGAAATCTTTAGTGCCGGGCCAGGATTCGAACTCATTCGCGCGTTATATGTGGAGATGTTGAGGAATCTGCAGTTTTGAACAGACCACAAATTGTAGCCGAGCTGTATTGTCACGAAGGGATCAAATTCCGCGTTAAGGGCATTCGAGTAGCATTCCCAGTTCAGATCCAATTTTATCGACATACAGAAGCTCAGATAAAAGATGGAATAAGTGTCCTGTGATCCTACATAGCGTTTGTTTCGACACTAGAAATAAATAACGAGTATAAGAAAGGTTACTGGTGATAGAGTTTGTACATGTCGTCACTCCAGACTTTGTTGTGGTTAAACCTAACGTCTACTTGGTAGAGAAGGAATGCCATTTTAAATGAGAATTTCAGTCCACAATGCCACTATATCTTCTTTACTTGGTGTAGCCAGAAGAGAATGGAATCTGTCTCTACATATCTAAAATCATTGACAGAAATTGGAATCCAACCCAGACAATAGGTATAAGAACCTATCATCAGTCCAAGACACCAGCAAATCCTATTTTCCATGACTCATTTTTCTATCATAACGCCGTTGCGCCACATTGGATGAGAATTCTGAAACACAGGCTCCCTGTAGTAATTTGCAGCATGTTCATTAAATTCATTGACTTGGTTGACCGAATCACGATGAACTATCTGCCTGAGCTACCCAGTGCATACATTCGACACTATTATTTTGTAATCACCGAAATAAAATCACGTAACTGCTACCTACACAGAACTGCCAACAGTGTAGAATGCAGAAATTTAAATAGGAAGTATTCCTTTCCACTTGAGCTACTCTATTGCGCTATCTGTATGTTGAAAACGTCGTGCAGTGCAAAAGAAAAGCTGTAACTGTTTGTCTCTCAGAAGTCTAGACCCGGCCATATGCATTATCTCACAGCACTGTGGAATGCAGAAGTTCTGGAAGAGTTGTTATTGAGTTCTGGAGCTGTTGTAGCTACGTGTCAGTTAGTAGCGTAATGGTAAGTGTTGTGCACACTAAATAAGATGTCGCGATTTCGACTAAATTCGGTGCTACATTTTTTAAAACGCAATTCTGCTGCCTGCTGAAGTTATCAATCTAATGGAACTTTGAACATAATTCCCTTCACTTCTACCCCAAAGTAGTCGCATGTGGAAAAAAGACTAACTTCTGCGACATTGTGTTCTTTTCATGTTTAATACACAGCCAGGCAGCAGATGCATCTCGAAACTATTGTATTATGTATGGGGAGAGCGCATCGTGCCAGAATACGCCAGAAAAGTAGTTTATATATTAGCTGTCGTGTGGTAGTGGCATTTGTATACCTCTTCAGTATGACACAGCATACCAGTTAAACACAGACCCAATCAAAATCTAAGTGAATAGTATTTTACTAATTCGTGTCGATAGAGGCACGCTTGTATACAGATACTCAGTTTTATTAATACAGACTTTCGCCGTAAGCTTTTCGTGGGTAGTTTTATTTCATTTCTTATAATACAGTGCATAATTTTCGTAAGGTTTCCTTTAATGTTGTTAAAACAACAGTAAACACGAGAGAGAAATTAATCATCAACGATATATGCGAATTCACTGATGTTATCTATAACAGTCTGACAATGCACATGCAGTTTATTGATTACATGCATGTAGAAAACTTGTTCTGCGTTACAGCTGTCAAACAAGGTTTGAAGAAGAATAAAATGCCACTACCACACGACAGCTGATGTAGAAAATAAGTTTCTGGCGTATTCTGGCACGATGCGCTCTCCCCATACATAATAAAATAGTTTCGAGATGCATCTGCTGCCCGGCTGTGTATTAAACATGAAAAGAACACAATGTCGCAGAAGTTAGTCTTTTTTCCACATGCGACTACTTTGGGGTAGAAGTGAAGGGAATTATGTTCAAAGTTCCATTAGATTGATAACTTCAGCAGGCAGCAGAATTGCGTTTTAAAAAATGTAGCACCGAATTTAGTCGAAATCGCGACATCTTATTTAGTGTGCACAACACTTACCATTACGCTACTAACTGACACGTAGCTACAACAGCTCCAGAACTCAATAACAACTCTTCCAGAACTTCTGCATTCCACAGTGCTGTGAGATGATGCATATGGCCGGGTCTAGACTTCTGAGAGACAAACTGTTACAGCTTTTCTTTTGCACTGCACGACGTTTTCAACAAACAGATAGCGCAATAGAGTAGCTCAAGTGGAAAGGAACACTTCCTATTTAAATTTCTGCATTCTACACTGTTGGCAGTTCTGTGTAGGTGGCAGTTACGTGATTTTATTTCGGTGATTACAAAATAATAGTGTCGAATGTATGCACTGGGTAGCTCAGGCAGATAGTTCATCGTGATTCGGTCAACCAAGTCAATGAATTTAATGAACATGCTGCAAATTACTACAGGGAGCCTGTGTTTCAGAATTCTCATCCAATGTGGCGCAACGGCGTTATGATAGAAAAATGAGTCATGGAAAATAGGATTTGCTGGTGTCTTGGACTGATGATAGGTTCTTATACCTATTGTCTGGGTTGGATTCCAATTTCTGTCAATGATTTTAGATATGTAGAGACAGATTCCATTCTCTTCTGGCTACACCAAGTAAAGAAGATATAGTGGCATTGTGGACTGAAATTCTCATTTAAAATGGTATTCCTTCTCTACCAAGTAGACGTTAGGTTTAACCACAACAAAGTCTGGAGTGACGACATGTACAAACTCTATCACCAGTAACCTTTCTTATACTCGTTATTTATTTCTAGTGTCGAAACAAACGCTATGTAGGATCACAGGACACTTATTCCATCTTTTATCTGAGCTTCTGTATGTCGATAAAATTGGTTCTGAACTGGGAATGCAACTCGAACGCCCTTAACGCGGAATTTGATCCCTTCGTGACAATACAGCTCGGCTACAATTTGTTGTCTGTTCAAAACTGCAGATTCCTCAACATCTCCACAGATTGCGTGCGAATGGGTTCGAATCCTGGCCCGGCACTAAAGATTTCATTATGCATTATCGAGCTCTAGCATGTGAACACCTATCTGCTTGTGGATAATAATTTCGATTTTTAATATATTTTCAGTCATTGTCATCACTAATGATATCTGACGTTTTTGACTCCCAATGAGACACAGAACTATTTGCGAGATCACTGTAAGTTCAAGATGTTATTCCGAGCTTCTGGTGGGGAAAAATTCGACAGCTGACGTCTCTTTGTGTGTAGTAAACAACGATGTGTGTGGGGTTCGATTCCCAGTCAGCACTGAACTCTCCGTCATATTATTGTTAGTTCAAACATGCTCACATGCCGCTGCTGGTGCAACAAAACCCATATTTATCGTTCGTTTTCTCTAGAATATAACAGCGATAGGTGCCGGGTTGGAGTCCTGGGAAGGAAAAACTTAATGTTTCGCCTCGTCATTTCAGTTAGAACATCTAGCTACTGCCGAGAAAATCCGATATGTCACAATTGATTGTGCTTCGATATCAATCCGATTAGGTTCTGGGTTCGAATCCCTGTCCAACACAAAGTTTTGCCTCACGGCATTTCAAGTAAGTTACTTGTGAAGAAGCAATATTTAACATCTCTTGTAGTTCGTTAACAGGGACAGTAGATGCTGGGTAGGGAACCACGTCCTTTAAAAATGTTTTCGTTATGTAATTTAAAGTTGATATTGCTAACTGATACTGTCTCAAATCGAGGTATATCGCTCTCTGTATGCCTAATCAGGAATGACTGTTAGTTTCCGTCCGTCACGAAATATTTGCTTAGTCTGCATGACCTGGTTTTGAATCCATATGCAGAACGAGATGGTTCTTCGTGTCATTTGAAGTTCTTACATATTCTCAACTACCTGCTCGTGAATAACTTAAAATTTTTAATGTCATTTTGTGTTAAATAATAAGTACGGTATGTTACTTTGAAGAGGAAATCATGATTACGACGAACGTACTTCGTGCATTACGTAACTGACGTTATAATGAGAGTGGTAACATTTCAGTTATGTCATTTATTGTAATAAATGTGAGCTCTCAAGCCTTAAGGACAGTCTTATCTGTGATAAGGGGTTCCCTGATATTTGTATTATCGTGGTATTACTTTACATCTTGAGTTACTGCGATACAGAGCAGTGTTTTCTAGTGGTGACTTGTTAGAGCCATTTTCAATTGTCAAACGACTGTACCAAGGAGTGATCAGAGAACCTGCTAGACAGCTGCGTTATGCGGGTTGCATGCGAATCAGGCGAAATGCAATTCAGGTCGTTCAGATACTTTTGAGCACGACTGTACGTTTCCTCGCCTTGCCGCTGCTTCTTTCTTGATTGTAGGTCGGTTGGTGATACTTATACTATGGTGGTACTGATTTCTTTCTCGTTCCAGCCACTCTAAGAACAATATGCTGGGGACGTAGTTCAGACCGCCGCTTCCGGTTTCGGCGTATTGGTTTAACGGACGTCAGGTAGCTTCAGCAAGATTATCATTAGTCATTCGTTAGACTGGCACTAATCTGTGTTGTGTAGTGTTCGGTGGATGTTAAGGGTTGTGTTACAAAGCTTACCATCATCTTATTTCACCCGTTTGGTGGTCAGTGGCTTATTTTTTTAAATTAATCATTGCTATTATATTTGCTGCTTCACAGCAGGTTTCTAAGTTTTTTTTATATTATTGACGTTCCTGGCGTGTAAGGTCTTGAGCGGTGATTGCGGTAATTTGGTATTTGTATTTTATCAGTAAGCCTTAAAACCTTATTTACTGCCATTCCTCTCGTCTGACGCCTTCTGCTGTGTTTGTGGTGACTTTCCTTTAACATTCCAATACCTGTAAGTTGTAAATAGTAGCGAGTTCTTAAACAATTCTTAATTTATTGCCATTCCTGGCATGTAAGGCCTTCTGCCAGATTATAGTGGCTTGCTTTTAAAACATTATCTGCTGTATTTAATGCCAATTTGCTCAATTGTCACTCACTGAAAACACTATTATTTGCACAGTTGTTTATTCCTTCAATAATAACGTGTGGTATTTTTATTTATTATTGAGTCTGGAATTACTGGTTTGAAACAAATTGTGTGTAACTGTAAAAGGCAACCAATATTAACTGATTACGGCCCCGTCCACAGTCGTAACAGAATCCTGCCTTCCCTTGACTACCAGGTTTCATGTAGTTAGAACTCTCTTCCAAGAAATAATATGAGCTTAGAACATGATGCATTTAAACAGAAATTCTCAGGGGAAATTTAACTGCATAGACTTTTAGGGAAACAAGGAGTCGTGGAGGTTAGATAATTTTCTAGACAAAGAATGCTGTGTGAAAGGGTGCTTGATGAAAGCCGTACCAATACTTCTGACAAAAAAAATCCACTGAATCTGAGATGTGGTATTCGTACTTTTAAAATGTTCAGAAAGGCATTAAAATAACATTTTAAGAATTCACAGTACCGGAACGAATTCTTTTACAAATCCAGCATTATTATATACTAGTGGTATCAGATACCACTTTTAGCAAAAACAGTGCAACAAGTGGCATAACAATATTAAAAGATGTTCATACTGCAATTATCTTGTAACATTTTTCATTTTCACTATAAAAACGAAAAACGATCACACTGGCACGACGCCTGTAGCAGTTCTACTCTCAGAATAGCAGTTGTGGGTCGCACACAGATGACGTGAAAGCCGTTTCCGGAAGACAAGCTTCCATAAAAATCGTTCGTTTTGGCGTATTTAGTAATTTAAAAAATGACCGACAGCCCCAATAGTTATTTACTTTCCTGCCAAAAACAGATTCCACGTTCGCTTTTGTACTAAATTGATTGGTACATCATTAGCGCTACCAGCTACAGAAAAAAAGAGCATCTCAGTCAAGAACTAATGACTCGATAAATTCATAAATGTTCGTTATTTCCTATGGAAGCGAGAAAAGGGGGCATAACGAGCTACTATGTAGGACGGCAAACAGCAAAGTCTAATAACTACTGCCGCAAACGTAAATTTTTCTCTTAGCGCAGCAAATCGCTTCAGGTATGATATATCATCAGAGTAAAAAAGTGGCGCCAATGCTTCGATAAGATCAATCATTTCCACGCGGGGTCTGTGTCGTTTTTGAGTATCTTGTCTGTAACGACTTCACTTTGAAATGGTTAGTATATTTTTCGGACTGCTTACGTATCTTTATTTTCTCTGTAGTTAGAGGATAAAATAATAAAACAAGTCCAAAAATGCATGCAGCCCACTTCAGTTGCAGGTAAGAATTGTAATTACAAAAGCCTCGTTGTCAGTATTACACGTGATCTACTCTTATGGTAAGAAAACTCAGGTCACCTGCCAGCCGTGCAGCATAGAAACATACACACGGAGGAAGGTGCATTTCCGCATGTTCAGCAGGACTAATACCTCTAGGCTTCCGTACATTACGACGATCTGAGATTGATGACTAGGTCGTCCGTTATCTACATCTACATCTACGTGATTAGTCTGCTATTCACAATAAAGTGCCTGGCAGAGGGTTCATTGAACCACCTTCAAGCTGCCTCTCTACCGTTCCACACTCAAACGGCGCGCGGGAAAAACGAGCACTTAAATTTTTCTGTGCGAGCCCTGATTTCTCTCTATGTAGGTGGTACCAACAGAATGTTTTTACAATCGGTGGAGCAAACTGGTGATTGAAATTTCATGAGAAGATCCTGTCGCAACGAAAAACGCCTTTCTTTTAATGATTTCCACTGCCATTCACGTATCATGTCTGTGGCACTATCTCCCTTATTTCACGACAATACAAAACGAGCTGCCCTTCTTTGTACTTTTTCGATGTAATCTGTCAGTCGCACCTGATGCGGATTCCACAACGCATAGCAATACTCCAGAACAGGGCGGTCAAGAGTGGTGTAAGCAGTCTCTTTAGTAGACCTGTTGCACCTTCTAAGTGTTTTGCCAATGAATCGCAGTCTTTGGATTGCTCCACCCAAAACATTATCTCTGTGATCTTTCCAATTTGGATTGTTTGTAATTATAATCCCTAAGTATTTAGTTGAATTTACAGCCTTCATATTTGTGTGACTTATCGCGTAATCGAAATTTAGCGGATTTCTTTTAGTACTCATGTGAATAACTTCACACTTTTCTTTATTCAGGGTCAATTGCCACTTTCCGCACCATACAGATATCTTACCTAAATCATTTTGCAATTCGTTTTGGTCATCTCATGACAAAATACACTGGTGAAAATGGGGAGTCTTGGGCTACGGAGAACCAATCCCAGTATGAGTTTTGACGCCCCGCCCCCTCCCCCCACCCAACCATCATTACAAAAGGTTGAATAAGCTCTTATTTTTATTATGGTGTGGAACCGAACAACCTCAGAAGACCTTATTGAGGAATTTCTTGCCATGCCTGAAACACGTGTCAGTTCATGGAAATTGCTGAAGGTCCATATGAAAATATGGTTACTTACATCGCAACCAGATATTTTGTGTCGGTAAGAAACCAGGAAACTAAGCAGACGGTCAAGGATTCGTACATTCCTCGAGGCGTTTCTAATGTAAACTGCAGTGTGGGATTTTGCATTATTCAGCTGGGATGTATCATTTGGTACCCAGGTCCAGGTGCAAATGTGGTCTGTTATGAAACGTAGATTAAAACTGAAGAAATTGCGAAAAGGTAGGAAATTAGGAGATGGGCCCTGGATAAGTTGAAAGATCCACAGTATGTTGAGAGATTCAGAGTGTGCATTTGGCAGCATCTGATTAGGACAAGGTAAAGGAATACAGTAGAAGGCGAATAGGCAACTTGAGAGATGAAAAAGTGCAGGCAGATGAGGATATAACAGGTAAAAAGACAAGGCCTAGTAGAAGTCCTAGGACAACACAGCAGGTACTGAATTTAATTGACGAAAGCAGATAATATAAAAAAGCAACAAAGGAATCAGACGAAAGAGAATACAAGCATTTAAAAAATGACAGGAGGTGCAAGATGGCTGAGCAGAAATGGATAGAGGATAAATGTTAGGATTAAAAGTATATATCGCTAGGGGAAAGATAGACACCGCGTACAGTAAAACTGAAAAGGCCTTTGCAGAAAAGAAAAGCAACTGTATGAATGTAAGAGCTCAGATGGAAAACCAGACCTACGCAAAGAAGGGTAAGCTGAAAGGTGGAAGGATTATGTCGAGGGTCTACACAAAGGAGATGAATTTTATGGCAACCATTATAAAAACGGAAGAGGACATAGATGAAGATGGGATGGGAGACACGATACTGCGAGAATCATTTGATACAGCACTGGAAGACCCAAGTCGAAACAAGGCCTCTGTAACAGACAACATTCGGTTGGAAGAATTGGGAGAGCCAGCCATGACAAAACTCTTCCATCTGGTCAGCAAGATGTATGATACAGACGAAATACCCTCAGACGTCCATAAGAACATAATAATTACAGTTTCAAAGGGAAAAGGAGCTGATATGAGTGCAGATTTCCGAACTATAGGTTTAATTAGTCATGGTTGCAAAATACTAACAAGAATTCTTTACAGAAATATGCAAAAGCTGGTAGAAGCCCATCTTGGAGAAGATTCTCTGCTGGGGCTCAGTTCGAAGCGGAACTCATCACTGAAAACAGTTCTACTCAGTGAGGTTCAAATGGTTCAAATGGCTCTAAGCACTATGGGACTTAACATCTGAGGTTATCAGACCCTATACTTAGAACTACCTAAGGACATCACACACATCCATGCCCGAGGCAGGATTCGAACCTGCGACTGTAGCAGCAGCGTGGTTCTGGATTGAAGCGCCAGGAACCGCTCGGCCACAGCGGCCGGCTCAGTGAGTTTCCAGGCAGAAGGTGTATGGATACTTGCCGGACAGTGGAGGGATACCAATCTGTCACCCGCCATATGGCCCTACAATCAGAAGTGATGGTCTGGGGTGGCATTTCTTTTAATTGAAACACCCCTTCGGTTGTCATTCGCCCCACCCTCACAGCAAAGCTGTATGTCAACGATATTCTACACCCTGTGTTGTGGTCTTTCGTGGGAAGCCATCCTGGGCTTACATTTTATCAAGGTAATTCCCGTCCGCACACGGCGAGAGGCCCTGCTGCTTGCCTTCGTGCATACCAAACCCTACCTTAACCAGCAAGATCGCATATTCTCTGCCCAATTGAGAACGTTTGGAGAATTATGGGCAGAATGGGCAGGTTTTTATCTATTGCGCCAGTTCGACAGATTACGACAAGTTATCCTCAGGAGGACATCCGATAACTCTATCAACCAATGCCAAGCCGAAAAACTGCTTGCATAAAGACCGTATATTCATCAACTCGTTATTGACTTGCTCAATCTGCAAAGCTCTTTCCCTTCAACAAATCATTCAGTTTTTCTTAAATTATAATCATTTTTCTGTACATGTACATCACAACTACCAATTTCCATCTCATTTGGATAATTCCTTCGTGATGCGGCTTCTTCTTCTTCTTTATTTCTTTGAGTGTACTTGTTAATTAAAAGCTGGCTATTGTACTTGTTTGACCTTATTCAAGCAGTATCGCTTGTTGATTTAGATTGTCCATAAGTGTAAAAGGTGTGTCTAAAATTTCCGAGATTTGTCTCAGAAAATAAGTAAAACAAGAGTTAGGAGCAGAATATTTTTGCTGGCTTTCAAAGTAAACCCTTCTGACAGTGATTGTAAAGCTTTGGAAACTATCATCAAATGCTCCACGTGGAATCACTGAATCACTGTGGTAATACGTTGCTGGATATCTGCACTGGTGTCATTGCAAAGTGGAGCGCAAAATGGAGCAACACGTAAACATGGAGTTTTGCTTCAGATTAAGGAAAACAATAATGGAGACTCGTGGAATTTTAGTGTAAGGGTATGGTGTTGAAACAGTGAGTAGAAAGTCTATGCCTGAATGGTTTAAAGGCATTAGAGACTTAATGGTGTCGAGGATCAGCTGTGTTCTGGCCAACAAGTACAGTCCCAGACAACATTGAAACAGTGCGACTGATTCTTGTGGGTGATCGGCGGCTGTCCTTGAGAATGAGAGCAGAAGATATGAAGATAAGCACTAGTGTTCACGAACATTCGCAGACGTTACGAATATCCTACAACGCGGGACCACTGTGCTTGGAGCTATTTCATAAGAAACGACTGCCGACAGTTTGAAACAGCTCTACAACCAATGTCACAAATATGATGTAGCTAATTGTATTACCCGCATTTCTCCGATGCACCTTGTATTCAAAGGCTGTAAAGGATTTATGCCCACACAAGTCCCAGCCGCTTTCCATTCACGCTGTTCCCTGCGCTACAGTCATTAACTGTTTTTTGAAGCTGAAAATGAAACTTATTTCTGTGGCTTAGTGGGGTAGATCATTCCAGAGTTATCTTGCTGTTATGGAAAAGGGCCGATAGAAGGAAGCTGAGTTTGAACACAAGAGATTTTATTCTCATGAGAGTGTGTGTTCGTAGTGAGTCGTTCAGAGTAGATCAAGGAGAAACATGAGGGAATATATAACTTAATACAGCTGCAAAGGAGACATTAGAGAAATCTATACCCTTCTCAGTAAGTAGGTTAGTACTGCATGTGATGGTGAAACGTGGCAAAAAAGTTGTATGTCATAGATATATTGTACGCAGGCGTTCTTCATGAGCTCGAAGTGCTATGATGTTTCCTAAGAAATAACTTACAGGATAATGTCACTGTGATCAACAATTCTATTAAAAAAGTTTGTAGAAGTTCTTTCTTCACGTCATACCACGCGATATGTTTTAATTTTTGTAGGGTATAGAGAGACTTTCATACTTTCTTGCAAATGATGGCTGTGTGCTCAGACCAGTTTACGTTTTCCTCTATTATTAATCCTGCTGAGGGAGAGAAATTTAATTTTTTTGTCCTACTTAGTGTTAAAAACAGAGACTCCCAAAAGTTCGGGATGATGGGCCAGAATATTCAACGAAAACTTTGCCGATTTAGATAATGCACGCAGGTCGTAATTTACATTCACGATTTCTCTCCCTAAACTGATTTGTTTTTCACTTACATGTAAGTGGACGTCATAAGCATGCAAGTGTTATTTATAGTGAGACAGAAGTGATGATACGTCATTGACATACAGTGAAAAGAGTATCGGACCTAATACAGAACCCTGGATGACGCCTGATACTACGTGTAACCATTCCGAGTTTGAAGTCCCAAACATGACACACTGTTGGTGAGACGTCACGTATGAGCAAAGCCATTCGACTGCACTGGGAAAAACAGTTAAGCTGTTACGTTTGGAAAATAAAATGACACTGTTGACAGTGTCAAAGGCATTGTTAAAATATAAAAATCCCTTTGTCTGTCCATGGCTAGCTTCAGGAGTCTCTTACGTTTAGTAAAGCAAATGTACTACTGTATTTTGGAAGCCTGACTGGTATCACCTAGTGGGTTATTAGACGCAAAGAAGATATCAGGCTGGTCGAGGACTGTATATTCTTAGGCTCTGACAGTGCCAGGAAAATACATATGGGGTGAGAGAGGATACTGTGGCGGCTTCCTTCTTACGTAGGGTGTTGGATAATCCTGTTTCCAGGCCACATGAAGAAACGTTTGTGGTCAAGAAGTGCTTGAAGATATCTGTTATAAAAAAAAATAGTTCAAATGGCTCTGAGCACTATGGGACTTAATATATCAGGTCATCAGTCCCCTAGAACTTAGAACTACGTAAACCTAACTAACCTAAGGACATCACACACATCCATGCCCGAGGTAGGATTCGAACCTGCGACTGTTGCGGTCGCGCGGTTCCAGACTGAAACGTCTAGAACCGCTCTGCCACACCGGCCGGCTATCTGTTATCACTGTGAGCAGTAGACCAGTAATGAGATTGAGCATCTGGAATTTGATACCATTGTCGATTAACAGGCTTAAGTCATAATTTTTAATGAGTAGCGTCAACCCGCGAAATCATCTATAATCCTTGTTTTGTTAGCGGTTTGGTGGTGGAAAAGTGAAGTGCTGCTTTAGTTGCTCGAGAGAGAGAACGAGATCAGCTACAGCTTCCATTTTCCCTGCACTCAGACCAAGTAGTTTTATACATGCAATAGCTGCCAGTTAATATAAACACAAAGCTGAGTTTAGTGTTACTCAGAGATAGACGCTTTTGTTCAACTGCCTGTAAGTGATATTATTTTCACAGGTAGCACGTTGTTTGTATAAAAGGTATACTCGATGTTAACAACTTTCTCTTCTTCAGAAACGCTTTCCTTGCCATTACCAGTCTACATTTTATATCCTCTCTACTTCGACAATCATCAGTTTTTTTATTCCCGAAATAGCAAAATTCCTATACTACTTTAAGTGTCTCATTTCATAATCTAATTCCCTCCGCAACACCCGACTTAATTCGACTACATTCCATTATCCTCGTTTTGCTTTTGTTGATGTTCATCTTATATCCTCCTTTCAAGACACTATCCATTCCGTTCAACTGCTCTTCCAAGTCCTTTGCTGTCTCTGACAGAATTACAATGTCATCGGCAAACCTCAAAAAGTTTTTAATCCTTCTCCCTGGATTTTAATACCTACTCCGAATTTTTCTTTTGTTTCCTTTACTGCTTGCTCAATATACAGATTGAATAACATCGGAGAAAGGCTAAAACCCTGTCTCACTTACTTCCCAACCACTGCTTCCCTTTCATGCCCCTCGACGCTTATAAGTGCCATCTGGTTTCTGTACAATTTGTAAATAGCCTTTCGCTCCCTGTATTTTACCCCTGCCACCTTCAGAATTTCAAAGAGAGTATTCCAGTCAACATTGTCAAAAGCTTTCACGAAGTTTACAAATGCTAGAAACGTAGGTTTGCCTTTCCTTAATCCAGCTTCTAAGATAAGTTGTAGGGTCAATATTTCCTCACGTGTTCCAATACTTCTACGGAATCCAAACTAATCTTCCCCGAGGTCGGCTTCTACTAGTTTTTCCATTCGTCTGTAAAGAATTCGCGTTAGTATTTTGCAGCTCATAGTTCGGTAATTTTCACATTTATCAACACCTGCTTTCTTTGGGATTGGAATTATTATATTCTTCTTGAAGTCTGAGGGTATTTCGCCTGTCTTACACATCTTGCTCACCAGATGGTAGAGTTTTGTCAGGACTGGCCCTCCCAAGTCTATCAGTAGTTCTAATGGAATGTTGTCTGCTCCCGGGGTCTTGTTTCGACTCAGGTCTTTCAGTGCTCTGTCAAAATCTTCACGCAGTATCGTATCTCCCATTTCATCTTCATCTATATCCTCTTCGATTTCCATAATATTGTCCTCAAGTACACCGCCCTTGTATAGACCCTCTATATACTCCTTCCACCTTTCTGCTTTCCCTTCTTTGCTTAGAACTGGGCTTCCATCTGAGCTCTTGATATTCATACAAGTGGTTCTCTTTTCTTCAAAGGTCTCTTTAATTTTCCTGTAGGCAGTATCTATCTTACTCCTAGTGAGATAAGCCTCTACATCCCTACATTTGTCCTCTAGCCATCCCTGCTTAGACATTTTGCACTTCCTGTCAATATCATTTTTGAGACGTTTGTATTCCTTTCTGCCTGCTGCATTTACTGCATTTTTATATTTTCTCCCTTCATCAATTACATTCAACATTTCTTCTGTTACCCAAGGATTTCTACTAGCCCTCGCCTTTTTACCTACTTGATCCTCTGCTGCCTTCACTACTTCATCCCTCAAAGCTACCCATTCTTGAATAACTCGAAAACTGTTGCCTCTAGTGGAAACGTATTCCAGTAAAACATTTAAGTAATTAAATTTCCTACTAAACGATCCTGTTCATTTCTTCTGTGTGACTAATAATTTGCGCTTAGTGAGCGAGAGACTATAAAAATCTCACACATGGTTTTTGAAGGCATAGCAGGTTGCATAAAACCTATTGGTAGGGGCAGCTGGATCACCCTGTGTCTACGAGGCTGTGAGTATTTTCTGTATGATGGAGAGGTGCTAACTGAAGTTTCGTCAGATTTTAAGTAGAAAAAAGTCTCTTGAATTCAACATCAAATGAAGGCAGTTTGAAAGAAAATTTGTTGGTGTCATCAGCTGTAAGGGTTTCAACAAGAAATTCACCCAAGCACCACGTAATAGCCTGGAATATTTTAAGATGTTTGACAATTTTCCAGCTATGAAAGTTTTCATTTTTCAATTAATTATATGCTCGTGTACCGAACCGAGACATGAAATACTGGTTTCGAAACAAGCCATTCTGTTTAATTTAGAGGGTTCGCAGAAGACGCAGTTTATGCATTTTTTCTGTAGGGTATTTGACCTCTAAGCAATTATTTTCGACGTCTTTTCCTACGTTGCGTCTGGATGTGCTTAGCACGCTAGGTAAAAAACGTATGTCCCTACTCCATGCTGTCATCTCTTACACAAATGAGACACAGGAAGTGAGAACTTGTGTAACTGATAAACAAATGTGTTATATTGTGTCATGATTATTGTCTCTTGATTGCTTCAACACCATAGGAAAAATCACAAATATTTTAATATAAGCTAATATTTTAAAACGTTAAGTTACTGGCCGATAAAATGCATAACAGCTTTGTTCTATGTTTTATATCACCATTATATTTTAATAGTGGTTGTAACCATCCGTTTTTATGGTTATATTGTAATTAAAACCATCTTGTCTGCTTCCCCCTTCCTTTCATCGGCGTAGTCCGACTGTGGAACGGGGTCAGCTCGCTTCTCCCCAGTATGAATTTCATAATTTAGGAGCTCATAATGCTCCAGTGATCGGTAAACGGCGTCACGAAAGGTGCCAGCACAATGGGCGTACTACACGTGAAAGCGGAAAGTTCAGGAACTGAGATAGAGGGAAAAAAATATGCTTTTCTGAGTGCTGACGCAAATGAGTGTAAATAGGTATTTTAAGGAAAAAAAAAGACCCTTTGGAACAGCGTGAATAAATTTGCTCGCCCATGCGTCACCAGCGAAATATCAGACAAATGAGAAAGAAATCAAGCGTGAAACGCGCTGATGGAAACGGGGTTCCGCCCTCGGGGACAGAAGCGATCTGAGCAAGTTCGTTCCAAAATTTTCCTCTTTTTTTTCTTATTGAGATTGGAAGACCTGCATGGCATCAATCTAGACAGAGCTACGAGTGTTCCAACGTCAGTATTTCAACGATAGTAAGGTGAAAGAGTACAGTCCTTTTTTTCCGTAGACCAGGGCAGTAATAGCTGTTGTACTTACCTTTAACTGAATTCTCCGTCAGTATTTGATAGAAAATGACAAAGGAAATACTTTTCTCAATTTCTGCAACTGTTATTTATTGAATCACAAATCGATTTTCGGCTTCTGAGAAAATCATTACATGACAACTGAATGTCCCAGCTACAGACGTGCATTTTAAAATTACAATAACATAACTAAATTATTATTCAGTACTTAAGATACAATGAAACCTTTGCCACAGAGGGATGAGTGTAATGGGACTTTCGAGCAATGTGAAAAAATCAACTTTCGTGGAATATCTTCTAATAGCAAAACACCCAAACAGTTTCACTGTGACGTTCTACATGTTGTTATGGAAAGCAAATAAATAGCGCTAGTAGTCATAATTGAAATCAACAACCATTTCATAGAAAATGGAAGCTTAATTTTAAATGTCTAAATACAATTTCCTATTTTCCTCTCCCTTAAATTTTGCTTGAGTTATGCTAATGTTTGATTACAATAGTAAAATAAAATTTACTGTAATTCTTTTTAGTGTAGCGATTTCCTTTAGAATATAGAAAATGAAATACTTTGCTTGATATGCAGTACCTGTGTCACTACTGTCTCTGTAAGTCGCAGGTCAGTTTTACATGTATTCGCGACATTCAGTTGTAACATTACAGCAAAATAAGAAACAGAAAATCAAACCCTAGCTAAATATATAATAGTTGTACAACATCAGAAAGAAATTATTTTTTATATTATAGCAGTTATCTTTTGTCATTGCATTGTTTACAACTATCGTCGGATGTTTCATAGTCAGAAGCACAATTTTCAATAATCTACCGTATTGCGGCGTTACTTGAGCTTCTGTCAAAATAAAGTTGAAATACTATTTTATAATGACATAAATGTATTCTATACGCCCGGCCGGGGCGGTCCTAGGCGCTACAGTCTGGAACCGCGCGACCGCTACTGACGCAGGTTCGAATCCTGCTTTGGAAGTGGATGTGTGTGATGTCCTTAGGTTAGTTAGGTTTAAGTAGTTCTAAGTTCTAGAGGACTGATGACCTTAATTGAAGTCCCATAGTGCTCAGAGCCATATTCTAAATGGTACAGCCACATTTAGTTGCGTATGTATTCTGGTTATCTCCAAGAACTGAAGTTTTAAAATTGTGTTTGTAATATTGCTATGCTTTATTGTCTGTATCGTAAAGATGTTTACATAAAAATCTAGTTGACAGACGTAATAGGTAACAATTTGAGAAACAAAATTGTTAACTGTCCCTTCTGCGCAAAAAATTAATTTAGGTTTGAAATGCTTCTCTAAATGTCTTAGTCTCGCTCTTAATACTTTAGGCCAGCTAGCACACTTTGTTACTTCAGAATGGAGGTATATCAGACATCTTTCGTGGTTAGCTAACAGGGACGAAAGGGTCTTCATAGGAGTCCCAGTTTATTACAAAAATTGTCGTCTTTTATTTTCAAGTTTAGATTTGGTTACTGGTATTGGCAAAAAATTCGGTAATTCATGACTCTTCATGGCTAGATGACATCTATGTGGCTAGGTATCAGGCTTCAATGGTGACTTTTCTTTCATTATCAACACAAGCACAAAACTTACGCCTCAGACTAAACCTTAAAAAATTGCAGATATCCTTATACCTGAGTCCAAGCTGGTTAAAGGAGTTTTCGTGAAGGTGTCCCTCTAGTAGCATTTCATGGAAAAAAATAGTGTACAATATCTCAGCATAATCCTAGATGAGTACCTGAACTGTCCAGGATGTTGCTGCATGCGGGAAATATGTCTCTTATGTGTGTTTACAGAGGAATAGCAAATATTTTAGAAGGTAGTAGACTAATTCGAATAAAATATACCATATAACATAGCATCCACCTTTCATTGGTTGCGGGAATACTGCTCTTAGAATGTAACCCAAAGAAATACTCACGGAAGGTGTTAAGCAAACGCGAATGATTAAGTTCAAAGTTGATTTTCATAAATTCTTCCTCAGACTTCAATGCACTTCAGAGTTCTCTTGGCAACACCACTTGTATCTATTCTGAGGTATTACTCATAATACGAATGATCAATTGTATCGCTTATTACCAAAGGGGGAAATTTTCTCAAAAATTGAAAATGTAGATATGGTCGATTTTGGTATATTGAGACATACTGAGACGTAGATGCATCGACTGTAGCTAATACCGGACGCCGTCAATGCCTTACTGCTTGTAGAAAACGCATTGAAATCTGTAGTAGTTTCCAAAAGTGGACAAGTCCATGAGTTAAGAAATAAACTTGTGGCAGGCATGAGTTATGCTGAACCAGTCTGTGACTTTTGTTGAGAACTTTAACTACTTCACAGGTAACATTATCCCTAGATTACTAAACCCTCCTGAAATTCACGATTGCAGTTGGTAACAATTCGTGGTTCCCGCCAATATGGTATTGTCAGTATAGGATGTTTTGCATCTGACATGCCATTTATGACCTTATAATTGTAATTAGCCAGTGCATAAACTATAAATTGTGACTTCATTTTATACGGAGTTGTAAAAATTACAGTGGGTTAGTAACAATGTAACATTTTCTCCCCCTTAGTGTTCTAGGGTGGAGACGAGCATCTCAGTTTGAAGTTTCACTATTTAGAGTGCTATACAGCTGCATTTTCCTAAATTTGGGAAACACAAAACAAAGAGTTTGGCTGTGTCGTTTGATTACATTTAGGACCTACCACTTGTACATCTGCCAGTGCAAGAACATTTTATCTCAGTTTTGAATCTTTGGACAAACAACGTAAAAGCAAATAAGAATGGTCCTAACATGCACCTTCCTGTACCATTACATTGCAAATATTCACCCCAAAAATATATGAGAACATCACTCGTTCGGCGACGCATGCGGAAGCCAAAACCGCAATAATACGACTATAAGAATGTTATTATTTTTAACAAATAGTGGCAGATCTGACAAAAACTACCACTATTCCCCATTACAGGGTCCTCTTATTTACCATCCGATAGCGGTTTTGTTGTTATGAAAAGAAAGTTACGAATGTGGGACCGAGTGCTTATTCCAGACCACAATAAGTCACCTATCGCCGAATCCAGCCGCTCTGATCACTTTTAATTTTATGAAGCAACAACACGTGACATGTAGATCTAAAGACATAGTGAGTACTGTTCCGAAAATTAAGGACAAGTATTGCTAAGCCTTTATCGGAGGACTTTAAGTCCTTACTGTACGTTATTGAAAGCCAGGACATATTTCCCAAGAAAAATATTGAGTGATTCTTACAATTTTCCCAGCGTAAAGAGTATTCCATGAAGTTCGAGACTGCAGTCGGATTAGTCGAATTCTTGCCACGATATTCCGGCTGACGACCATTCAGCCATCTTCAGGTGAGTGGTTTTGCTCTGTAGATTGCTAGTGTAAGTCGTTAACTTTATACCAAAAACGGCGCGCAGACGCAAGCGCAAAGGCAGTCGTTACGCGAGCGACCTATGTCGAGTTTCGCGCCCTCTTCGAATATTGCACCATCTATGGCGCACAGGCGCGTGCGTAATGGTAAAACTACATGCGCGCTCTCTGTCGGAATACGCGCTCGCAGCGTTAAAATTCATATGTCAAAACTGAGAAATTAACTGTCGCTATTCCTTGGACCAATTACTTTTCACCCAGATTTGATTTTTTCTGACTTGCGGCCCTGGATTTCTATTAGCGTGTTACTACTCGCATTAGTCAGGAATGTTCTATTTCGAGAAATGTACTTCTCCAACGTTAATGGGACTGGCCTATTACAATAACCGTGTTCATTACTGAATCGCATTCTTCATTAGTATTATCACGTGTAGCTCATGGACAGTGCAATGGTAATACTACAGCTACTGTCTAAGGATGCCTAGTTAGATATAAGACAAACAAATGCATACGCAAATAAATATTTAATTTCAAAGGACTGACATCGCCGAGCTTAAACTCAGTCCCAAAACCAACACCAGCGTACTCCGGATTTACGTAAAGTTCTCTAATTTTGAAAGAGAATATAAATAACTGTTATATGTTCCCATCCAGATCCTATGAAGAAACAGTTGCGTGTTACTCGATGTATCTTCCCAGGATCCGGTTTGTCCGCCTCATTCATTTATCTCCATTTCTAGGTATTCCGAAAGACAATCTCCATTTTCCAGTTTCGCGCAAGTAAATTCCTCTTGTCTTACTGTAAACCTACCAATTAAACATTAACTACACTTTCTACCGTCATCTCAAATGGACCAATTCAGTCAAGCTGACAGAGCTTATAGCCATCTCTGTTGAAACTTCTGAAACTTTAGTCTGTTAAATTTATTTAGCTCGCCGAGCGGCAGTAAATGTTAGAAAGTTTTCCGAGGTCGGTTCTCCTCAACTTAGTTTCTCTGCCTGGCAAACTGTTGTCAGACTTCCAGATGATATTCTTAAGACATTACGTAAAATGGTTACCGCCATCTGGGCACAAATTTGCTTCCAAACAATCACAATCCCGTCAGTCCAGATTGTGAAAGTGTAATTTTCACTTATTGCGTCTCTCTCGATGCGGCTCCATGCTATTTTCCACATACGCTATCCTTAAACTGTCTTCTAGCTTCTTTATTGAGGCTCCTGCATTCTAAAAGACGATGCATCTATATCGTTTGACTTCAGAGCTCTAACCGGATGCGGTATGGCACCATTATGGAAATTCTTAGAGAACTTAGAAGGAATCTTGAAAAGAAAGTGACATTCTCAGCAAGCTTTCCTACTCCAGTCAATGTGTTTTTTGATATTTAAGGTAAACCAAGGAAGAGACATTAGGGTGGAACGTCCCGTCGATGAAGAAATCATTACAAATGCCGTTCAGCTGGACTACCGATTCCACGCGTTTTTAACGATCTGTCTTCGTAGGTCTTTGGTGTGCGTTCACTGTCTGGACATCCTGTTCAGCTGGAGTATGGGGAGCAAACATACATATGTCAAAGGTCATAACAACGGGTCTATTGCCTGTCCTAATAATACCAGTCCACTATCCAAAAACTCGCTACCTCTAGAGTGAAAAATTCATTTTAATGATGAAATGGGTAAAATGTGTTGAATATCCTCCTAGTGGAAGAAGTCCAGTTCCCTCTCTCTCATTCCCTCTCTCTAATTCATGGTACAAGACAGCTGCTGTCACGGTTTTGTATGTGTCCTTGATGGCACTCCTGAAACGCATCACACTTCGAATCTTTCATTGATGGACCATCTAAAGCTTTATTAATGCTTAAGGGGACAAGTTTATGAAAAACGCACACTATTGAAAAGACGCACTGAATCCACAGTTTTGAAGCTACGGCAATGAAGTTTGGCACCATGCTTTACATGAAATTAACACATACTCTTAAGTTCCTTGCACTATATGCATTTAACTTCTTCTATGAAATTTAAAAATTTTGCTTAAAAAATATATGTTCATTTTCCAACGTTGTTTACAAAATATTCTCTGTTTATTGTCTTTACTTATAGTAAGCTTATATTAAGAGTTTTTTTAATATATCGAATAGGAGAATTTTTACAATTTTTAAATGTAATTCTGTAAGTATAATATAAAATTCATGCAAAATTCCAAGCACTTTCCCGCACATCTCAGCTTAGATTCAGAATTTACGAATTCTTGACTAAATCTTGAATAATTTCGTAATTCTAGCCTTCATAAATTATGAGAAAAAGATACATAAACTTTAAAAAACAAATTTTCCGGAAATGTAATTTTAACTTCAACCTAACGTTTTTCCTTAGGTCACCTCTTCAGAAGGCCCCAGATTTGTACTCAGGGTCCTCTTTTTCTTCAAGGCTTCTCTTCCGATTTCTTGTTTTCTGTCTCATTGTCTTTACTACGTCTTCAATTTAATTTTCAGCTGCAGAGACTTGTAACTTTATTTTTCTCAAGATGTCTTGACTGCAAGTTCCTACCTTAAGGACCATTCTCCTTATGTGGAATTCCCATTACGCCTTTAATGTTACATGCTCTGCTTATACGATGAGTCAGTAATTTCTTTCCATGTCTTTACCTGTTTCTTCGCATTGGTATCCCTGCTCCACTTCCTATATATTTGATTCCTAAGTAATTATAGTGCTTTATTCCAGTCTTTCCCTGAACATTTTTGTACTTCCTTCTTTCGTCGATCAATTGAAAGGTTTTCCTTTACCCACAGCGTCTTCGCAGCTACCTTCCTTGTGCCTACGCTTAACTGTCCAACATGAGAGACTGCTCTTTTAGCAGATGTCCACTCTTCAACTGAACTGCCTATTCCGGTATTCTTTATCGCAGCATTCACATCCTTAGCGAACTACAGATGTGTCTCATCATTCCTCAGTACTTCACTGATTACTTCCTTCCACACTGTTTTTCCGAACGATTCTCTTAAACTTTAATCTGCTTTTCGATACTACTAAATTCTGATCTGAGTCTATATCTGCACCTAGGTATGCTTTACAGTCCAGTATCTGATTGCGGAGTCTTACGATGTAATCCATTTGGAATCTTCCCAAGTCTCCAGGTCTTTTTAATGTGTACCTCCTCCTCTTCTGTTTCTTCAACAGAGTATTCGGTGTTACCATCTGTAATTTATTGCAGACCTCAATTAGCTTTTCTCGTATCTCATTCCTACTGCGCAGCCGTATTCTCCCATAAACCTTTCTTCTATTCCTTCCCCTGCAGCTGCGTTCCATTCCTCCATGATTATTAGGTATTTATCTCCCTTTAAATACTGAATCATCCGATCAATATCCTGATATAATTTCTCCATCTTTTCATCTTCTATATATATATATATATATATATATATATATATATATATATATATATTGGTTTGCCGCTCAGCCTGATGAGAACAATCCTGTCGATGAAATGTTCACAGTAACTCTGTCTTTGTTCTATTTGTCAATTCCTGTCGTTTATTGAAGAACTTGGAAATAAGATTCTTATGAACATCTCAAACAACTTAGGAATCACGACTGGCTATGCGAGCGAGCTATCTTAGCTCCAAAGTATAATCACGTCAATCGGATCAGTAATGAAATTAAGTTGAAAACTCCTGGTGAGGTGACGAAATGCAAATACACTACACAGTTACAAAAGAGGATCAAGCTGTTAATTGTGCAGTAGGACTTCTAAATTCATTGCAGCCTGGTGAATAAGCACTGTACGTATCGACGAGCCGGCCGGTGTGGCCATGCGGTTCTAGGCGCTTCAGTCTGGAACCGCGTGACCGCTACTGTCGCCGGTTCGAATCCTGCCTCAGGCATGGATGTGTGTGATGTCCTTAGGTTAGTTTGGTTTAATTAGTTCTAAGTTCTAGGCGACTGATGACCTCAGAAGTTAAGTCGCATAGTGCTCAGAGCCATTTTTTTTTTTTCGTATCGACGAAGAAAATTCTCTCACCGATACAGTTCCCTAGGAATATTAACACGCCTAGGTGTGATATGGGTCCATGCTATCCATGAAATAACTGATGCCGAATGTGACTTAAGCACCGGTAATTAACGGTATATGTAAAGGAATAGATGTGCTGATTCCGCACATCCCAATGATTCCCACTGATTTCCACTTCGCACTCGATCAACTACAGTTTCCTGTGCATCTCGCTTTCGCGATGACAGTCAACAAAGTTCAAGAGCAGTCACTGTGCGTTTCTCGATTAAATCTAGAATATCTATGTTTTTCTCTTGTTCAGTTGTATGTAGCTTGCTCCAGAGCAGGAACTCCAAAAACTCTGTACATTTATCTGCCAAATCATAAAACCAAAAATATTGTTTATCTACTGACGTTAAGCTAAGTGTTAGGATTTTAAGATGGTTCAACTACATAGCGAATGAAATAGTCACACACATTGTTTATTCACGTGAATTGTTAATAAAAACTTTATATAGTTCCTCATTAATTTATACCAACAAAAAATAATGCAGTGTCATCTGTACGAGCTGTCGTTCATTTTTTTCACATTTATCTACAAAGAACTGTACGTATTAGATTACAAGCAGGTCATTCTTTTTATACACGCAGATCTAAATAAATACATATAGGCAGCACAACGTTTGTCGGATTTCGCTAGTGACCATATTCGTCTGACCAGAAATCCCTATATTCTTTCCATTTCACCTCACTGATCCCTGCTAAATCTAGATTGAGCCTTTGCATTTCCCTTTTCAGATTTTCTAGCTCCCCTACTTGTTACCCCTTCGTTGGTTATTCCATCTCCTTCTTATAGTCACCTCCTCATTGGCAGTTCCTGGAGATCCGAATGCGGAACTAAGCGGCAATATTTTGCCAATGAGTAGATTATCGTGACGCTTTTTTCATTTGTAGGCCACATGTCCTGTGGATACATGTTATGTGTCTTTAATTCAGTGGTTTTTATTGTCTTCTGCATCGTCATGCTGTTGACTATCGCTGATTCTTCCGTCTTTTAGTTTCCCACTCCAATTGCAAGAGAGTTCCCTGAACCTCTGTCAGGTCCTCCGCCCTCTTTGACAAGACCGTTGGTGGAATAAGGATGATTTCTTATGCCGTGAATCTTCGGCCGCCAGTGCCGATTATTACTCAAAATGTAAGCAGTGGTGTGGTTCCTTGGATTATTTGCCTTGGATTATTTGTCGAAGATACTATCCTTAGAGCATGGATGAAGAATACTATAGACTTATTTTAATTTATAACGACAATTCCATAAATCACAGCATCTGAGTATCAGTAACATAGAAACCTACTTGCACTCAAATTCTGCATCACTTGACAACATCATACACCAAATATTACTTTACAAAAAGAGACACGAGAGCATACACTAAATGCCCGCTTGTCGAGAACTTAATAAAGACAATGAAAGTTGCCTCCCCATGAAATGAGCACACAGAATCAGTCAGCAAACATGTAACTAATTAACATGCAACTGTAAAGAACGATATGAATAAAAAAGACTGCTACATCCAAGTTCTGTAATAACGCTTCTGAAATAAAGCAACAAGTACACCGAAATCTCGTAAAACCTTAAATTAATTCAGGATGCCATATCAAACACCTTGCAACCGTCTAATAGCCAAACTTATTGTATTTGGCTACCAATTTCGGCGATGTACTGCGCCCTCTTCAGGACCATGACAGACGTGTAGGAAGATTTCATCACGTTTCTGTTCAAAACAGGGGCCAGCATTCAAATGCTGGTATCTGTAGATTTCTGCTTGCTGTAGTGATCACTTCATCTGCCGACTGTTAGATAAATATTTAATCCAAACCAGTCAAAGAAGAAAACTGGTTTGGTTTGAATGTTTATCTAACAGTCGGCAGATGATGTTTGAAGTGATCGCAATAGCAAGCAAAAAGCTACAGACACCAGTATTTGAATGCTGGGCCCTGTTTTCACTAGAACCGACGTGGAATATTCCTACACGTCTGTCATGGGCATGAAGATGCCACAGTAAATAGCCGAAAATGGCAGCCAAATACAGTAAGGTTGAAAATTAATCGGCTGGAAGGTGTTTAATTTGAAGTCCTGCGGCAAACAGGCGGATCCCGCAACCATCTCTGGAAAGATGGGCATATCGAGACTTAAATTAATTCTGTAGTGGAAAATTTATGTAACAATAATAACAATTCCCAGTAATGCAGATAAGAATCACGCTTTGCTGGAGTACGGGGACGGTATGGCATAGCTCGCAGTGGCAGCGCTGCTAAGCCAATCATACACAGGACCACAGTGAATGATACACTGCTGGGACAATATTAAAGAGAACATAGCCCAAGCCGTCAACCGAGGTTCCTGGCGAACCCAACCAGGACAAGGTTCTCGGTGTTCCGCCGTGCAGGGACCGACAGTGCGGATAGAATTTACTTGTGTACAGCCTGTCCGGTCTCCACGGGAATCAGGATGCTAGGCACTGTCTGCCCGCTCATCTCAGGAACCAGTGTCAGCGTGTTGATAAAAAGTCACCGCCAGCCACTAGCTGTAGTCCGGCCTCCACACTAGGTTGCCCTTTGCTGGATACGCAAGTTGCAGCTCCGTCGGTGCTGTGCAACCGCACGTCGCTGCTTTCCCTCTTCGCTTCCTTCCTCGCTGTCTCTTCAGTGACTGCCTCCGTCGTCTAACTTACAGGCGCCGCTTGCAGGACTGCCCTGCTTACATGACGCATGCCGCCAGAAACAGCCCCTGCCGTCTCCAAAACAGCTCTGCCTGCCGCCACTGGAATGAAGATCATCAAGTGTCACCAGTCGCCAGATGCAGTTCGGCTCGCTCACTGGTCAATCCAAGAGTACTACACTGTCGCTCACTGGTCAATCCAAGAGTACTACACTGTCAGCAGACCACAATGCTCCCTCTGCGACTTCTACGTGGCCGCAGCGAGCGAGCGCGTGGATGACTCTTCGACCGTGCCATGATTCACGGCGCAGGATCGAACATCAAAAATCAGTGATAACAAAAGAAACATCCTTCTGACAATAAATTCAGGTACATTTGGTTTTACCTCTACCTGACTGTGTCCTAAGAGAGCAACAGACGCGACAAACACCACATAACAGCTTCAGGCAACAAAACACAAACACAGGTATAGAAACGGAAATGTCATAGGTTGGCGACGTCCGTGCCATTGCTGATAGTCTGCCACATCTGGTGACGTTTTGATTCAAATATATTTGAGTCTTGTCTTTTCAGTACACACAATAGTGACGGCGGTAACTGTGAGTCTCCCAGCAAAGAGTTGAAGCGGACACGCCGGCTGCTACGAAATTCGTATCTTCTGATTCTAAGAAAACTATTCAGTGAAAAAATTTGATTTCAGCTTGATATCTTTTCTCGATAAAGGACTGATTTTTTTTGTTAATCTTCATAGTTACTGTGCTACGTGAGACTAAAAAGTTGTAAATTTGTGGTAAGTTCTTATGAGACCAAACTGCTTAGGTCATCGGTCCCTAAGCTTACACACTACTTAATCTAACATAAACTAATTTAAACTAACTAACTAACTTACACTATTGACAACACACACACCCATGCCCGAGGGAGGTCTCGAATCTCCGACGGAGGGAGCCGCACAGACCGTGACAAGACGCCTTTGACCGTGCGGCTACCCCGCGCGGCCATGAAACTGAGTGAATGATAGTTGAGTTAAGATCATACATTATTGCGTATGAAATGTGGCCAACATATCTAAATTGTATTTGAAGGTGAGATAAGAACATCCCTCCTAGATCCCGAGATTTTGAATTTTATGCTTGGTGGATGACGAATAATGTGGTTGTAAAAGTCATATTTCATAAAGATATCGAAACGAGACTTTTTGCACGAGACAACACATAAAAGTCACGCCGGCCCATGTGGCCGAGCGGTTCTAGGCGCTTCAGTCTGGAACCGCTACTGTCGCAGGTTCGAATCCTGCCTCGGGCATGGATGAGTGTGATGTCCTTAGGTTAGTTAGGTTTAAGTAGTTCTAAGTTCTAGGGGACTGATGACCTCAGATGTTAAGTCCATAGTGCTCAGAGCCATTTGAACCATTCTGAACAAAAGGCACGTATGATTAATATTCGAAACGATTTGGTCAAATGTTTCCTCGCTGACGACAAGGGGCTTTTCTCCAAATTTTCATAGACAAACTAAGAGTGAGGAAAGACAAATGACTTGTGAGGTGTAGTTCTGCAAACAAATATTTAATTAAGTACTTGAAAGAAATCAGTGTAGTTGAGGGAAAACTGAAATATTTCACGCTGTCAAAAACACTTCCTTCAAATCAGGTAGTAAGTTCCGGGCATTTCAAGTACATAATACGCTAGGAGGGCAAATGAGATGTCAGTAAGATCATTTTTTTCTTCATAAAATTTGAAAAAATAAAAAAGAAATCAGCCAAACGTTTTTGAAATAAAATTGACTAGAGCGATATTTGATGTTGCATTCAATGATGCTCGAAATCATGAGGTGCAGCAAATGTATCTCTAATCTATTTTATGCCTGTTAGAAATATAATTTCATCAAACACTTAACCTCTACTCTAAAAAATTTTTAGGATTTATATAGGCAGACTATTTAGAGTAACTGAAACGCTTGGCATTAACACTAACTGCTGATGACCTACGTTCTCAGCAACTAAATATCAGTAAAATTTGCTGGTCGTTCATTATGTTTAATTAGGAATTTAATGTGTGTGTGCACTAAGACAGATGTGTATACACATAAAGTACTTTGAAGAGATCATAAAAACACACATTTTTAATTTCAGTTCACAAAAATCGCAACACCAAAAAATAATTAATATAGAGTAATGGAATTTTGAGAAACACTTGCCTAGGTAACACAGTTAAGTTATTAACATTGCAGAATAACATCTTCTAATGTAAGCACAATATAAACCACTGTAAATGTGAAATGCTGGTACATTAATAACTGGTGAAACTACCATAATTTCGAAAGCGAAAACGTGAATGCACTGTGCTATGCATGTGCTGCATGCCAGTGTGTGGAATGGAGTTCCTTGTCTATTGCATGTGGGTGCCACTACAGGGATGGTTAATGGTGGTGTGGGGCGGCCGATTAATAATACGAAATATTCTTCGCCGTCTTCCACGAGCTCCTGACAACTGGTCAGCCAGAAAGCAATGGAGAACATTTTGACCAGCGGGATCAGGAACTATAATTATAAACAAAAGTTCTGAGTTCTAACAGATTCAATTATATGTAAGAAAATTTCACAAGCACAACACAGTAATATTCCTAATAATAATAACAATAGCAAATACTAACACGAATTCTTTACAGACGAATGGAAAAACTAGTAGAAGCCAACCTCGGGGAAGATCAGTTTGGATTCCGTAGAAATACTGGAACACGTGAGGCAATACTGACCTTACGACTTATCTTAGAAGAAAGATTGAGGAAAGGCAAACCTACATTTCTAGCATTTGTAGACTTAGAGAAAGCTTTTGACAATGTTGACTGGAATACTCTCTTTCAAATTCTAAAGGTGGCAGGGGTAAAATACAGGGAGCGAAAGGCTATTTACAATTTGTACAGAAACCAGATGGCTGTTATAAGAGTCGAGGGACATGAAAGGGAAGCAGCGGTGGGGAAGGGAGTAAGACAGGGTTGTAGCCTCTCCCCGATGTTATTCAATCTGTATATTGAGCAAGTAGTAAAGAAAACAAAAGAAAATTTCGGAGTAGGTATTAAAATCCATGGAGAAGAAATAAAAACTTTGAGGTTTGCCGATGACATTGTAATTCTGTCAGAGACAGCAAAGGACTTGGAAGAGCAGTTGAATGGAATGGATGGTATCTTGAAGGGAGGATATATGATGAACATCAACAAGAGCAAAACGAGGATAATGGAATGTAGTGGAATTAAGTCGGGTGATGCCGAGGGAATTAGATTAGGAAATGAGACACTTAAAGTAGTAAAGGAGTTTTGCTATTTGGGGAGCAAAATAACTGATGATGGTCGAAGTAGAGAGGATATAAAATGTAGACTGGCAATGGCAAGGAAAGCGTTTCTGAAGAAGAGAAATTTGTTAACATCGAGTATAGATTTAAGTGTCAGGAAGTCATTTCTGAAAGTATTTGTATGGAGTGTAGCCATGTATGGAAGTGAAACATGGACGGTAAATAGTTTGGACAAGAAGAGAATAGAAGCTTTCGAAATATGGTGCTACAGAAGAATGCTGAAGATTAGATGGGTAGATCACATAACTAATGAGGACGTATTGAATAGGATTGGGGAGAAGAGAAGTTTGTGGCACAACTTGGCCAGAAGAAGGGATCGGTTGGTAGGACATGTTCTGAGGCATCAAGGGATCTACAATTTAGTATTGGAGGGCAGCGTGGAAGGTAAAAATCGTAGGGGGAGACCAAGAGATGAATACACTAAGCAGATTCTGAAGGATGTAGGTTGCAGTAGGTACTGGGAGATGAAGAAGCTTGCACAGGATAGAGTAGCATGGAGAGCTGCATCAAACCAGTCTCAGGACTGAAGACCACAACAACATGATAATAATAGTAATAATGATGTCTCTGTCATAAACAGCGATATGCGTAGTTCATAGGCAACCTCTACGGTAAATTCACAGTGAATGGTCTTTCGGCCTGACTTTTAGTAATCTAAGTTAATTGCTCGCCACAAAAATGGAAAATAATCCCACCACTTGCCACGTGGTTTTGTTAACGTTACGGGCGGCACCCAAACTGTTACTTCCGCGAATTCCAAGCGATCCAGAACGGTCTTCAGTCCTCGCAGGTTCACGTCCTATTTGTGCCAAAAACATGCGTTTAGCTATAGCGTAGCTGTGACGTCATCCAAGGCAGCGCGTACGCCGGCGTTTGACTGACGCGGACCGATTGAAAGATGGGTGCGAATTGAAGTCACTGACTCTCAGGCCTTATTTATACAGGGGCACAGCGGACGGCCGAAGAGAACACATGTCGTCACTCGCTCTATGCCCCGGTAGCAACATGTAAATGGCCGATTCCTCGGACACATTTTATAACACGGTCATGAATCAACTTAGAATCCTTGTGTGAATGGAATTAAGTTGCCTTTAATCAAAGAAAAAGTTTTACCTCACCTACATTTAAATTCTACCAACTAGATTTTTTAGAACGGAACCGACAGTAGAACATGACCTCAGAACTACAACTTTAACGGACCTCGTATTGATTGTTATTTACGTCAGTCTTGAAACTTATTGTAGCTTTATTATTTAAAGGGTTCAACCATGTGCTGTAAGCAGAACTATCTAGCATTAACATAACTGATACTTGTCTACTACAAATAAGGACGTTTTTGTTCCGAATGTAGTTTTCAGTAATTTTTCTTAAAACGATGTATTTAGGGACAGATGTTCATCTGATAACTCTGAGATTTGACAGTTTAAACATTAATGTAGTGAAGCATATGTTGTAAAAGTTTGGAAAAGCTTCTATAATTTTAATTTCATTTTTAAATTATAGCGCAATGCATGACTGCTACGTACAGTCGCGTTATGGTGATGTGGCGCTAGTAGCAGTGAACTGGGGTAAGTCCCGGGAAACTCGCTCTCCTCTGTATCTCTTAAATGTACAGTGCTTGTTTCGCCACATTTGTTGTGGTTGCCGCTGGAGTTGTCGTCCAATGATGTCCCACATGTGCTAGATACGAGACAGATATGGTGATCCAGCAGGCTGGGGCAACGTGTCGACACTCTGTAGAGCTTGTTGGGTTAAAACAGAGGTATGTGGGCGAGAATTATTCTTTTGAAAAAACACCTTGGAACGCTGTTCATGAATGGCAGCACAACAGATCGAATCTCGAGATTGACGTACAGTTTTTCAGTCAGAGTGCATGGAATAACCACGAGTGTGCTCCTGCTCGCATAGGGCCAGTGTGTGTAGCACCCAAATACGTTGGTTGCAACCCCTTAACTGGCATCCTTCTAACCAACACACAGCCATCACTGGTACCGAGGAAGAACAGTTTTCATCAGAAAACGCAATAACCAAACGAAAACAACTACATCTACACCTACATAGATACTCTGCAAATCACATTTAAGTGCCTGGCAGAGGGTTCATCGAACCACCTTAACAATTTTCTATTATTTCAATCTCATAGCGCGCGGAAAGAATTAATACCTATATCTTTCCGTACGAGCTCTGATTTCCCTTATTTTATCGTGGTGATCGTTCCGCCCTATGTAGGTCGGTGTCAACAAAATATTTTCGCATTCGGAGGAGAAAGTTGGTGATTGGAATTTTGTGAGAAGATTCTGTCGCAATGAAAAACGCCTTTCTTTTAATGATTTGCAGCCCAAATACTGTATCATTTCCGTGACTCTCTCTCCCATATTTCGTGATAATACAAAACGTGCTGCCTTTCTTTGAACTTTTTCGATGTACTCCGTCAGTCGTATCTGGTAAGGATCCCACACCGCGCAGTAGTATTCTAACAGAGGACGGACAAGCGTAGTGTAGGCAGTCTCCTTAGTAGATCTGTTACATTTTCTAAGTGTCCTGCCAATAAAACGCAGTCTTTGGTTAGCCTTCCCCACAACATTTTCTTTGTGTTCCTTCCAATTTAAGTTGTTCGTAATTGTAATACCTAGGTATTTAGTTGAATTTACGGCTTTTAGATTAGACTGATTTATCGTGTACCCGACGTTTAACGAGTTCTTTTTATCACTCGTGTGGATGACCTCACACTTTTCGTTATTTAAGGTCAACTGCCACTTTTCGCACCATTCCGATATTTCTTCGAAATAGTTTTGCAGTTTGTTTTGATCTTCTGATGACTTTATTAGTCGATAAATGACAGCGTCATCTGCAAACAACCGAAGACGGCTGCTCAGATTGTCTCTCAAATCGTTTATATAGATAAGGAACAGCAAAGGGCCAATAACACTACCTTGGGGAACGTTAGAAATCACTTCTGTTTTACTCGATGACTTTCCGTCAATTATTACGAACTGTGACCTCTCTGACAGGAAGTCACAAATCCAGTCACATAAATGAGACGATATTCCATAAGCACCCAATTTTACTACGAGCCGCTTGTGTGGTACAGTGTCAAAAGCCTTCCGGAAATCCAGGAATACGGAATCGATCTGAAATCCCTTGTCAATAGCACTCAGCACTTCATGTGAATAAAGAGCTAGTTGTGTTTCACAGGAACGATGTTTTCTAAACCCATGTTAACTGTGTATCAATAGACAGTTTCCTTCGAGGTAATTCATAATGTTCGAACATAATATATGTTCTAAAATCCTACTGCATATCGACGTTAACGATATGGGTCTGTAACTGAGTGAATTACTCCTACTACCTTTCTTGAACATTGGTGTAAGCTGTGCAAATTTCCAGTCTTTGGGTACGGATCTTACTTCGAGCAAACGGTTGTATATGATTGTTAAGTATGGAGCTAATGCATCAGCATACACCGAAAGGAACCTAACTGATATACAGTCTGGATCAGAAGACTTGCTTTTATGAAGTGATTTGAGTTGCTTCACTACTCCGAGGATATTTACTTCTACGTTACTCATGTTGGCAGCTGTTCTCGATTCGAATTCTGGAATATTTACTTCGTCTTCTTTTGTGAATGCATTTCGGAAGGCTGTGTTTAGTAAATCTGCTTTGGCAGCACTGTCCTCGATAGTATCTCCATTGTTATCGCGCAGAGAAGGCATTGATTGTTTCTTGCCGCTAACATGCTTCACATGCGACTAGAATCTCTGTATTTACTGCCAGGTTTCGAGACAAAGTTTCGTTGTGGAAACTGTTATACGCGTCTCGCATTGAAGTCTGCACTAAGTTTCGAGCTTCTGTATAGGATCGCCAATCTTGGGGATTTTGCGTCTGTTTAAATTTCGTATGTTTCTTTCGTTGTTTCTGCAACAGTGTTCTAACCCGTTTTGTGTACCAAGGAGGATCAGCTCCGTCGTTTGTTAGTTTATTTGGTATAAACCTCTCAACTGCTGCCGATACTATTTATTTGAATTCAAGCCACATATGCTTTACGCTTATATTATTAATTTGGAATGAGTGGAGATTGTCTCTCAGGAAGGCGTCAAGTGAATTTTTATCTGCTTTTTGAATAGGTATATTTTTCGCTTATTTTTCGAGGATTTGGGGATTACAATATTCAGTCTCGCTACGACAACCCTGTGTTCACTATTCCCTATATCGGTTTTTGGTTGGTTGGTTTGGGGGATGAAAGGGACCAGACTGCTACGGTCATCGGTCCCTTTTTCCAAACACAAAGAACACCCACAGAGAATAAAAACGAGGAACAGAATAGATCACAGACGATACAGAACAAGAGAAACTGAGACAAAGACAAGACAAAACAAACTAAAACCACACAGAGTGTGACAGTGGTTGGCCGACCATAGAAATAAAAAAGGAAAAGCCAACCACTTAGAAACACATTAAAAGATCAGTTTAAAATCATAGGCCAAAGGTCAGAATCATCACAAAAAATAAAATAAAACAGAAACACTCAGATTAAAGAATAAAAACTCCCTGCCCTAATAAAACGTAAAACTAAGGCAGCCATAACAGGGTCTTCAGATAAAACGGCAGGGAGCGTATCAGGCAGCGCAAATGTCTGCCTGACCACAGCTAAAAGAGGGCAGGCCAACAGAATGTGGGCCACCGTCAAAGCCGCCCCGCAGCGACATACAGGAGGGTCCACCCGGCGCAGTAAATAACTGTGTGTTAGCCGGGAGTGGCCAATGCGGAGCCGACAAAGGACGACTGAGTCCCTGCGGTTGGCTCGCATGGAGGACCGCCACACAGACGTCGTCTCCTTAATGGCACGGAGTTTATTGGGTGTAATCCGATCGCGCCATTCAGCGTCCCAAAGCGCAAAAACTTTTTGCCGGAGGACTGCCCGCAAATCAGCCTCTGGGAGGCCAACATCCAGAGATGGTGTACTCGTGGCCTCTTTCGCCAGGCGGTCAACATGTTCATTGCCCGGGATACCGACATGACCGGGGGTCCACACAAAGACCACAGAGCGGCCGCAACGCGCAAGAGTATGCAGGGACTCATGGATAGCCATCACCAGACGAGAACGAGGAAAACACTGGTCGAGAGCTTGTAAACCGCTCAGGGAATCGCTACAGATAACGAAGGACTCACCTGAGCAGGAGCGGATATACTCTAGGGCTCGAAAGATGGCGACTAGCTCAGCAGTATAAACGCTGCAGCCAGCCGCCAAGGACCGTTGTTCGGAATGGTCCCCTAGAGTTAGCGCATACCCGACACGACCAGCAACCATCGAACCGTCGGTGTAAACAATTCCAGAGCCCTTATACGTGGCCAGGATGGAATAAAAGCGGCGGCGGAAGGCCTCTGGAGGGACCGAGTCCTTCGAGCCCTGTGCCAAGTCGAGCCGAAGGCAAGGGCGAGGAACACACCACGGGGGTGTACGCAGAGGCGCCCGGAAAGGAGGTGGAACAGGGAAAAACCCAAGCCCGCAGAGAAGCTCCTTGACGCGTAAGGCGATCGGACAACCCAACCGGGGCCGACGGTCTGGCAGATGGACGACTGACTGCGGGAACAGGACACGATAATTTGGATGCCCGGGCAAGCTTAGAACATGGGCAACATAAGCGGCCAGCAAACGTTGGCGCCGGAACTGCAGTGGAGGTACACCTGCCTCCACTAGTACGCTGTCCACAGGGCTGGTGCGGAAAGCACCAGTGGCAAGGCGTATCCCGCTGTGGAGAATTGGGTCCAGCACCCGTAACGCAGATGGGGATGCTGAGCCATAAGCCAGGCTCCCATAATCCAGACGGGACTGGATTAACGCCTGGTAGAGCCGCAACAGGGTAGAGCGGTCGGCGCCCCAGCGGGTGTGGCTCAAGCATCTCAGAGCGTTTAGATGCCGCCAACACGTCTGTTTAAGCTGCTGGATATGAGGCAGCCAAGTCAACCGGGCATCGAAAACCACCCCCAAAAACCTGTGGGTCTCCACCACAGCAAGGAGTTCGTCGGCAAGATAAAGCCGCGGCTCAGGATGGACTGTTCGGCGCCGGCAGAAATGCATAACGCGGGTCTTGGCTGCCGAAAACTGAAACCCATGCGCTACAGCCCAAGACTGCGCCTTACGGATAGCGCCCTGTAGCTGACGTTCAACAGCTGCAATGCCAGTAGAGCTGTAATAAAGGCAGAAGTCGTCAGCATACAGGGAAGCAGAGACAGAATTTCCCACGGCCGCAGCGAGCCCGTTAATGGCTATTAAAAACAGGCAGACACTTAAAACAGAACCCTGTGGCACACCGTTCTCCTGGACGTGGGTGGAACTATAGGAGGCTGCGACTTGCACGCGGAAGGTACGATACGACAGGAAATTGCGGATAAAGATCGGCAGAGGGCCCCGAAGACCCCATCCATGAAGCGTAGAAAGGATGTGATGACGCCATGTCGTATCGTACGCCTTCCGCATGTCGAAAAAGACAGCGACCAGGTGCTGACGGCGGGCAAAGGCAGTACGGATGGCCGACTCCAGGCTCACCAGATTGTCGGCGGCGGAGCGGCCTTTCCGGAACCCACCCTGAGACGGAGCCAGAAGGCCCCGAGACTCCAGTACCCAATTCAAGCGCCGGCTCACCATCCGTTCGAGAAGCTTACAAAGAACGTTGGTGAGGCTAATGGGGCGGTAGCTGTCCACCTCCAGAGGGGTCTTTCCAGGTTTCAAAACGGGGATGACAACGCCTTCCCGCCATTGCGACGGAAACACCCCCTCGACCCAAAGACGGTTGTAAAGATCGAGAAGGCGCCGCTGGCAGTCCACTGAAAGGTGTTTCAGCATCTGACAGTGGATGCCATCTGGCCCAGGAGCGGTATCAGGGCAAGCAGCTAGGGCACTGCGAAATTCCCACTCACTGAATGGAGCATTGTAAGATTCTGGGTGGTTGGTGCGAAACGAAAGGCTCCGACGTTCCATCCGCTCTTTAATGGAGCGGAAGGCCTGGGGGTAATTCGCAGAAGCGGAACTCATAGCAAAATGCTCTGCTAAGCGATTGGCAATGACGTCGGAGTCAGTACAAACTGCTCCATTCAGTGAGAGCGCAGGGACGCTGGCAGGGGTCCGATAGCCGTAGACGCGTCGAATTTTGGCCCAGACCTGCGAAGGAGTGACATGGAGGCCAATGGTGGACACATACCGCTCCCAGCACTCCTTCTTGCCTTGGCGGATAAGGAGGCGGGCCCGCGCACGCAGCCGTTTGAAGGCGATAAGGTGGTCTAAGGAGGGATGTCGCTTGTGACGCTGGAGCGCCCGCCGGCGATCTTTAATCGCTTCAGCGATCTCAGGCGACCACCAAGGCACAGCCTTCCACCGAGGGGACCCAGAAGAACGGGGAATGGCAGATTCGGCGGCAGTAACGATGCTGGTGGTGACCGAGTGAACCACCACATCAATGTCGTCATTAGAGAGAGACTCAAGAGCGGCAGTGGAGGAGAACAAGTCCCAGTCAGCCTTATTCATAGCCCATCTGCTAGGGCGCCCAGAAGAGTGACGCTGTGGTAGTGACAGAAAGATCGGAAAGTGGTCACTACCACACAGGTCGTCATGCACACTCCATTGGACAGACGGGAAGAGGCTAGGGCTACAGATTGAAAGGTCAATGGCGGAGTATGTGCCATGCGCCACACTGAAGTGTGTGAAGGCACCATCATTTAAAATCGAGAGATCGAGCTGCAACAATAAATGCTCAACGATGGCGCCTCGACCTGTTGCCACTGACCCACCCCACAGAGGGTTATGGGCGTTGAAGTCGCCTAATAGCAAGAAAGGTGGCGGCAATTGGGCTATCAGCGCAGCCAGGACATGCTGCGAGACATCACCATCCGGTGGAAGGTAAAGACTGCAGACGGTAACAGCCTGTGGCGTCCACAGCGGAACAGCGACAGCCTCTAAAGGTGTGTGGAGAGGGACAGACTCGCTGTGCAGAGTGTGAAGGACATAGAGGCAGACGCCACCCGACACCCTTTCATATGCTGCCCGGTTCTTATAATAACCCCGATAGCCACGGAGGGCGGGGGTTCGCATTGCTGGAAACCAAGTTTCCTGAAGAGCAATGCAGAAGAAAGGGTGAAGGCTGATAAGTTGTTGGAGCTCAGCTAGATGGTGGAAAAAACCGCCGCAGTTCCACTGGAGGATGATATTGTCCATGGCTGAGAAAGGCGTGAAAGGACTGGGAAGGCAATTTACGCCGCTTGTTCACTCACTGCCACCGATTCAGTACCCGTACGAGAGGCATCCATGGCGTCTGAGGGACCAGCGAGATCAAGGTCCTCAGCGGGCGCTAGAATCTCGACTGCATCCTCAGACGCAGAGCGCGAAAGGTGCGGTGGGGTTGGCACCACCGCAAGTTCTTTGGCCTTAGAGGTCTTTCTCTTGGACTTCTCTCGCTGAACCTTGGGTTGCACCGGCTGGGAAGGCTTCACCGATTCAGTCTCCGGGACAGAGGAGGATCGTGAAGCCCTACGCCCGGCCGCTGGTGAGGACTTATGCCACTGGCGGCCGTCATCCTTCCCGCTGGTGGAACCCTGGGAAGGAAGGGTCCCAAGGGAACTCTTACGGGCGAGAGTAGCCGAAGAAGTTAGACGCTTCTCCGGCTGAGAAGCGGGGACGGACGTCCCCGACGGGTGGGAGGAGGTTGCTCCTGAGGTAGGTGGTGCAGGAGCAACCGGTTGGGTAGAGCCCCCCACGGGCAAGGGGGCAGGAGGAGTCTTACTGCTTATCGAGCTGGCTGGAAGTCTCGAAACTGATGGGGCTAGCACAGTTGTCGTAGCAGCTGCATAAGAAGATGTCATTCTCACAGGATGGAGTCTGTCATATTTCATTTTGGCCTCAGTATAGGTCAGCCGGTCCAGGGTCTTATATTCCATAATTTTGCGCTCTTTCTGAAAGACTTTGCAGTCAGGCGAGCAAGGTGAATGGTGCTCCCCGCAGTTGACACAGATGGGAGGCGGGGCACATGGAGTATCAGGATGAGACGGGCGTCCGCAATCTCGACATGTGAGGCTGGAAGTGCAGCAGGAAGACATATGGCCGAACTTCCAGCACTTGAAGCACCGCATCGGGGGAGGAATATAGGGCCTGACGTCACATCAGTAGACCATCACCTTGACCTTTTCCGGTAACGTATCACCCTCGAAGGCCAAGATGAAGGCACCGGTAGCTATCTGATTTTCCTTCGGACCCCGATGAACGCGCCGGACGAAATGTACACCCCGGCGCTCCCAGTTGGCGCGCAGCTCGTCATCAGACTGCAAAAGAAGGTCCTTATGGTAAATAACTCCCTGAACCATATTTAAACTCTTATGCGGCGTGATCGTAACAGCAACATCCCCCAACTTGTCACAAGCAAGCAACCGTCGTGACTGGGCAGAGGATGTCGTTTGGATCAGGACCGATCCAGAGCGCATTTTTGACAAGCCCTCCACCTCCCCAAACTTGTCCTCTAAATGCTCGACGAAGAACTGAGGCTTTGTGGAGAGAAAAGACTCCCCATCAGCTCTCGTACAAACTAAGAATCGGGGCGAATAACTATTACCTCCATCCTGAGACTTACGCTCCTCCCACGGCGTGGCCAGAGAGGGGAACGTTTTCGGATTGTACTTTTCAGCATTAAATTGAGCCCGAGAACGCTTAGAGACTGCTGGCGGCTGGCGCCACCCAACCGCAGCAATAGCCACCTGGCAGGATGTCCATTGCCGGGAGTCCTGATGCCCCAGGGAGACGGGCATCTACTCCTTGGCATACGTGGGGAGTTAACGGCGCAGGCATCAGTAGAGCGATCCCTGTGTTGTCAGGGGGCTACAACCTAGAGGGTACATGGCGGCCCCACCACAACGGACTGTCTACCGTGCTGGATCTTAGGTGCAAAACTGTCCAAGGTCGTCGTCGCAGTTAAAAGAAACACTGCAGAGTGCAGCGTGGGAATCGCACTCAGAGACGTATCCTCCCCCAAGAGATGGAAAACGAGCGGGACACCATTGCAACGACGAAAAAGCCGGCTAAAGGTCTCAATGCACGACGGATACAGTGCACCACGTAAGGCGCCCTTCCCCAATTGGCTCGCTCTTCGGAATAATTTAGAAAGATGGAGGTCAAACCCGAGAGGGGACCATCACATAAGGCTGAAACATATGAGACTCCTTTTAGTCGCCTCTTACGACAGGCAGGAATACCGCGGGCCTATTCTAACCCCCGAACCCGCAGGGGGGGTATATCGGTTTTGATGCTGGTTATTAACTCAGGGCCGCACGGCATTAGCCGAGCGGTATAAAACGCTGCAGTCATGGACTGTGCGGCTGGTCCCGGCGGAGGTTCGAGTCCTCCCTCGGGCATGGGTGTGTGTGTGTTTGTCTTTGGATAATTTAGGTTAAGTAGTGTGTAAGCTTAGGGACTAATGACCTTAGCAGTTAAGTCCCATAAGATTTCGCACACATTCACATTATCAACTCAGGATTATTTGTTGCTAAGAGGTCAAGCGTGTTTTCACAACCGTTTACTATTTGCGTGGGCTCATGAACTAATTTCTCGAATTACTTTTCAGAGAATGCGTTTAGCACAATTTCGGAAGACATTTTATGCATTCCTCCGGAATTAAACATGTATTTTCGCCAACATATCGAGGGTAAATTAAAGTCACCACCAACTATTATCTTATGCGTCAGGTACGTGTTTGAAATCAAACTCAAGTTTTCTTTGAACCTTTCAGCAACTGTATCATTTTAACTGGGAGGTCGGTAAAAGGACCCAATTATTATATTATTCCGGTTGCCAACAATGACCTCTGCCCATTCTAATTCACAGGAAGTATCTACTTCAATTTCGCGACAAGTTAAACTACTTCAGCAAAAAACACACCACCGCCAACCATGTTCAGCCTATCTTTTGGGAACATCGTTAGGTTCTTCGCAAAAATTTCGGCTCAGCTTGTATCTGGCTTTAGCCAGCTTTCAATGCCTGTAACGATTTGAGCATCAGTTCTTTCTATTAGCGCTTGGAGCTCTGGTACTTTCCCAACACAGCTACGACATTTTAAAACCGTTATACCAGTGGTTCCTGTATCTATGTTCGTCCTGTGTTCAGCCTGCACCCTTTGTGACTGAAGCCCATTTTTCTTAAACCCTCTAACCTAACAAACCGCCCAGTCCACCCCACACAGCCCCTGCTACCCGTGTAGCCGCCTCCTGCGTATAGTGGACACGTGACCTATTCAGCGGAACCTGAAACCCAACCACTCTTTGGTGCAAGTCGCAGAACCGTCTGAGCCTCGGATTCAGACCCTCCACTCGGCTCTGTAAAAGAGGTCCGAAATCGGTCCTGTCGACTATGCTGCAAATGGTCAGCTCTGCTTTCATCTTGCAAGCAAGACTGGCTGCCTTTATCACTTCTGTTAGCCGCTCGAAACCACAGATAGTCTCTTCTGATCCAAAGCGACACACATCATTGGTACCGACGTGAGGAACTATCTGCAGTTCGCTGCACCCTGTGCTCTTCATGGCATCTGGGAGGACCCTTTCCACATCTGGAATGACTCCACCCGGTCTGCACATTGGCTTTCTTACCCTCCTTGTCAGCCAAGTCCCTAAGAGGCCCCATAGCGCGCCTAAAGTTGGAGCTCCCAACTACCAATAGTCCCATCCTCTGCATTGCCCAGATCTTGCTGGCTGAGTGGTTTCCTCTGAAACAGGACAGGCGACAGCATCCAGCTCAGCAACAGTGTGAGCCACAGACAGCACCTGGAACCTGTTTGTCAGACAAACCAGGGAGGCCTTACATGCGGCTACCTGGGAAGTCTTTCGCCACCTGTTTCGACCCGCGCCGAGCTCCCACTCGACCACAGGTGAGGGGTCAGCCTCAGTGCGAGCAGTAACTGGGCCACCGGTGAACACTGATCGAAGGACTCTGACGCACTGGACGTCCGTTGGATCCCCACGGCCGGCCCACAACAGTGGTGCCAATCTACTGCAGCCTCAAGCTGTGTAACCGAAGCCATCACAGCCTGAAGCTGAGAGCGAAGTGTCACCAACTCGGCTCGCATCCGCACACAAACAATCGCAGCCCCTGTCCATACCAAAGACCGTGGAAAACTAAACTATGCAGATAAACGGACTATCGTCACGTGCTGCGCAACTTTAATGTAGACCCTGACGAAAACGCACGAACTGTGTCTAGAAATACGCAGATATTCCAGAACCTAACTACCGAAGCTCTCAGGTGAAACTAAATAATTTGCTCCTGATAAGGTACTTGTAATATATCACAAAATCGGTTTACTTTCTGACGCAAACGAAAACGCGAGAACTGTGGCTATTAGATTTTAAATTTGCACTCAGAAACTCAAGAAATTAAACAATTAAAGCACGCAGATAATATAACAAAATTTGCTCCTGGTTAGGAACTCGTAAATGTCAAAAACCGGTTTACTTATATGTTGCTGCGACTGTCGTGGTCGGCTACTGATGCGTTCCGTATTTAGTAATCTCACATGTACCAAGATAAATTTATCTCTTCTTTTTATGCAGAATGGAAGAGGTTTTTCAAATGATGTTGTCTTAATGACACAAAATGTTTTAATGCTTTTAATGAACATGTAAATACAACTCATATTCAGTAATACAGCTCAGTGACAGCAATCAAGACCTAATCGTCTTTGAGATCAGACTGAAAGAGAACGCGAGCGCAAGAGAGTTTTTCACACTCGTACATGTCATATTTAGTATTCTGTTTGTCGTGTACAACGTTGTACGCAATGGTAAGGAGAGGTGGATACGCTGTGGTGTGCCAACTGTCTTCAAAGGAAAGCTGGACAGGAGCAGAAAAAATTAGTGAACAAGTTACACAACAAATAGAAGCTTTACGTAACTTGTATTTCTCCAACTCTGCGAAGTCTCATTACAAATAAAGCACAAGAAACAGACTCCAGCTATCAAAGTATCAACATGAATGAGATTCCCTAACCTGAGCACGAACGTTGGTGAAAAGCCGGCCGTTGTGGCCGTGCGGTTCTAGGCGCTTCAGTCTGGAACCGCGTGACCGTTACGGTCGCAGGTTCGAATCCTGCCTCGGGCATGGATGTGTGTGATAGGTTAGTTAGGTTTAAGTAGGTCTAAGTTCTAGGGGACTGATGACCACAGATGTTAAGTCCCATAGAGCTCGGAGCCATTTGAACCATATTATTTTGATGGTGAAAAAGCGAAGAGGCTCTATCAGTGAGTGGGGTGAGTGGCTGCTGCCATCCATCTTATGCTGCGGTGGAAGAGGGCGCTCAACACCACAGCCACTGGAGGTGTGGCTCAGTGGGTGCACACCATTGGGTCAGTCAGATCCCGCGCAACCATTATCGGCGTCAGACGGAAACTTGAGATTTTATACCAATCTTCATTATGCCTGTGGGGTGGTATCGATACATGATATCACTAACAGTGTCATTTTTGCCTAGTTGTTATCTCAGCCGGCCAGGATGGCGATGTGGTTCTAGGCGCTACAGTCTGGAACCGCGCGACCGCTACGGTCGCAGGTTCGAATCCTGCCTTGGGCATGGTTGTGTGTGATGTCCTTAGGTTAGTTAAGTTTAAGTAGTTCTAAGTTCTAAGGGACTGATGACCTTAGAAGTTAAGTCCCATAGTACTCAGAGCCATTTTATCTCAATACTAGTTGTAAGGTTCATCCATCGCTTTGTTACATAGATCCTGGAACCAGTAAAATTAAATATCGTTTCGCTTAAACATGTTATAACAAGGCTGGTGAAACTTTGAACATGACGTACGCATTTCAGGTTGACAGGCTAGCAATTTAACAAGTGAATACTGAAAAGCGCAAGGTGCCAAGCGTGTGGCACGAACCAATCCCAGTCCATTAATCGCTTCCGGTCGTGATGTCACTGCTCCCGTGTTGCTGGATTTGTTTCGTTTGTACGTAAATAATGTGCTTTGTGGTTGATTTCCACCGTGTGCTTGCGTTGTTCACTGATTTATAAAATTCTGCTACATGAAAAGAGCCACAGAAAAGAGGTCATCTGCCCAGTGACAATCCGTTGCGACGAGGTGTGCCGTTATACAGCCAGGTACTGGAGTTATTACAGACAACTCGTGAGTTTTACGAGCAGGAGAAAGACTATGTAAGTATTGAGAGAGAGCCGTCATTCCTGATAATAAAGTAGCGGAACGCACGTCAAAAACTTCTGATACTCCACTCCTTTTCTCTTCCATCAGACAGCAGCAGAAGCGTCTGTGAGTGCGTAAGTGTCAATAGAATCAATGACTGAGATAAGGAGTGGGCCCTTATTCTATGACATAGCACATCGGTATTTAAGCTGTGCACAAACTAGTTTTAATGGAGAATTAATCTCAAGGAACTACACGAATTTGCATCGGTTGTAATGTGACAATGTTAGGAGAGGAGTTAAGCAAACACATTTCTTCCTGAGTAATCAAAATTACTCTAAACACAATAATATCAAATTTCTTACCAGAAGTTTCTTTACAAAATTATTCTTACCACTATGTCGTGAAGTTGGCTAATATTATGACAAATCATCTGATTCTGGTTCTAAGTTCGGTACTATTTAGGATGACAATCAAGTCTGTGGAGGATGGTTAGTTATTTATGACAAGCTGAGCAAAATATTACTCAAGGTTGCTCGATTTCACAGTGGACGCAAGCTGGTGAACCAACAAATTTATGCCTCTGCTCGCGGTATTTACCTTGCTGTGATGAGCTGTTGGCTGCATGTCTGCTCTCGTCCTCTGAAATTCTTATTAAAGCTAATCGAAACCTTTTGCTGATCCTGCCAGCAGAAACTCTCCTATGTTTCTCGTTAGGCGAGAAAGCATGCATTCATCCCTAGTCGCCGAACGGCTCTAGGCGCTAGAGTCTGGAACCGCGCGACCGCTACGGTCGCAGGTTCGAATCCTGCCTCGGGCATGGATGTGTGTGATGTCCTTAGGTTAGTTAGTTTTAAGTAGTTCTAAGTTCTAGGGGACTGATGACCTCAGATGTTAAGTCCCATAGTGCTCAGAGCTATTTGAACCATTTGAGCCATCCCTAGTCTTGAAACATAGCAATATGCACGCGCATGGCTGGGGCAGCATCCATATTACAATGCCCTCTCAGCTCTCGCAAGAACAATTAACTATTTGGCTGGTTCGTTTCTCAGCTGTTGGAGTTCAACGAAGCTACAGCTGATGTCTAGCTGAGCGCCAGCCGCAGTGAATGCAGTATTCTCACAAAATTCCTCCTCTGCGTCGTACAGGGCGTTATGTGCCACGTTCAGCACTTGACGCCACTTCAGAGGAGAGTCCTCGAAATTTTCGGTCTTGTCTCTCTCCTAACAAAACTGTCCCACACATGGGTCATTTGGTGCTCCATGTCATGGCTTTTTCTGACCAGGAAACTCTCTCTGCCAATTGCAAAGGGCCTACCATTAAACTGCATTAAAATTTCTGCACTTTACTTCTTCCTAGTTCGTGTCAGCCAATCGGACATTTTGTGCCCAATCCAGATGCCTAGAAGTTACATGCATACATCATGAGCATACCACAGGCAGTTCATGTGATCGACAGCATCACTGGTTTTTTCATATCCATCTGGAAATTCCACAGTGCAGTTTTCTAAAGCTGCTTTCTGTACCACTCTGGTGGCCCGTTAGTTACCCTCCTGGATGAGTCACCTTTCCCGTTCGTTGTCTCTCGCCGCGGGTCGCTTTTAATAGCTTTCCATTGTTCCCTGCCCGGTATGCACCCGGGACGTTTCCCCTCGCATTTGCTTCCCAAACAAAACATTTCCTCCAGCAGCTTGTTTCACCTCTGGCTCATTGACATGCAGGATATAGGTTCGGTGTGTTAACAGCGTCGATTGAGTGTCATCCCTTTGAACTGCATACTGTACATTTTAATAGGCAAATCTGCTCATTTTCGCCGAAGTATGTCAGGTGGCATATTCATCTTCCCATTATGATATATAAAAACTCTCATGTAAGGTGCAAAATTGACCTTTATTTAATCTGCCACCTTGCATATCCTCCTACTTCCATGTTCAATTTTGCGCTGGGTCAATCAGTGGTTGAGAAATTTATATAAGTCATTGTAAAATTGTTTTGAACTGCTGACTGTAGCAATTGACTTATTTATTTACCAACTTCCTATTTTAATATATGGCATAATTAAACAGTGGATCGTTCTATTCTCCTTATCGTCATTTTACGGTGCAACTGTTTTCATGTATATTACTGATATGAGCACTAAAGTAATGTTTTTCCAAAATTTAACATGTTCTTTCTAATTTTCTGATTTAATGATATTATTTAACTAAGCTGAAGTCTTTCCTTTCTATATGGTTGTCTATGTTTTAATTTTAATTTAAATTCAAACAAACCTGAGCTTCACTAAAAATTTGTACTATTCCTAAATTTTTAAATTTGAGACGGATTCAATTTTGACTTTAAGATTTATGTTAAATGATGATGGAGGTGTATTGAAGTTGAGGAAACATTCATTTAACATTATCCTCCCCTTCTTCAATGCTTATTGTCTATTATCAACCCTTCATGTCAATTATAATTTAAGAAAGTTTCAATTCTTACAATAATTTCTTGATTTATGTTAAACCCAACCATATCATTCTCATAACTTTACAAGCATAATCCTATTCACAACATATTTATATCCCCCAAAAATCTTATATTTATGCATTATAAGATTACAAAACTTTTAAATTTGACTTTTACAATCGTACTAAATTTCTAATGCTACTAATTACTTTGCAGATATTACATTAACATCATGGAATTGCTAAACCCATTTTTGTATATACCCTATATTTTATCAAACACATTATGTACTATAATCTTAACCTCCCATGAAAATGATAACATTTGGTTTTCTTAACTTAGACATGTTGAAAAATATGAAACACAAGGAAACATTATTAATCTGTTAAAATTAAAATTTTAAAAATATTGTTAATAAAAATCTGATGCTCACATACAAGATTCTTTAAAAATTAAATATTTTTTAACAACAATACGTTTCATGTGTTCAAAAATTTGTTCGTTTTTCTTTCAATTTAATCGGATACTAATCTGTCACACACAGTTCTTTCTCCTATATTTTCAATGTGATTCATTGAAGTCATCACTCTCCTCTTCATTTGTCTAGACGTGTCTCTCCTGAACATGGAATGACGGTCGGCAGAGAGAAAAGGTTTGAGCATGTTGTGAATGCTTGGTTGCCTTTCTTCCATCCTGCGTGTGCCCATGGAGAACTTGTTTTAGAGATCTATTCTTGGCATCATAAAAACTTATCTTCTTCATTCCTCGAATCTTTATGCCAATTTATCGTTGGTCAATGTGTTTCCTATTTTAAGAGTAGTCATCTCCCATCTCTTGGTCAATGCGTTTCCTATTTTAAGAGTAGTCATCTCCCATCTCTCGGCCTCACTTCCGAAAGTGTTGCAAATTGGCCATAAGAAATATCTGACATTTTTACTGCTAGAACAGTTAAATTGGATTCTTTGTTGGCTGGTAAATGCAAATATGTTCCTGTATGGGAAAGGATTTGGAAAGGTTTCTTGATGTCTTCTGGTCCAGGCTCTTCTTTCTTCCAAATCTTCTGCATTACATCTTCTGTTCTTGTTGCATCTTGCTGTCTTCTCACTTGTGTCTTGGTTCTTCTCTGGACTGGGAATTGGGATTGAAGAACTGTTTAAATTGGATATTGTTTAATCCTTTCATATGGTGTCTTCTTTCCAATTGTTGTGTCTCCTTTCTTGTATCTGGTTGTTCATCAAGATAGATTGGACAGCCTTCCCTAGTTTTCTTGGTTATTCCCATGAGGTTTTCAGGGAATGTTTCGCAGTTGTTGAATTCCATATAGTATGATAACAGTTTCAGCTATTCTGAACCTCGAGAAACAGAAATGCGCCTCTTTTTTCCGGTGAATTTAAACACCCACTCGTGCTTGATGTAATATGTACTCCTTGATTCCGGTTCGATGGACATCCATCATCGCTCCTTATACTACTCTTATCAGTTCGCAAAACTGTTGTTATAACGATTGCATTATGGGGCTTTCACACGAATAAAGCTTGAGTTATGGTACGTGTTGTTCGTAACCAGGATGCGTTGTAGCTCTCCAAACTTTTCCACAAAGGTATTATCCTCTTGGACTGTTTCTTTCACCAAGGCCTCTTCTTCCGTCATCTCGGAGGCTGACGTACCAGGCACTTACACTCATTGTCCCTTCCTCTCACGCCTAACTGCTCCCCTCAGTTCTGCTGTCGATCTGGCCGCAATAAAGCTCCATCATGCTTGACGATGTTATGTATCATACTATATTGTCCAACTTCTGTCTATCTTACTTTTCTTATATCCTCACACATTCTCTAATTTACATGATATTATTACCTATCTTATCATAATCCTCACTCCCTTAAAATACGTTTCAAGCTTTATAAACATTAAATTCTCAATAAACTTTACAAAAGTCTTTCTTTAAACTATACAATTTTTTCTTATTATCGCTTTTATTAGTTTACACCTCTTATCCCCATTTTACGTAACATTTTATTAGTATAAAGATCATAATTTCCTCATCTTCACCACAATGGATAGTAAGAGTGAAAAAAATGGCTCTGAGCACTATGGATCTTAACTTCTGAGGTCATCAGTCCCCTAGAACTTAGAACTACTGAAACCTAACTAACCTAAGGACATCACACACATCCATGCCCGAGGCAGGATTCGAAGCTGCGATCGTAGCGGTCGCGCGGCTCCAGACTGTGGCGCCTATAATCGCTCGGCCATCCCGGCCGGCAGTAAGAGTGAAATTGATGATGATGAAGGTTAGTGTGTTAGTAAGTTCCTCCTCTCCCCTTTTTTTCCTAACTACAGGTACATCATATTATGATGAAAACTTCGCACCTTGACTCCGACTCCAGCGTTTTTTCTTCTGCAATCTCTTCTTTTCGGCATTAGCTGTAACAGAGCTTCAAAATACTATATATCTCGCCCCCTTTTTTTCAAAAACTTTCTCTGTCGTTCTCATGCATTGTTCTAGAGCTTATTTTTCTTAGTTGTACTTATATCTTTCTCCTTCTTCTAAACAGTAAACTTTTGTACTCATTTCTTCTTCCATCATACTCTTCCTTATTGAAATCCTCTCTGGATTAAACTTTCATCCCTGTCTACTACCATCCAAGAATAACATATTTCTCGCTTAGCTTAATAATTAAATTCTCTCTTTTAATTCTTCCCTGCCAACGACCTTTTTATATTTATTTCTCTCATATCTCCATTTTAATATCAACTTGTGGCTCCTTCCACAAATCATATATGCTTCTCATTTTTCTCCAAAATATCTCCTCCACTATAAGTTCACTGTCCTCGATGGAACAAATTAGAAATGACTATCTCCTTCTTGTCTAATTCTTTACTTCCTTCCTACTTCTTGAATTCCTTAGGTGCACAAAAATCAACTTCTATTTTATTTTACACTAGCTGTTTAATAGAGAATCTACTACTATTTCGTCAAACTATACACATGCTGATCTCTGTCTTCCTCCTTGCTTTCTACTCTTTCCCCAGAACACATTTCGTTTGCAGAAGAGTTACTTTAGTTCTTACTTTATTGTTTCTCCTTCTCAATTATTCCTTTGACTTACTGCAAAAGTTGTTCAATTTTATTAAAATGGGACAAGTAAAAATTAAAAGTTTTATGCGTTTGCATTTTCTTAGCTTTCCTACTCTTTGACTTCTGGATATTTAATACAACTAAACTTGCTTGTGGAGTTAATATTTTATTTTGTTTTACCCTTTATACAATTTCAAATGAGTCACATGGTGAAAACCCAATGATTTTCCTGTTTTTGGGTTAATCAATTCGACTGCATTATCATGGACTACTTTACTTACTTCCATAGAGCATTTGTATATTGATAATAACTTTCTTTAACGCCATAGCCTTCCTGTAGTTCAGTTTAAATTTTACTCGATGTTGATGTTATACTCAGGGTACTGGTCGAAATTTAATTCTAACCTGAATATCAACACTGGTGTTGTCATTGGTGCATTATCCTCTTGGCATACCGTTTCTCTCTCACTTTACTACAAATGAACTACGTCCTTCACAATCTGGTCATCATCAGTTTTTGTACTACTGTCTATATTAACTGTTGACAACTTTTGTTCCTCATCATTGGTCGATTCCCAGTCAATTGTTCCCCAGCATGCTGGTGTTTTTATCTAAACCTACTTCAGAATCTTGCTGATCAAAGCTAATTCAATTTACATGTTTAATTATAAATCAACTTCATTTGGCGATTGAATCACTTGTGACTGGTCTTCGTAGTTTTCGTCTCGTCAATCCTGGCAAAGATAAGGCAAATTAGAGCTCGTACTGAGACGTTCAGACAGGCGTTTTTCATCCGCAACTGGAACAGACAGGGGGAAATGTGACTTTGGCACGAATTGTGCCCTCCGCTACACACCGCTTGGTGGCTAGCGGAGTATATACAGGGTTTTTCAAAAATGACCGGTATATTTGAAACGGCAATAAAAACTAAACGAGCAGCGATAGAAATACACCGTTTGTTGCAATATGCTTGAGACAACAGTACATTTTCAGGCGGACTAACTTTCGAAATTACAGTAGTTACAATTTTCAACAACAGATGGCGCTGCAAGTGATGTGAAAGATATAGAAGACAACGCAGTCTGTGGGAGCGCCATTCTGTACGTCGTCTTTCTGCTGTAAGCGTGTGCTGTTCACAACGTGCAAGTGTGCTGTAGACAACATGGTTTATTCCTTAGAACAGAGGATTTTTCTGGTGTTGGAATTCCACCGCCTAGAACACAGTGTTGTTGCAACAAGACGAAGTTTTCAACGGAGGTTTAATGTAACCAAAGGACCGAAAAGCGATACAATAAAGGATCTGTTTAAAAAATTTCAACGGACTGGGAACGTGACGGATGAACGTGCTGGAAAGGTAGGGCGACCGCGTACGGCAACCACAGAGGGCAACGCGCAGCTAGTGCAGCAGGTGATCCAACAGCGGCCTCGGGTTTCCGTTCGCCGTGTTGCAGCTGCGGTCCAAATGACGCCAACGTCCACGTATCGTCTCATGCGCCAGAGTTTACACCTCTATCCATACAAAATTCAAACGCGGCAACCCCTCAGCGCCGCTACCATTGCTGCACGAGAGACATTCGCTAACGATATAGTGCACAGGATTGATGACGGCGATATGCATGTGGGCAGCATTTGGTTTACTGACGAAGCTTATTTTTACCTGGACGGCTTCGTCAATAAACAGAACTGGCGCATATGGGGAACCGAAAAGCCCCATGTTGCAGTCCCATCGTCCCTGCATCCTCAAAAAGTACTGGTCTGGGCCGCCATTTCTTCCAAAGGAATCATTGGCCCATTTTTCAGATCCGAAACGATTACTGCATCACGCTATCTGGACATTCTTCGTGAATTTGTGGCGGTACAAACTGCCTTAGACGACACTGCGAACACCTCGTGGTTTATGCAAGACGGTGCCCGGCCACATCGCACGGCCGACGTCTTTAATTTCCTGAATGAATATTTCGATGATCGTGTGATTGCTTTGGGCTATCCGAAACATACAGGAGGCGGCGTGGATTGGCCTCCCTATTCGCCAGACATGAACCCCAGTGACTTCTTTCTGTGGGGACACTTGAAAGACCAGGTGTACCGCCAGAATTCAGAAACAATTGAACAACTGAAGCAGTACATCTCATCTGCATGTGAAGCCATTCCGCCAGACACGTTGTCAAAGGTTTCGGGTAATTTCATTCAGAGACTACGCCATATTATTGCTACGCATGGTGGATATGTGGAAAATATCGTACTATAGAGTTTCCCAGACCGCAGCGCCATCTGTTGTTGAAAATTGTAACTACTGTAATTTCGAAAGTTTGTCTGCCTGAAAATGTACTGTTGTCCCAAGCATATTGCAACAAACGGTGTATTTCTATCGCTGCTCGTTTAGTTTTTATTGCCGTTTCAAATATACCGGTCATTTTTGAAACACCCTGTATGTAGATGTAGATTTAGATTTGGTGGTCTCAACTTGACTTCCTGAAGCGGTTCAAAAGTGGTTCAAATGGCTCTGAGCACTATGGGACTTAACATCTGAGGTCATCAGTACCCTAGACTTAGAAGTACTTAAACCTAAGTAACCTAAGGACGTCACACACATCCATGCCCGAGGCAGGATTCGAACCTGCGACCGTAGCAGCAGCGCGGTTCCAGACTGAAGCGCCTAGAACCGCTCGCCAAACGGCCGGCAGTACCGGTTCATTTCGCGTGTTTTGTCCTGCTGAAGTTTGAGTCTCCCAACCTTTCTGGGTTCTAGGCATCCCAGTTCCACCTGGATAACTTGGGTTTTGTGGTGGAAAACTCCTAAACCTTCCTGTTTAGTTTGCACGGTGATCATATCGCGGATTGTAGTTACCACCATAGTTTCTGGGACCAAAGCCATTATTGTAATTACGCGGCTCACCAGAATTATAGTTATAATTTGATCTCTGTGAGTTTCTAAAACCATAGCTATTATTATCCCATGGGCGATTACTATTCGTCCCAAAACGATTACCTCTTCCTACATTATTAATGCCTTGTAAGCGTTATTAAAGCATAATCGGTTGCTATTATTCGCCCTACAACTGGTTTCTCTCACTGTACGTTGTTTCTTCGCTTCATGTTCACTAAAGATTAATTCAAGTTCTCTTAACATCCCTTTAAATGCCTGTATATCATCTCCTGCTCTGCCAGTCAACGACTGCTGATAACGCAAAGGTAACTTCATTGTGCACATACGCATCAGTTCCCCAACACTGTATGGATTATCTAAACACTGATTCTTTTTTGTCATTTCTTCAAAAAATCTAACTGGCTTCTTTTTTCCGTCGAATGACTCTTTTTGTAACAATTCAGATGTTATTGTATTTTGGGTCTCCGTGGACCAGTAACGCTCCAAGAATGCAGATTTAAAATATTCATAGAACTGACAGTTTGCAGCGACTCTTTGTATGGTTTCCGCTATTGCGCCGTCCATATGACCAGAAATGAAGTCAGGTTATAGCTAAGTAGCCAGTGCTCAGTTAAACCCATCTGGAATTGATGTATAAGCGTGCGGGAGTGTAAGCCGTTCCCGCTTTCTTTGTAATGTTGGAATTTTCCGATTGTCAAAAATCGATCATTGTCAAATGTTTCTATTGCACCATGTAGCGTTTGTGTTTTCGCAACCTGTTCCGTTCCCTTCAACTGAGTCATGTTTTCTTTTATTTTTCCTACCACATTTGGATCCTGAGATGATATATTTGAATCCCATCTAGCATCGCATCTACACAATGGTGTGCAATTATCTAAACCGTACCGTTCCTCGTGTATCGGACTGAAAGATACATTTACATTTCTCGTTACTGGATCAGTGTTTTGCCTCTGTATGTGGTTCATACTGATCTGCGGCATATGACCTGTTGCACTGTAGCACGGAAAATGAGAATTTGGTACATGTGTCGCCGTAAATTGGTATGTTATCGAGTCATTCTCGTACGTTCGGATCGTAGGCTGCCTCACTGTTGGAAGGCGCCCAGTTACCGCTTCTCGCTTCATTGTCTGCGGTGAGCGCACATTACCTGCATCGCTCGCCTGTCTCAACAGTTCTCCTCCCACTTGCTTCTGTTTCGGGGTTCGGAAAATACCGACGCCACCACTTGTGGACATACGAGTGGAATCTCATGACCTTTTTCTGTTTCCGCAACTGCCACGGAAGATTGCATAACTAACTTGGTTACCTCTGGTTGTTTCTCCACCACTATGCCGGATGATACTACCGATTCCGTTGCCTCACTACTGCTTTCTGTACGGTTCTCAATATACTGCTTCAGTTTTGTACGAAGCTGTTCATAATGCTGCTGATTTTTCGAGACAATGTTTTCAATGCAAGTATCGAATCTTTTCATGCGACTCGCGTGATTCGTTTTCTGACATTGAGTTCTTCCACGATCTGTTGCGCCTCACCAAACGTCTTACGTACTAACTTATCAACTCTTTGGTTAACATTAGACACTGCATCCTGCACCTGGTCAATGACAGAACATATCTCTTTCTGGTCAGCCATTAGCGACTGAATTAGTTCGCGAGAGTCTCTCGCCTCTTTCCAGATTTCAGTAAACTGTTTATTAATTTCCGTTCGCAGTTTTTGCTGATCTTTGTGGACTTTTTCGAACCCAGCATTGGTTTCAAATCTGAGACCATTTAAGGCAGCATTTGTCTCCGTTTTTAAGGGCGCTAACCCTGCATTTGTTTCTGTTTTTAAGTCTGTTAACACTGCATTTGTTTCGGTTTTTAAGTCTGCTAACTGATTCTTCGCCTTCCTCATCTGTCACCATTTAGTGTAAATTTTGCCGTTCGCGTCTTTCACGTGACGTCTCACCGACTTCTGTGCATAGTGCCGATGCACTTACACACATTATTTCCGTAGGAAACTGTCCAGTTTGATTCAGAATTACAACATTTGTTTCAACGTACCGAAGTTGTTCGTCCTCTTATTCAACTTCTGACCCACTAGACCCGTCATTTGTCCGTTTTTGTGCGGTCTCATATTGTGATACCAATCGCTAAACTGCCACCACTCCCTCGGCATTGTTACTTTGTTCGGTTTCGTGACTTGCCCTCGATACTTTTTGTTGTACGTCAATTTCTATCCCGTCAAGATATTCAGTTTGCCCGATATGCAATGTTCTCCGTCCTTCCGCCATCTTCGGTAGGTTTCTCGATTTGTGCGGGCCTTGGATCTCGTCAACATTAAGTTATATGACCTGACACGTCTCTATAATATCATAGATAGTTTCTTAGACTATGAACACATCATTAGCAACGCCGTTCACTGTTTGTGGATATTCAAAACAACTCAAAAACGCCGTAAATAACTTCGCCAACGTCAGCAAAGTCATGCACAAACAACTTTGAAACAAACACAAATCTTTATCTTTACTCGTTAATACAGGGTTATTACAAATGATTGGAACGATTTCACAGCTCTACAATAACTTTATTATTTGAGATATTTTCAAAATGCTTTGCACACACATACAAAAACTCGAAAAGTTTTTTTAGGCATTCACAAATGTTCGATATGTGCCCCTTTAGTGATTCGGCAGACATCAAGCCGATAATCAAGTTCCTCCCGCACTCGGCGCAGCATGTCCCCATCAATGAGTTCGAAAGCATCGTTGATGCGAGCTCGCAGTTCTGGCACGTTTCTTGGTAGAGGAGGTTTAAACACTGAATCTTTCACATAACCCCACAGAAAGAAATCGCATGGGGTTAAGTCGGGAGAGCGTGGAGGCAATGACATGAATTGCTGATCATGATCTCCACCACGGCCGATCCATCGGTTTTCCAATCTCCTGTTTAAGAAATGCCGAACATCATGATGGAAGTGCGGTGGAGCACCATCCTGTTGAAAGATGAAGTCGGCGCTGTCGGTCTCCAGTTGTGGCATGAGCCAATTTTCCGCGGGCTACGTGTGAAACTTGCCCGCACGCGTTCAACCGTTTCTTCGCTCACTGCAGGCCGACCTGTTGATTTCCCTTACAGAGGCATCCAGAAGTTTTAAACTGCGCATACCATCGCCGAATGGAGTTAGCAGTTGGTGGATCTTTGTTGAACTTCGTCCTGAAGGTCGTGCACTTTTATGACTGACTGATGTGAGTGTATTTCAAGCACGACATACGCTTTCTCGGCTCCTGTCGCCATTTTGTCTCACTGCGTTCTCGAGCGCTCTGACGGCAGAAACCTGAAGTGCGGCTTCAGCCGAACAAAACTTTATGAGTTTTTCTACGTATCTGTAGTGTCGTGACCATATGTCAGTGAATGGAGCTACAGTGAATTTATGAAATCGCTTCAATCATTTGTAATAGCCCTGTACATCTTTTTCTACTCTGTGGATCATACATTTACAGTATTCTCACCAGTAGGCAGGCACATACATTGACTAACCTTGTCACAAAACCAAAAATTTTTGGTTCTTCTTTATTTCAGTACTAAACTTTTATTTCTCTTTCTACTTTGATTAATTGCCAACCTGGCAGACCAATTGACATCCTGGCAGGGTCACCATTATCTGGCACTCCACGGTTTCCTCTTTTGTCAGACATCAGCAGAAACGCCTGTGCATGTGTAAGTGTCTACAGAATAAATGACTGTGGTAAGGAGTGGATCCTTATTCTATGACAGAGCACATCGGTGTTTAAGCTGTACACATATTGGTTTTAATGCAGAATTAATGTCAAGGAAAACACGAATTTACATAGGTTGTAATGTGACAATGTTAGGACAGTTGTTAAGACACATTTCGTCTTGAGTAATCGAAATAACACTAAACACAACAATATCAAATTTCTTACCAGAAGTTTCTTTACAAAATTATTCTTACTACTATGTCGTGAAGTTGGCCAATATTATGACAAATCATCTGATTCTGGTTCTAAGTTCGGTGCTATTTAGGATGACAATCAAGTCTATGGAGGATGGTTGGTTATTTATGACAAGCTGAGCAAAAGATTAATCAAGGTTGCTCGAATTCACAGTGGACGCAAGCTATTGAACCAAGTTTACGCCTTTGTTCACAGTATTTACCTTAGCTATGATGAGCTTTCAGCTCTCGTCCTCTGAAATTCCTATTAAAGCTATTCAAAATCTTTGGTGATACTGTCAGCAAAAACTCTCCTACCTTTCCCGTTAGGCAAGAAAACAGGCATTCGTCCCTACTCTTGAAATAGGGTGATATGCACGCACATGGCAGGGGCAGTATGCATATTCCAATGCCCTCTCAGTTCTCTCAAGAACGATTGCTGGTTCGTTACTCAGCTGTTGGAGTTCAACGATGCTACAGCTAATATCTAGCTGAGCGCAAGCCGCAGTGAATGCAGTATTCTCACAAAATTCCTCCTCTGCGTCGTACAGAGCGTTATGTGCCCCGTTCTGCACTTGCCACTTCAGAGGAGAGTCCACGAAATTTTCGGTCTTGTCTCTCTCCTAACAAAACTGTCCCACACCTGGGTCCTTTGGTGCTCCTTGTCACGGCTTTTTCCGACCAGTAGGAGCATTACTGTTATTTTGTGGAAACTCTCTCTGCCAAGTGCAAAGGGCCTAACATTAAACTGCATCGAAATTTCCGCACTTCACTACTTCCTAGTTTGTGTCAGCCAATCGGACATTTTGTGCCCACCCCATGTGTCTAAAAGTTACATGCATACATCAAGACCATACCACGCGCAGTTACTGTGATGGTCTGCATCTCTGGTTTGTCCGTATCCATCTGAAAATTCCCCAGTGCAGTTTTCTAATCCAACTTTCCGTACCATTCTGGTGGCCCACTACTTGCCCTTCTGGATGAGTCACCTGGCCCGTTCGTTGTCTTTCGCCACGGGTCGCTTTTAATAGCTTTTCGTTGTACTCTGCCCGTGATGCACCCGTGATATTGCCCCTCGCATTTGCTTCCCAAACGAAACATTTCCTCCAGCAGATTGTTTCACCTCTGGCTCATTGACATGCAGGATATAGGTTCGGTGTGTTAACAGCATCGATTGAGTGTTATCCCTTTGCATTGCATACTGTACATTTTAATAGGCAAATCTGCTCATTTTCGCTTAAGTATGTCAGGTGACAATGTTACAATGTATAAAAAGTCCTAGGTAGGGTGCGAAATTGACCTTCATTTAATCTGCCACCTTACAAACTCCTGGAAATAGTGCAATAACAGTAGCTAGTAAGGGAGTGTTACTGCAAAAGTTGAGAGATGGGCAGATGTAGACATGGGCTGTGATGATTCTGAAGTGTCTGGATCAGATAATGTACTTTTAGCGACTCCTGGAAAGAAGAAAAGGCAGCCACACCCCATCACAGAATTAGATTTTTTCCAGACTGATGCTATTCGCAGTCATATTCATACTTAGTACAGCTGGAGAGAGTACATTACAGTAACAAAGTTTCTAGTGTCATTAAGAAAAAGTGAATTTTTCAGGGGTGGGAAAACGTAACCGAAAATATTGCTGAAAAGTATGGGTTTCAGTTAAAAAACACTAGACGGACGGAAAGTCCTGCTGAAATGGCGTTTATTGTGGCGGCTCGAAGCATATTCTTGCACGACATTGTGGGCAAGGACATTCATTCCATAATATGGCTAAACAAAACGTTTGTTAATGCCAAGGAAGCTGTCAGTAAATGCCGGACGATGATACTCCAAGCTTTAATGGTCATCAGCCTACGGGGAGAGGAGCAAGATTATTGAGGTGCATACAGGTTCTTCCAGTGGTTTTGTTCCTGATGCACTTCTAACTTCTCAGTCGAAAAAGACAGGTGATCACCATGAAGGCATGGACCACAAGCGATTTGTTGAGTGGTTCAGGAACCTTTTAAAACAGTTTTCTGTCACTACAACAATATTATTGGACAATGCTCCATACCATTCGCTGATCCTGAACAAAACCCTAACAACAATGGACCGCTAAGAAGTTATGGTGCAGTGGTTACAGGCACTGGCATATCAGTCCCATCGAGTTAGTATGGAGTGATGTGGAGACATATATAAGGAACGAAAACAAGTCCTTTAAAATAACAGAGGTGGAAAGGCTGTTACGCGAAGCTCTTGCGACTGTGGATGCAGCCTCATGAAGGAAAAAGATAGAACGCGTTGAAAAACTTATTCGAGCAACACAGACGATGGAAGGTATCACTAGAGACCACGAATAGCTGGTATTGGTGATGACACGATGAGGTGGTTTCGGCGTTGATTCCGACTGGGTGCTGGATGCAACTGCGCCACTGTCATCGTAAACTGGTGAATTAAAAGCTATGAATATCGGTTATTTATTGTACCACTGTCGTTGTAAAAATTGCTATCTGAGTTATTATTTATTTTGTAAACTATGTATCGTACTCTTTTCAAGTTACCGGTCATGGTTCAAATATGAAACGTCCCCTTAGAACAATTTTACATATGAAACGTCCACTTAGAACAATTATACAAGACTGTGCTTAACCTGGCACACAATAATTTTTAGCGCAACGCAATCTGACTTTCAATAACCCCTACAAAACAATGGCCCTGACTAACTTTAACCAATACCTTTTACAAATCACTTACCTCACAAAAATCTTCGCTGCTCGAACTACTGCAATACAGCGAGTGCCACTACTGCCAGCTAAATAAAAGATTCAAACTACTGGAGGCACTAACTACTGATAGGGATAGTTAGCAAATGAAAGATATTATTAGAGAACAAACAATGTATTTACCTTAATATTCATAATTGACATCCAGTCTTACAGATTATCAAAACTCGGCCATCTCTCTCCCCACGTCCACCACTGCTGGCGGCTCGCCTCCAACTGCCCAGCACTACGCGCTGTTCGCATCCAGCTATAGCAGTTCATGACAACAATGGCAGACAACAATTCAAACTTTTCATATAGAGAGTGCTACGTAACGTTGCCAATAAAAAAACATAAACAGCAAACTTACATAAAGAAAACATAAACAGCCTACTTACATAAAAACATAAACAGCAAACTTACATAGCCCCCATGCTCCCCACAAAAAATTTTTACAAATGGTGTTGGGCACTGGCCAATACAGATTTGAAAAAATTTTTCATAATTACAATCACAAAGATATCAAATGCACACACTTATTAATACAATGTTGGTCAACAGCTAAAATTTTCTCACAGTCCATAAAGACAGTCCAGATTGTTCATCATAATAGTAATTACAGTTTCTCATTAGTAAAAGAAATTGCACACAGAAGTAGTGGATTTCCATGTAGTATTGAAGAAGTAGTGTTGTCCTTCCAACGGAAAGACAGTGCTGACTCTTGACATGCTGACAGGCAATGGGCCACAACAGAGCAAACCCACAGCAGAGTCATTCGACGTTTTGAAGAAGATTGGTAGGTAGGTCATCACAGAGAAGACCCACTGTAGTCCTGGTAGAGATTACGGTATTGGTGGGCCACCAGAGGTGCAGACCCACTGCAGTCCTTGTAGAAACTGTGGTACTGGTGAGTCAGCAAAGGTGTAGACCCACTGTAGTCCTTGTAGAAACTGTGGTACTGGTGAGTCAGCAAAGGTGTAGACCCACTGTAGTCCTGGTAGAGATGGCCAGCAGCCATCTGCTGCGGCTGTGCAGGTGCACAATCACCATCGAAGAGTCTTGCAGAGAAGATAGCAAGTCCATAAACCACCACTTGTGCACGCACAAAGTTTTTGGGAATTGTCCTTAGAACCAGCAATGCTGTTATCCAGTCCCTTGCTGAATTAGTAACACACGTGCAAACACTAACAGTCCCTACTTCTCACATATTGTCCATATACTATGACCAACAGAAATGTGTGCAGTGAAATGAATGCTTACAAGTTACTTAATTTGAGTAACTGGTGTCAATTACAATTATATAACATAAGAATACAATTACAAAGATACAAAATACATCATTAAAAACATAACAATACAGATAATATTTGTAGTGCAGGCTTTACAAAACAATAGAAATAAACATATACATCAGTGTTACAGGAATGATGACGTGAGTACATACATAAAAGATCAGAATAACTTTTGAAACGTCAACTTCACACATGAGCATTAAAACAAAGCAGAATAAATAAAGTCTAAGCATCTTTACAAAGAAAATAACAGAGTATTAGAAAAATTCTACAACATAGCTCTCATCAGCTAAACACATAAAGACAGGAAAAACACAAAGACACACGGGTACCCAAACACATAGTGGGATAACACCAAAAGGAAAGGACAACACACAATTACATATTGGGAAAAAGCAGCAAAAAGGAAAGGACAGGGTTTGTTTTACTGCAGTATTTTGCTTGGAGATCTCCCTTCATTCCACAGATCGTTCGTCTTATTTCAACCTTTGCTTCCACCAAAAAAATCCTATCCAAGCATGCTTTCTGTATTTATATGTTCACATATTTCCTACCTCATTATTTATTTCCAAGATAATCCTACCTATACCTCCTTCCTGTATTCGATTCATATTTCTTTCAAAATAATTATTTCTGATTGTACCATACTCATTTGGGCCCAAATCTTTCTTCGCAATGCATTCTTTACCTATTCTCCATAGTCAGTTTCTTATATAGTCTACCCCCTCTTAAGCTAACTTAAATCTACTGAGCTCAGATATATATACCAAGGGACGAGGCAATGCAGCAAAAAAAAATAATTAACACAAACATCAATGACAAAAAATAGAAATGACAAAGCAAGCAGCATAAATTAGCAAAGCAAGTGCAATATTACAACTAATATAAGGCAATGCAGGAAACAAGAAAAACTAGCTTAGAAGAGTAACACAAAGTCAAATTCAGTAACACTATGCCTGGCAAACAGCAGCAACTTATACCTAAACATGACATAGCTCAAGCAGAAAAAATATTACAGTAAAAACAACAATGCAGACAAGGGAAATGCATATTCACCTCTTAATGTCTATGTAATTAAAGTGGTGCACCATAACAACTGATTGTAAAAAAAATATTACCATGTACTTGAAAAGAAAACTATGTGTCCAGTTACTAGTTCCTTCTTATTGTTCTTTCCTTTCCAGGTGCTCCTTTTTTAAAGAATGTGGATCATAAAATAATTATTTAATAGATCTGTTGACAGAAAGAGTTCACATTAGCAAATGCATTTTATTTTATAAAAGCAATGCTGTAACACAGCTGGAAACCAGATATCAAATGAAATAAGCAACTACGAAAAGCAAAGCATAAAAATATCATTCAATAGTCATGTGGCATTTCGTTTCATAAGTTAATTGCTCTCAACTCTCGTAAAAAGACACTTGTCATAATCAGGTGTGCAGATGTAAAAATATTTCTTGTCATTTTGTTAGGCATTTCAGTAAATATCATAAATTTTTAAGTAACGAGGGTGTCGCATTAGCGATGAAAGGCACATCCTAATGGCTTATTCTCCAGGTGTTTGACACAGCTGTGTGCCCACAACGCATTACAAAAATCATATGTTTTCAAGTAGCGAGCGTGTCGCATTAGCGATGAAAGGCACATCCTAATGGCTTATTCTCCAGGTGTTTGACACAGCTGTGTGCCCACAACGCATTACAAAAATCATATGTTTTCAAGTAGCGAGCGTGTCGCATT